>NW_008824049.1:1438028-1482915 GCF_000699105.1 Pygoscelis adeliae
GTCCTGTCAGGGCTGCTCGAGACCCACTTTGGAGAATTTCTTTGCTGTGGAAGGACTGGGGGCTCGGTGGTGGTGGGTTTGACGGGGAGGGCTTGGGGGATATCCCGGATGGGGTATGGCACGGGTGCCTCCAGGCTGGCTGGAGGCTTCCTGGCTGGATGGGACGAGGGCCCCATTTCACATTAATCCAGCTCTGTTTGGAGCCGTCTGCTATTTCAGGTCATCATTTCACTCCTCCTGACTCCCACTGCTGCGGGGCCATTAGCATGGGGACAAAAGCCGCTCAAGCACCTATTCTAAACCCATTCAAACTCAAAGCCACTAAAAATCACACCCGAAATTATACTGTTGCAATCAGCTAAATTTTATTCAGGAATGCTGGGGCTGAAAACCAGAATTTTCATCTTCTGCTTGTGCATTGTTGTCATGGGTGGTGGGATCAGATAGTCAAGTCTTAAAAATGCTCCAGAAGCACAAAAGTATTTGAATGCAAATGCCAAACAAGTCACACTTACCGAGCCAAATCCCTACCGTGAGGGTTTCTTTACACACACAGCAGCTTCTGTTAAAGTCATAATTTTCAAATAATTATTTAAACTAGTGTGAAAACAGGGCATAATTATTTCTGCCTAAAACATGTTTTATTCAGTTTCGCTTGCATTGGTGGGAGGGAACAGACTTTGAGGACAGAAGCTGAGATGTTGCCTTTTTCACAACAATGATATCCATCAAATTTAGGAGATGATTTGAGAAAAATCAACTTTTGAAAGGAAATAGTGGGGTAGGGGTTGAGCTGCTTTGCCAAGGGTGAAAGTGGTTGTATTTCAAGCAGAGGAAAGGGTATGGAGGAAGGTACGAGCAGACTCTGTCCCCGAGAGCAGTAAAACACTGAGCCTGGATGGACCAAGGGACACTGAAATGCTGACATGAGGAGAGCAGAGACAGGAAAGGACACCACAGAAAATTAAAATATACGCAGGCACTAAGAGGCAATCAGAGCCTGGTTAGCAGGCTGCGTACGTGGTCAATGCCAAAGACAAAGATGACCATCATAGCAGTGACCTGCTGAAAAATAAAGTGAGGAAGATGAGGGCCAGATATAAGGGGCAGAGATGGATGGGACTTGCAAATGATCCAGAAGAGGCTGGTCAGAAGGAAATTACAGGGTTTTTCACGAGGCTGAACAAGGATCCCAGCTGGCTGCAAGGTTTTGGGATGACATGGAGCATGGTAGCACTGACAATGGGAGGAGGAGGAAAACGGTGATGAAAGAAGAAAAGAGAGGTGTACTGCCTGGGGCCAGCTGGTGGAGGGAAATGCACTTTGAGACCACAGATCTTCAAACAAGTAAGAAAAAAAGGCCTCTTCTCAGTCTTAATTGGGGGAAATTGTAAGGTGTCGTCCTCTGTGCAAAAGAGAAAGTGTGTTTCGAAGGGCACAGCAAGGCACTGCAACACATGGCAGCTCTCCCTTATTGTACTGGGCATCAGCACCATATTCCTCTGCAGACACAGAGGATTTGGTAGGACCATTTCTGGTTTTAACATTAAAGGAAGGTAGGAAAACCTGGTTTCTCTCCTCCTTGTTAACTGCTCATTTGGGTGTCTACACATGTAGGTATTCCAAATATGTAGATGCCCAGTTAACACTAACAAGAAAAATTACTTTTTCCATGTTCACATGCAAATTTTGGCTTGTGCAGAGGTTATCGCTAGATGACTGCTGAAAATTTGGCTTTAAAGAATATTTTCTGTAAATGCAGTAATGCTGAAGCTTTCCCATACCCAAACTTCCATTTTCCCATCCCAGAGAGATTTACATTTTTGCACAAAATCAACATTACTGCCATGGTTTTGAAATACCAGCTGCTGAAAGCAACCGAAATACTATGACCACAACTCTCTTGGAAAACATGAATATTCAGATTTAATTTTGAATAAAATACACATATAGTCATAGCTACACTTTTTGAAAGTCAATTTACCACTTGAGGCCATTTCAAGAAGATAGGAGGGCATTGAAAATTATTCTCCAAAATCCTGAACAGATACACACCAGGTCTCCAATACAGCATGTAAAAACTCACCAAATCCAAGCCCATTTTGTGCAAGTCGCCAATACACTTCATCAAGTTAAGACTAAGAACACCACTTTGGGAAACCTACTATACACAAGAGGCCCTTTACACTGTAGGCTTCACCTGATGAAATGTTATGCCTTTTGTGGGATTTTTTACATCTTTCCACACTAAATGCTAGGACTGTACTTTAAAGGAAAGGCTACTTAACATTTGTGGTTTTTTCCAAATTAATGCTTATTATATGAGCCAAAATTAACGTGATCACATAAAATCAGCTGGATTGTGACAGCCTATGTCTTCACTCCTGCATGTGCCACCTACCATTCAGCCAGGAAACATGAGGGCTGTCACATCAATAAAACGCCATATTAATACTCTTTGGGGTGGAAATACCCTATTAGCCAATTATTGTTTTCTATTCTTTACTTCCAAATAGGTATATTTTTGTACCATTCTGACGAACACATCCCAACCTGCCGGCTTTAGCTAGCAGGAGTTGGGGTTTTTGTTTTGCTTTTAAAGTTTAGTGATATCTTTATTAGACCAAATGCCCAGATTTCAATGGTACTGTTAAATCATGCAGTGGTTTAAATGCCAAACCTCAGTGCTATATCCTCTGAAGTGCATGTGTTCATTTGGGTTAATAAGCGTTTTGCCATACACTAACTCCTGTCTTCATTTGCTTCTGTTTAATGACGACCATCTCCTCCCGCCTGCATGTATGCTCGTCTCTCCACCGCTTGTTGAGCCATCAAGACACACCTTTGTTTCATTTAGTATGCAATTTTCACCTCTGACCCAAGAAACTAGTCTTAGGCTTCCTGAACTTTATTGCCTGTTAATAGACTGCTGGCTCTCTTTTCAGCAGTCATAGAAATGGTGGACAGACATTTAATTGAAAAGAGGGACAAAGCTACAGCCTGAAAGGCAAAGTCAGTAGGGTTTAAAAAAAAAATAAATCCAGAAATAATGTTTGAGGAGCTTTGGATATTCTTTACAAGTTTGTGCCTCTTTACAGAAATAAGACAGACATCATTGATTTAATTATCTTCCCAGAGAACAATGGTATAATACTCTGAATTGTGCTAAATGATTGATCTGGTAATTCATCTTCTGCTAACAACTATCTATGCATTTTGTTTCTCTCCAGTCCTCAGACCGATGACATTAGCAGCAATGTCACGGAGCAGTCCTGGGCTTTCATAAAACACCCACAGATGCGCTTTCCTGCTAGTATTTAGGGACACATGGTTATAATTTTGTCTGTATTTCTTTGTCATAGATTACTTTTAACTACATCTGTTCAATTAAAATAAAAAAGAAAGACACAGCTAGAGTCCATCAGCTTTATATCAAAAGTAGCCTTTTAATGAAATAGGGAGATTTAATTTTGTAAGTGTTCTGACGAGTGAGAGATACCTTTCTGTTTTTTCAGAAGTTCTCTGTTTGGTGAATATTTAGGAAAGGACATTATTACAGCATAAGGATATTATTGTACACGGAAAGGCATTATTAAAAGTGATTTATTGTTCTGTGTTAGGAAACTTATAGGAAAAGTCTGATAATATATTAAACTTGTTTATTATGGACTTCATATAATTTTTGAATAATGCAGCTTTTTCTTTTGACAAGAGCAATAAACTCTGCTGGTATAGACATACGTTGATTATCCCAAGTCAACTGTGTTGCTTAAAGAAACATGCCCAAACAATCAGCTTTTGACAGCTGCATCTCTTGTTATTTACAATAGCCATCACAGTAATAACTCACCATTTCTATATTAATAAGGCAGTGAAATTTATTATGATGGTATTGAAAAGTTATTAAGTACTGCATCCCAAGTGACAAAGTACCACAGCACTGTCACTATCCAAAAGCAGTTGCCCATCCATCACAAAGCTTTCCAGATGGTCCTGCATCTTTATCGCTCCCAGGTTGGTGACATCACCTGTTCACCCACTCAAAATTGATGATGAAAGCAAACAGATCTATCTTACTTACATTTACCAAATCAATTTAATTTTACAGGCTGTGGCTTAGTGACATATTGACTGTTTTCCTTAATGGCATCTACTGTACTTAATGCAAAGAACTCATCTTTGAATCCTGGCTTGCATAATGTGGCATTTCATAATAAATTTTTTATAACATATTTATTTAATGGGAAGAATTATGATTGTTTGTCAGTTCTATTAGATGCAATTATTATTCTCTTCAGTTCTGTCTTTTTTGTTTTTCTTTCTGATGTTTTTCTTAATGGCTAAATTCAATTTACAGATTTTGTCTTTTAAAGGGACATCTGGCATATCTCGCAATGATTTTTCTTCATATTTTGATAATCTCACAGTTCTACTCCAACGTCAGCTTTTCTTTCAGCTTATTTAGTGCTATTACCTGCTTGGGCAAAGTGCTACTGAACTCAAATAAAATCTAACCGGGTCACGTCTGAGTAAATAATAACCATATTATTTTGCATAGGAATACAAATTCCTAAAACATCCCCCCAGTTCTGCTCTGAAGAAGGTAACAAAACTTCCTTCTCCCCCTCCTGCTTCTACATCCACTTGACCCTTATGGTTTCACTCTGCTTCCCTCAGGAGTTAATGCTCCTCCTGATTAAATTAAAACCTCAGTGGCTTTGTAGGGAATACATACACAGACCTACAGAGAGGTTTCTGTGGTTTTAGACCATACCATGAAATGGGTGATTTCCTGCCCCCAAGGTCAAGGACATGGTGGAGCATCCACCGTGGGTGGAGAAACAGTCAATTCTACAGAAACCATTTCAGGTTTAATTAAGACAAAGGTGCTGCCTCACCTTTATTATGCGAGATTTCACAGCCACGCCACACCAGCACCCGCTCAGCCTCCTGCGTTGGCCAAAAACCTCTTCCAGATGTTGTTGCCACATTGGCTTTGGGTTGGCTCAGTGACTTAATCAGCGCCGTGAGCAGCAGCCCTGGTGCCAGAGCCAGATCGGGACAGGAGCTATTTCTTTATTTTTCTCAGTTTTTCCTCATCTAGCTCCATAGACCTTCCAACTTTTTAAAATTCTAGATTTGTGTAGAAATAAGGAATATTCATTTTTATTTGGAAATCCCAAAACTTCCAAACTTTGAAAGGAATTTTAACAGATTATTTTTTCTCCAGAAGGGAAGGGCTAACAGCACCTCCCTTCTGGCAGCCGCTACAGCTTCTCAGCTACCTTATGTGGTATGGTTTTGAATGTTTTCTGGGAATAGCTCCATTGTAGAGCCAAAGAGGGAGCTTTGCAGTTCTTGTTCCTGCTCCCCTTCCAGTGAGCAGCAGCTTTGCCTGAGCAGGGGAAGGTTGTGGTCTTTGTCCAAAAAACAGGGCATCACGTCCCACTGACCTCACAATGTGAGACTCTGTTTAATCATGTTACTCAAAGAATTAGGAGAATTGAAGAATGGAAGTAAGGAACAGTAGAGAAAGACAACACTGGACTACTGTGTGTGTTGTCTCCATGTCCTAACACTCTTCCATCCTCATGAAACAACCCAAAGGACCAACAGCTCCCTTTTGCTGTCAAATATATTTAATTCAAACTGAATGACAAATCCACCTGCTCATATCTTGCTATTCGAGGACCTGATGTTTGCTCATTTGTAATTATAAACTGTCTGTCCTCTGAGCAGGGAGAAAACTGGCATTAACAACCAGGTAGCTGGTTGGGGTATACAACTGACATCGCCTCTTAGAGCAACACTTTGCTCATGAAGCATCTGTTCACCTTGCTACAGGACTCCTGTTGCTGCGGTAGCATCTGACTTTTAGTCACAGCCTCACCGCAAGACACGGATGCAAACAACAGAAGAATTCAGACGGGTAGCATTAACAGCACAGTAAGTAATGTCTTTTTTGTACGCAACTTTCGAGGGGCTGTCTTAAGCACCCTTGTGCATACTCACCCCAGGCAAGATATATGGGGTATGAACTCCATCCTATATGGCACTGAACACTCTGTCCCTAACAGAGAGCTTAACACAGCAGCTAAGCACGTGCTTAACTCAAACACCTGGGTAATCCTGTTGATGATAAGCCCATGCCTTAAGTGCTTTATTGGATCTCAGCCAGAGTGCTCTATGCCTTGCAAAGCTGAGCTCCAAATGGGATAAAACATCACCTATGTATTGAAGAAAAGGTAAGGATGTCACCCGCACCTGCAGCTGCCAGAAGTGGATGGTCTGTTGACCCGGGGCAGAATACACTATCTGCAAAACTGGGTTGGTCTTGTATTGATCAAAAAGCATCCCCTCCCCCCCACTATAAAACAAATTACTCCTTTTTCATTTCAAATAACAGAATAACCCACATTCCTATTCTTGGTTTTGCTTCAATAATAATTTTACAAAGGTTCCTGGAGTCCTCCTACTGCTGAAATCCATATGCAAGAAGATGTAGGCAAGGAATCTCCCCACTTTCAAACCACCTGGTGCAGTGTGGAGTTGTTTTGCATGTTAATGTTCTTAAAGACAGTTCAAGAAAAAGTTAGGATTTGGTCTGTAAGTCAGTACAGTGTGAAAAGTGTCAGACAACAGCAGAAAATTAAGGGTTTTTTATTTAACACTAGGATAAACTCCATATCCCAAAGAAAAATGTTGAGAAGTGACAAAGTCTTTGTTCCTTTCATTTTTCCCTTTTGCAAAAGACAATCTACTGCTCTCTCCCAGTGTGATTTCACTGACTACAAGGGAGTTACTTCCCTCAACACCGGCACTGTTTATTAAGAGTAGTTTAACATGAGTTTTAAGATGTGTGAATCCCATGCCCAGTTATTTAAAGATGCTACTTTTTGTTCTTATTTAAAAAAAAAAAAAAAAAAAAAGGTTTTCCAAAGGAGGACCCAAAAATGGGGGATAATATCGATACATAGAGCTGAATCAGCCAGTAACTCCCGTTGATTACAGTGGAAGTTTTTGGATGCTAAGAGCAAGAAAACCAAGCTATCAGTTTAGGCACTACAAGCTGGATTTGGGAGCATATACATTAGCTTCCAACTCTAAAAGCCTATACCTGTACATTTTGTAACTTATTATTTAATTTTCATAAAGATAGATGGTACACTTAGAATCCAGAATCTCAAATAAACCTAAATTTAAATTTTAAAAATGCCAAAAGAAAACCAAAGAGTGAGGAATTGAAACTTAAAATTTCAACTATTCCAGTCCCTATAGATCAATGGGAAGCCTTTACTCCAAAACAATTTTTAAGAAGTTGTCCAGCTTTCCCCAAAGATGCACGTCAAAAATGTTAGAGGAAAGGTAAACAAATAGGCAAACAGCCTCCTAATTTCCATTTAGAAGTAATACCATCAACTCAAACATACTCTACCAAATCTGAGATGTTTTTCAGCCTCACTGTCATGACAGGAAAATATACTCTGATCTATAAACAGATTATACACTGCTTTATAAAGCTCTAAACTATTTTTTACTTCTGTGACAAGTCTGATTTATTAGAGTTTATTGCTCCTGGTTTTACCTTCCTAGTAAAGAAATAAAAGTTTAGGATAAAAAAAGCTGTGAAGAAATTGCACCGATGAATGAGACTTTGAGTTTGCTATAGCAGTAAAAGACCTGAATTTGAATATTTGACGTACACAGGAAGAAGCTGGTCGAAGATAGGTGCATGTGCTTTAGTGACCTATTCAAAGGCTTTCTTTGAAATACTGACCCAGTTGTTTTTCATAGCAGGGCATGAACCATGATGAAATCACTAAATTTGTGTTCCCTTGCTTTTATTTAAAAAAAAATTACTGCCATCCCTTAAAAGCTTGTTTTCTTTGTTGATTAAGAAGCAGTCAATTTTCCCTTTTCAAACAACCACTGAGCAACAGCCTCCCGACCCCCTCGGATATTCGGGCTGCCGGCAAATACTAAAACCTCGGTGACAAACTGCAAAAAAGCTCGACCTTTCCCCTTGTCCGGTGACCCCCTGTTCGATTTGTACTTTAGCTAGCCAATACCTGATTAGATAATGCTCAGCTCTAGACCCACAAAATGAGATAAAATTCAAATTTATGGCTTTTCATTTAAACTGGTCTACAGCACTCTAATCATGATCCAAGCACAACTATATCACAACAAATTCTCTCTGTCCCAGAGTGTGTTTTATGGCTGAAGTATATAAATGGACACAATAGGCATTGTTTTGTTGTACTTGTTCTGACAAAACTCTGCGTCGATGCCATAGGAAGTCTTGCTATAGGGGAATGTAGGAACAGATCCCATGAAATTCCTCAGCCTTCTGCAGCAAGTCTTTCTGCATTGTCAACTGCCTGGCTGCAAAAGTTGACAGGAGCATTTACTCCAGCTTCCACTTCTCTCCCCACCACTACAGGCTAATCCTAGTACCAACTTAGATGGACATCAGTCACAAAAACTGGAAGTTAGAAGTATCCCACAGCTGGAAATACCCACTACTATGACAATCTTTTGCGGGGGAATTTAGCATAGTCTGTTATAAAAATGTCCTTTCCAAAAGCGTAGTTACAGTCCAAATTTGTGTGTAGCTATAAACATTTCCCTGCAATGTGTATGCAGAGCTTTGGTCTGAAATTTTCTAGTTTGAGTCTCTAGGCTACCTAGCAATCCTAAACAATTGCAAAAAAGGAGCAGATCTTTCATAGCAAAATCACTAATATATGCAGCATCAGAAAACAGCTAAGGAAGATGATCAGCTTTCCTTCCAAAAATATTCTATTATATTTTTGCTAATTTTCTTGAAAAGAGATTCTTCCTTCATTATCTTTGAAAGTCAAACGCCATTGTATGTTCAGTGTTTCACCTTAAACTCGGAAAAATGCAGATAAAATGGAAAGATTGATTTTTCCAATCACTTAATCACCCTCACTGTAGCTGCAATGGAGTCTATGCAAGAGAATTAAATAAGCACACAAACACTAGTGATGTTGCAACCCCACTATGTGTTGCTCTGAGCGATGCACATGTGAGGTGAAGAAATGAGTAAGCCAGGACACAGAAAAATGTTTTCTTTGGCCTGTGGGACCAGCGAGCGGTTTGAGCAGGTTGAGGGATCTCATCTTTTGAAGCCACCAGATGCAGCTGACCTCTCTAGCACCATGAACTATTCTAGGAATTACATATAATCAAACATAAAAGAATATCGTGACAGTAGCTACATCAGTGCAATTCACTCAGCATGCAAGTATCATTGTGGAAAAAAAAGATTTTAAACCCTCTCATACTACCAAGTCACTTAAATCCATAGTCAGTACCATACAGAAACTTTGGTTCCATTTAAAATATAATAATGAAATTTCACCTTGATATCAGCAACAGCAGACTGATTTCCCCATGCCTGTTTGCTAGGTGACTTATTGGCACCTGGCAGGAGAAATGCCCAATTTCACAGAAGTGTCCATTCAGGTAGAAAAATTAACACCAGAAAAGCTCATCTTCTCAAGACTGTACCTAAACCTCAATAAATGATACCTTTCCTTCACCTTTGACACTGCCTGAGCCCACACACCAGTAACAGCTTCTTTCTCCCTTTTTTATCCCAAGGCACAGGTCCAAGGTAGTGGTGGTTTCCAGAGCAGTGTGATGATGAGCATCTGGGCTGGGATGGGCACTGGGAAGGTCTTTTCCAACACTACCAGGTCCCCCACATCTGTCCTTTAGACTTAACCTTCACTACATGCCATTTTACTCATTGTGTAAACTCTGGTAACCAGCATTTCTTTGTCTCCCTTCAATTACAATAAATGTACTTAACCCATTTGTTGGAAAAATATTCTGTTTCAAGCTCCCCTGAGCACTGCAGAGTACTTCTAGATGAGTGGCCAAATTGCAGAGGGTCTCGACTGTTGATTTTGTGTGATTTTGCTCCAACACTTTTCAATAGCTTCTCCCCAGCTGTCCCAAATACATAACGCTGTTCAAATGGCATGAGTCCTGCAGCTTGAAAGAGATTCAGTCTGCCAGCTGGGCTTCCAGCACTATCAAGACATGCATTTCTTTTATGGATTTCATAGACTCCAAAATTCTAAATATTTTAAGCAGGAAAACTAGTCTCTCATATTGCAGTATATTATCAACATCTAAGGGTGTGAAAATCAAGATGGGTTTCCCTCAATATTAGTGGGGCTATCCTGCACTATACCACCTGAGGAATACCCTAAAAATACCCTAATTTTGGTATATGTTAAACCTGCAAGTACAGCCGTGTCTCAGCAGTTTTGCTCCAATTTCTGTTATCAATATCTGAGCTTAATTGCAGTGTGGTTAAAAGTCACATTTTATGGCTTCCTGGTGCCTTTTTCAAATAATAAAGATTTCTCACTAGCAATTATATTGCATCAGAGTCTGTTAACTCAATAGAGTGCTGCCAAGCCTGTAATTTCTCATGACACTATTCTGTCATATTGTCACAGGTCTCACCAGAGTAAACAACTGGATGGAAAGTTTGGAATAAACTCACTGAGTATTTATGGACAGTTAAGAGCAAATCAAACCTCTATTTTCCACCATACCTGCAAGGCCCTACTCCACAGTGAAACTCCATTTATCCCGGGAAAATGAAGCTCCCAACTCTCCAGAGGTCAGTCGTGTCCCTGGAGAGCCGGGCAAACTCTGCACTTCTCCCCTTACCAGAAAACCAGGAAACGTACAGATGGAAAGCTGAGATTGCACTCTCTTTCTACAGCACATTGTTAAAACTATGAATAAAACCATGCAAGAACGTTTGTTACATCATAACACAACTGGCAACGTGTACCACTTGAGCCCTGACCTGACCATGGACCTGCAACTCAGCCAGCTCCACAGTGATATCACAGTGAGGAAAACACATTGCCCCCAAAGGCAGCAAAAGCAAGAGGCAACTGCTGTACTCACCAAAGGAGGCCTTGAGCTCCTTCAGGAAAAGCAACATTTCTCAGAGCATCTGCAGAAGTAACATGAGCCACATCATCCCCATGTGTGCTAGGTTTGACACCAGCATCCAAACATACTTTCACCGAATGAATGGCAAAATTCCCATTAAGTTAAATGGAACCAGGATCAAACCCCCACCTTTCGAAGTCCCTGAGTAGCACAAGGTTCTGCAATAGCAATTTTAGCCACACAATGTTAGATTTTAGGGCTCTTCTAACCATTGTTGACAGAAAGTGGTGATGCACAACCCTGAAAGCAGCACCCAGTCTCTTTTCAAATAGATAGTGCAGTATCGTTTGCAAATCCTTCACCCACAGGCATACTGCAGGACTGCACAAGAGCAGACTAAAAATGGTACAGAAATGTTCCAACAACACAACTTCTTTCTTTCCTTCCCCAAAAGAAGCACCACCTGCCAATATCCACCCAGACAGATTTCATGCATGAAGAGCAACAATAATTCCTGCCTTTTTTCTTTTTTAATTTACACTTGTTTCCATCCAGAAAGCCCAAAAGGCCACAAAGCAGTCTTCGTTCACACAAATATCCCCTGGCTGCTGCAGGACAGGACTCAAATTCTGCAAATATTTCTGTGTTTATAGACACACAAGAGAGTTCAACAGACCAAAAGAATGTAAAGTGTCTTACCTCCCAACCGTAACTAGGATCTTTAAGGTGTGGCCGCTGCTCTCCTACAAAAGGGCCAAACTTTTCCCCTGCTTCAATCTTCCTTTTGGTCCATATCCCTAATCCTGCTCCAGGAATGTTGGATTCTCGGAGCTCAAACTCTGAAGGAATGGGAATGTCATCGGGAATGTATATCGGAACCTTGTAAGGAGAGCTCTCCTTTGACGTGAAAGCTTCGCTGGAGGTTGCTGGAGAAGACAGCTCTTGAATGTTGGCGGATGTTGGACACTGGATATTTGCAGGCTCTCCATCAGCTTCTGGCGCTTCCTCCAAAGGAAGTTCAGGAAAGCTTTCATACAAACATTCATCACCTGGAAAATAAAGCCAAACAGTAGGATTTGAAATATCCTGACAGATTTTGTATATGAAACCCTTTCAGCCTGCACATGAAATGGAGAAGACAGTTTGGTAGGCGGGTGGCACCTTCATCAATCACTAGTCCCAGAGCAGAGACTCATCCTGGAAGGAGCTGAGTCTTTTCCCTATTGTAGGCCTGGGGGTACACAGTGTTTTTCTCAATATTCCTGACATCAAAAGTGGTTTACATCATTGAACACAAGTGAGGGAATTGCATACAGATGTATGTGCAGGCACACCCTTTTATCCGGATATAGCGCTTTGCCTTGCATACTCTTTGAAATTACAATTGAAAGCCAGCATTATATGTTACAACTGAAATCTAAGTGAAGTGAAAAGCAGAAAAGCTCTACTGGTCTTTCAGAGAGACAGATTGAACCTAAAGTAGCCAAAATTAAGTTTGATGGCCTCCAATTAGTCTTTGGAGGAAAGGATCCAGTCTACCACACAACTCTTGGCAAGAACTTCAACTGATGTAAATCAGTGTCTTACCATTGACCTCCAAGAAACACAATGGTCTAAAATAAGTTCAGGATCCAAGCAGCACCTTATAGAGAACATGAACGTTCTCCTCTTACAGTTGCAAAAAAAAACCTGGGGCAGATCCAAAACACATTAAAAAAAACCCTTCATCTCTGGGGCTTAGCCAGCAAACAAAAAAAAAAAAAAAAAAAAAAAAAAAAAAGAGAAGCTCACTATTTTTGACAACTCAAAATGTAAGGCTGATTGTAAATTCCTTTTAGTCAAAAAACTCTGAGTGACTTCAGCAGGGGCTTTAGCTGCACCAGCAATACAGTACTCAACCCAATAATACATGCAAAAGGAGCAAAAAGGCAAATGAAAAAACTTCTTAATTATTTACATTCACTTAACTTTATTAAACTTACCGTACTTTTCCTACATACCAGAACTCATTCCACTTAATTCTAACCTAAATAGGAGGTGAGAATGCTGTTCTCCAAGGAATGAAGTTGAGAGATCAGGTATTTAAGATCTGAGCATGAGGATATTTGCATAATATGGTTGGCCCAGAAATTAAAGTGTTACGCTGGGCTTGGTGTTCAGAATGACTCCATTTCAGTGAAGAAACAGGAAACTTTAAAATGTTCTTTCAATTTCTTGCTCATTTAAGAAACTATCCATGGTAGATTAGCACTGTATGCCTTTTCCACTGGAAACTGGTCATAGCCCATTATCTCTCACATCTTTGTTACATATTATCTCACAGTTTTATATCTGTACTTTCATGCTTCTGGTACTGCCTAAGACAAACACTGGGACATAACAAATCATTTGAATAGATTGCTCCCATCACATGACTGGCAAACTGGATTCTTCATCTGTGAGCAATTTATTCACAGCCATGAACTATTTTTCTTTCTTTTATGTGGCACTGACTATGACCTCATACATGTCACAAGAAAGTTCAGCTACCCATTCCCTCGGCCTCTGGTTTGGCAGACGCTCCCTGCACTTTAACGATTGAATTCAATATTGATTAGTTTGTCACTTTCCTAATACCTGGCACTCCGAGAAGTAGAAAATCTTGACTGACTTTACCATTTAGCTGAGAAGGACACACAGAGGGATTTTCCATTGCTTGTGCTTCAGAAATCCTGCCTGTCATAGCTCAGCGGTGCCAAGCTTGGCAAAAATGTTCAAGGGCTCATGAAAGCACTGGTGCAGAGAGCTTGCTCTGTGCCTAACATGTACGAGCCCATGCCCACACTTTCCTGCCCAGGGCTGACCCACAGCAAAACTCAACCTGGACTCCAAGGAACAGGAAAGAAGACATGAAAAAGGTAGGGATACAGCTCCACCTGAATGTCACCATTCATTTCACCCTGCACTGAAACAACCACATTAGCAGCCATCTCTGTTATGCCATGGCATTGCTGCTGCCCCCAAACATGGGTCTGCCCCAGCGTGGTGGCACAGGCGAGAGAGGTTGCTCTATGCCTCCTGAGCATCCCCGAAATTCTGATGCGCTCCCTGCCTTCATGGGCTGGCAGCGATGCTGCGTCCACCCAGGGCAGGCTCGCTCCCATTCAGATGTCTTCCCCCAACCATTTAGATTGCAGCCCTGCCTAAAAGACTTCAGCTGTTTTTGAAACAGGGAAAAAAACCAACCTAACCCATGTATACACATGGGGTGCAGGAAGAGAAATCACACAAGGAAAGTGATCTGGATGATGATAAGCACATGGCTCACTGGAATGGGGGCTTTAAAAACTTCAGGCATCTAAATCCTACTGATTTTCCATGACAGCTGGGTGCCTGACACTCAAATTCCTTAAAAAGCCCATTTCATGTACTCATTGCCGTTGTCCCCCATCCCACCAAGCAGTGCCCCATAAAACCAAGGCTCTCCCTGTGCCCCATGGCCATGCTTGACTCTCCTCCACTGAACAATGAAGCAGCTCAGCCAAATCGTTTAAGTCACAGCAAGCAGTGACCTGTTCTGTGCCTTTCCCCAAAGGGCCACCTTCCTCAGCCCCACTTGCCAGCAGCGCCTACCCACAAGCCAGCACAAGCTTAGCCTTAAATATTTAGCAAGCACAGCTTTGCAGATGTTTCTTCTCCCCCAGGGACAGTCCAGTTTAATTTCTCTCTTGCAGACTCAAAGGCCTCAGTTATACTTATCTCAGTCATTCTGGCTACACTCGGTTTTAGCCATATAGGGTCAAACCTGCAGCTGATAAATTGGCCTCTGGAAGCCTGGCAGGGAGACAAGTCCATTTGCTGGGTCTATTGTGCTTCCTTTGATTTCCAGCAGCCACACCCGATGTCGTCGTTAAACATGGGCTTTCGGTTTGAAAGCTCTGGAAAATATAATATGCCTATATGCCCCAAAGCCCTAACAGTGTGGGTAAAACGGATTACTGAAACATTATTCTGCCTGAAATAGCAATGTATTCTAACAAAAATGTATTTTAAAACCTCAAAATAAACAAGTTGAATTACGACTGACCAAGAGATGGGAAGACCATTAAGACATATTTGTGAAATTAATGATAAAAGGAGCTATATTAAAATCAATGTCCATGAACCAAGATCTGGTCTTCATTTTCAAAGGGTGAGGGACTATTCCCCTTAAAATTTACACCCACATAGATCAGAGGGACTTCCAGCAAAACCATGGGGTATTGACTGATAGAAAATCTTTGTGAGGTTAGAATTAGACCCAGGGACTGTGCTGGTAAGCATCATTTTCCCAGTGAACGGCAAACCATTCACACAGATAACACTGCAGTTTTGAAATTCAAGATGGCTTCTTTAAAGTCCAGTAATTATCCCCACTAGAAATGGGATTAAATAAAATCGAGGCCCCTGATAAGGGAACAGATGAGATTACGTAATGTGGAAGCTTAGATATTAGCCTCCATAAAATTCTTCACCGCTATTTTACAATAAAAACATGAGCAAGCTTCAAAGGAAACCCCGGAGGAAAGGTTAATTGCTACTAAAAGAGCAGGGTGGACACCTGTGTTTGCACTTTTGACACAACCTTGCACGCCAGCAGGAAAGAGTCCACGTGGCTGCGTGCTGGGGATGTGCCTGATAAGGATGTGAGAGCGATGTGCCAAAGCTACCGCCATAACTCCAGGGCCTGGGGTCATTTCGAGACCATGAGGGCTCCTGTGCATGACTGGGAGGAGGAGAGGTCTTCCTTCCATTTGGATGCTTCTTAGCAATTCAGCACATTCTTCCTCTGCAAGAGCAATTAGGTAGAAGGCACTAACGACTGGGAGAGGCAGAGGTTGCTGAAGACAACCCAACCGCTTTCCACTGGTTGCAATTGCTAGAGAGGCACAGGCATGCTGTTTTCAAAAGCATGCTGGGCCGCACATTCAATGAAACCGTGCCTTTCTGCAGCTGAAATGCCACATGATGGCATCTCACATCAAGGGGACGTGCTACCCTATTACACATATCAGTGTTCAGGGTGGTCTTCAACTCAAAGTTCACACGAAGTCCTTCAAGGGTCAAGTCAGCATTCAGATCTCCAGACCCAAAGCCACCCCTAACAGACAGAAACGTATCCATCCAGACTATCCATTCTCCCTTTCTTCAGGCAATTTGTCAATCATGAATATACATTCCCAAAGCAACTATTGACTGATAAACTCTCTGGCACATAAATGTGGTTCTCTGCACTTGGAGTCATACAAGTGGCTACCAGTGACTTAATCATAAACTGGATGGCTGATTACTCCAGATGAAGGAGGTAGGCTGGAAGCAAAAACATCTAGAGAGCTTACTTCAGACGTGTTTCTAATGCCATCATCTTCCAAGCAGGATAAAGTAAGAGCTGAGATAAATGTGGAAGTGGCTCTTTGCAATGAGAAGATACACACAGGTTTGTGCCTGCAACTTCTCAAAGGTGAGAAAGATGACCCCTAGCCCCAAAGACTAGACATCAGAAGGACCTGGCTCTGTTTGGTGGGAGAAATCCATCACATGTCACGAGCTTTGAGCTCCACTAGCACTGTTGACCATGTCTGATATGAGCCTTTAGAGAGGATGCATTAATGAAGGCTTTGAGGGAACATAATAGGATTGGGTGAATTAGTCCCTTCTCCTGCATAAGGCGAGGGTGGACCTAAATGTACCACAAAGCCCTGGCTCGGATCCGTTAAAGACACCAGAGAGCATTTATATTTGTTTGACCTAGTATTTCTATTCAGCACTGAAGAAATCAGCATGGAGTATTTGCAGGGATATCTGAAAAGGAGGCAGGCATTTCCTGTTGCATACAAATGAGACACCTTTAACTGAATTTCTGTTTGAACAAGTATTAAAGAAAAAACTGTTACAGGCAGGGACTGATGGATTACAAAATATATCCACATTGGTCTAGAACACAGGAGGTCAGGAAAAGCAGAAAATTAAGAGAAGAAAACCCATTAGCTTCAAAAGGAGCATATAGCCAGTGATGAACTACATGGGAGTCACCTGGCAGTCCCACACCAGGTAGACATGGCTCAGAGGGGGCCATTTTTACATCCTCTAGAGGAGAAGCAAAGGAGGATCCTTAGCTTTAGAAACATGCAGAGGTTGGGTTACTATCTCCAGACACAGAAGGGACTCTAGCCAAGAGCTACATTACTCTACTCGAACATTTTATCAGTTAATGTACCTGAAACTGGTTGGTGCTGCTGCCTATTCACAGAACTGTTCTGTGGAGCTGGACCTGATGATGATTATTTATTATTATTTTTATTGTAACACAGTCTGGGGGCCCCAGGCAAGACCCCATTGTGAAAAGCATCAGACAGACCTAATCAAATGAGATTAGATTCTGAACAGAATAGAGCTAGTAATTCACAGTTAGGTGAAAATCATAAAACTAATAGGGGAGAGAAAAACTGTTTTACAAATAGAAAGTTTGGTTGTACAACAAAAGAGATTACAAGCAAGTGTAGAGATAAACGTGACACTTGAAGCAGTTTTGAATCATTACTTCAATTACCAAAGAAAAATAGTTTCACAAACATTAGCCTTCAAATGCATGGATATTTTGCATACTCATATTACTTGACCCTAACACAAGCATGAGAAAACCAAAGCTGTCCTGAACACACTCAGAAGGTCCAACCCTGAAAACTATGCTCATGGACCACGCAACAAGAGCAAGGGGAACCAAAGCACCCATGTGGTGGCCCCAAAGGCCAGATTCTGATTTCTTTTACACAGCTTAAATCCAGAGTAATTACTTTAGACTTCCACCAAGGAATAAATGAGATCAGTGTCTGTGCAGGAGTTAGCCAAAGTCACTTGAATTTCTTCAGGCTGACACTAATGTAACAAAACGAGAGGGAAATGTGGTGCCCAGATTTCAGCTTTCCCTTCGTGCTCGTGTCACTGCAGATTGCAGAGGGCATTCACACAGCGCTCTCGGCAAAGCCTCCCTGCACCACAGTGCCGAGCCACACCAAGCAAACCCTTCTGCAACGCCGGCAGAAGAGGGAGTTGTAGGAAAAGCCGCACAGACAAAGGCAGGCGAAAAAGGCAGCTTGAGCACAGTGCACTTTGGGGCTGAAGTACAGAAATCACCAACTTTTCACAGTGCTGCACCGTGGGCTGCGGTGTCCATGTGAAAAGGAAAGGGAGGTCAGTTTGGATCACCACTGGAGCACCCTGTGCAAAGGGCTCAGTGCTGCTGGTAGCTTATTTCTGTGCCTCATCATAAGATGCACATCAGTAACAACACTGTGGATAATTCACAAGACAAATTAAAAACCTTCCTTGCATGGGAAGCAGCTTTTGCGTCTTAAATTATTGTGTCTGCAGAAAAAATAACCCTGAAACAAGAGGCTCATACTGGGAGCAGAAGTGAGCTCCTGAGGGTAGGATGAGCACCAAGCACTGAGCGCTTGGGGGAAACCTGTCCACAGGCGAGCAAGAAGCGAAGTTACACACACTCAAGAGCATCAGGCCTTTGAGACAGGATAATTTCAGCATTGCCGAGTGTTGGTACTAGACAGCAAAGTCATAATATAGTAACTGTGTAGGGACCTGCCCATCAGCTCTGGCAATTCTCACTATCAGCCCCTACAATAACTAGTAGCGTTTGGTGCTCTGTCTAGTGTCATTCATGTCTAATTGAGTAACACAGTCATAAAGCATCTGATGTGGACCAGATGCTGGCTTTTAATTAGAGTCCAGCACTGAGAGACTACGGGTCAAATTCTACTTTCATTTGCACAGGAGCCGCTCTCCTTGATGTCAGGGGGAGTTGCACCTGCGTAACTGAAAAGCAGAATTTGGCTGCTTGTGTTCCTGTGCACTTTCCATATAAATGACTGTATTACATGCAGCAACAAAGAATTATAAATGTTGGCTGGCATGCACTGAATTTATTTACAAGTTAGGTCTAATTTTATTTATAGTTCCAGTACAATCATCTCTGGTAGAAATATTTATGTTATCTGTACTTCTGGTCTGTTAGAGTCTACTGCAATCATAAACACCGCTGAAAAATTATTCACAGTTAGCAGGGTTTAAACTACCCATTATATCACTAGCTAGTGCCAATAAACTTTGGTGCTGGTTGATAAAGTTTCCTCAATGGAATAAATATATATTTGACTTTCAAAATCTTTTCTGGGTTACACAGAGTGGGGAGTAAGAGAAGAGGGAAATGCCATCTGTAGGTTTTGATATACTATGGGCCAGATCTGCAGCTATCAAGGAGCCTGTAGTGATCCATGTCGGCTGGGAGGCAGCCCAAGGCATGCTGAAACTCTAACTAATAGCTTAAATTTGTATCTTAGTAAAATATTTCAACCGAGTGGAGCTGCAGCAGCTAACACATACTCACTAACGTCCTTCGTGACTCTCTACATGGAGTAGACCCAAGGGAAAAAATAATCCGTCTTGAAATTTTGAGCCCTGAGTACTGGTCACTGCTAGGGGAGGAAAATGGATTAGAGGAACCAGCTTTTGTTCATTGTTCGACTGCCATAATGATAAACATGACATATTTTCACATTGACATGGCACGAGAAGCCAACGTGCTTAGGAGAAAACTAAGGACGGGAAAGTTTAATGTGAATTAGTGAGATCAGTCACATATATAGAAAATACTAACCAGGAACAAAATTTAACTAAACCTGTATCAGCTGGGCTAAGACAGAAAAGGTAATGCATTTTAACAGTCCCTGACATGATGAAAAACTATTGCTGCAAAAGAACATTTTTAAATCAAAACAATTACTTAAACCTACAGTATTATAATCAACACAAATGAAATTTTATCTTGATTTAATAAATCAGCGTAACTGAACTTCTTTTTACTCATTAGTAGACCTTTACTGTTTTAAACTGAGATGTGTCACAAAGTAGCACTGGAAATCACATGCCTCTTTCTAACAGAAAGCGGTAATAAAAGATGACTATTCTACCAAATTATAATGAAGACAGATAACAGAGTGAATTATAAAACAAAGGTTATAGATAGAGACTGAGCCTTGTAGAGGTAATGACTTTTAATTGGATTGAGTTTATCATATTTTCAGAGGTACAGCACAACCAGAAGAAAGGATTAGAATTATTTCCACATTTCATTATTTGACATAATGAGAAAACAGAGGGAGGTCCACATCCCTGATGTGTTTGGTAAGCCACAGGAGACGTTGAGCATGTCAGTATCTGGTAGATCCTGAGACACAAATGCATTTGCTCCCTTATAATGCAGCAAAGTGTAATCACTTGAAAAAAAAAAAAAAAGAAGGAAAAAAAGCCAGGTCATGAAGTTTTCCAAAAACGCATTATGAATAAAAGGGAATTTAACCCCTTCCTGCCAGCAGCCACTTCAGCACTAGCTTACAAACACCCATACATCTGCTTTGGAAAGCTGAGCAATTCTCGCTCTAAGCACCAATAGGTTAAAAAAAAATGAATTGGTGAAGGCTCAGCCACCCCATCCCCTCCCTCATGCCTGTATAGTCACACCATCATGGCAAAAAGGCCCTGGGGAAACAGGTGGTAATGGGGCCTGCCCTGCCTGAATCCCAAAGGGACACCCTGCCTGCACTCCACTTCGGAAGAGTACAGGACATGGACCAGTGGGGAGAAGAGAGCTGGGGATGAAAGAGCAAGAGCTGAGGGATTATCATAGAAAGCCCAATGGACATGGCAGGGTACCAACAATGTACCCGTTCGCATGCTATAGCCAAGTATTTCAGGGAGGGCTGGAGTTTCAAGGAGTTGCCTCTGGAAAACTGAGCTGCTGTAGAACAGTGACAGAAGGTTTTGTACCAGCAGCCAGACAGCTTTTTAATTATGCAATTACGGTGAGAGAGTCTTAATTATATTTGAGTGACACTGTGATACACTGTAGATAAGTCCTTGAAACACTAACAGAAATACTCATAACAAATACACTAATCAGGAAAAGTATCAAATAATTAATCCTATAATGCTGTCCACTTCAAAAACTCAAGGTCTGGCAAGACTGGTTTTCAGCATTTGTTTCCGAGGAGATACAAGGCCACAATTTTTCCTGCAAGTGACTTCTCAGCAGCATGTGCTGGAGTTATATGTACGCAAGGTCACCCAGTAACAAGCAGGAAGTACTTAGTTGATTGGAAAATCATGAATCTTAAGAGCAACTATACATCGTTACATGTGTGGGTGTATTCTGTGTCATTCTGTAGGACATCACAATACATTTATATCCAACTTGTTTGGATGAGTAAAATCATTGTATTTTTAGGGAAAAAAAAACCACAAACCTTTGGGACAGTTTTATTTCACCATATGGAGGAACACTTTCATTCCTGCATGACGACATTGTTTTGGGTGGGGTTATTCCAAGACACGGATGGCAATTTGTTCCCATTTGTTTTCATGAAACCTAGGTCCTTGGCTGGCATGTATAGCTTTGACAAGTTCTTCTCATCGGTATCTCACTCAACACAACATACACACATGTTTTCAGAGCGCAAGATTCTTTCCAGCTTCATTTGTCCAGAAAAAAAAGCATTCTGAACTGCTTTTATCTACATTATCTCCACTGATCCCACTTTCCCTTTGCTCCAGACACTGCCTATTTCTCCAAACACTTCCACAGTTTGTACTGACAAACCAAATTCTACCTGTCCCAGCCGTACATTTTAAATAAGCACTTATTAATTTTTAATATCAACAAAACATTTATGATCAATAAAATATATTTGTGTTTCCCAGCATGTTTTGGAAAGCAAGTCTGTCCCAGCAAACTGGGATTTATAGTGACTTTTGCCAATTACTTTAATGAAATGATAATTTCAGCAGTGATGCAGATAAGGTTTGTCTGTGAAACCAATAGCATTTATTGCACGCATCCAAGCACAACCGGGAAAAAGCTACTTGCTGCCCTAAAGCAAGCCGCAGAGTCCATGGCAGTATGACTTTAAACAAGGATGGAGGCAAAGAAAAACTGCACCTGCTAAATAGACTTACAATTCTCCATTGCCTTTCTAAAATAGTTCATGTTTTCTAGAAAACATGGCACACATGAGTGGGTGATGAGCTACAAGGATTTACAGCAATTATTTTCCTTGGCCTGTGTATAAGAGGACAGGGGGAAACGCCAGGCTTTTTACAACCACATCACCCATATGGAGATATATATACTCGTTCAGCCCAGTTGAAGGATGCTACACTGCCTCACCCTCAGTGACCACAGCTCCCTCCCCATGCCCAGTCTGCATCCTCTGCTACAGGAAGGCGTTTGAAAAACAGACATTAGCTTTTCCCTGAAAACACTTTTTCTTCTCTCCACTCTCTCCACTTTTCTCAGAACTGTTTCATTTTCTTTTCCATGTTGTTACCAAAAAATCATGGAAAAGGAAAACATTCAGAGAACTTAAAAAAAAAAAATCCAAACCCCAAATGTTACAGCTTTAAGAGTTTTGCTGAGCAATCAGGAGACTTGTTTTAAAACGAAAAGTGTCTGCAGAAATTAGGCAAATCCAGGATGTTGTCACCTCTTTCCTATAAAATTGCTCTTTGTGCAATTTACAAACTTCTCCGAGAGTGTTTGGCCATAATTTACCTAGCACATCTCTGAACGTTAAGCGCTCTGTGGGTTGACTGCTTTGAGGTTTTCAACACTAAGAGTTTTCCACTCTTGCTTCTCTCCCTTGCTGGTGGCCCACAGCTAACTCCAGGAGGTGCCTGCTCCCTCTTTAACAAGTATTTGCAACCTCAGCCAAAAAAATACCCTTTGCTACACCCTTCACTTGGATGCAGAGTAACACCTCACTCTGTTCACCCCTTTTCCTCTTTCCTTGTAAGAAAATGAGCAAAATTAGTTACATCCATCTGCATTGCTGATCTCACAGAGAAAACCTTTCCCCTGCAGCTTTCAGGGACCAGGAGCCCAACTGCCAATGGTGCCCTTGTGTCATGTGTTTGGAGACCTCCATGCAAGCCAAAGCTTCATGGCCAGAGATATTACAGACACAGAAACTATTGGGAAGCGAAGACTAGAGTTTTTCAAGACTGGCTGGAGAAAAAAAGATCGAGAAGATATTTCAGCACACATAAGACTAAAAGGAAAGACCTCCGGAGCTCTCGCTTCCCTGGTCCATCAAGCCATGGACCCTTTGCTTATACTGGGAACAAGTAGCACTGACCCTGCACACTCAGTTGCTTTTGCAAAAATATCCAGTAACAAATTCTCCCATTCCCTCCTGGGTTTCCCATTTCTTGCACAGGATCATATTATTTCATTTGCCTCAGGCAATGAGCCCCATAGCGAATAGCTCATCTCTCCCCAGTGCTTTGAAGGTGCAAAGCAGGACAGTATGGAAATGCTAAGCGTTCTTGTAGCACCAGTAGCCTGTTGTAAGGTGGGAGGAGTGACAGTCCTTATTCTGATCACATCCCCCCTCCAAAATCAACAGTGGCACCAGTGTGAAACCAGAATGAGACCCCTGCTGTGAAACAGTTAACATCAGTTAGATCTATTTTGACTTTAAAAAAAAAAAAAAAAGAAAGCAAGAAAGAGAGTAGGACTACAGTTTCTTTCACGTGGCTTCCTGGTCAACGCCTCCAACATTTTGTAGATATTATTGATATATATTAACTGTAAAGAAAGATAACTGCTAATGTAATTTATTCCACTCTCTGTTCCATACACCTTGTATCGCCTTCTATGAAGCTGTTGATCTTGGAGAAGCAGAGGGGTCCTGGTGAGCCGCTAGCAGAGAGCAATAAATCAGCACTCTGAAAGCTTCTGGTTCATCCCAATAACTTGGAAGAAAATTTGAAAAAGAATCTTTTTTTTTTTTTTTCTTTTTCATACTGGCAATCTTCACGAGTTCTATTGTTTTCATGTGCAGGCTGATATATGACAGCTTAAATAAATACATAATAGTTAATGGAGCAAATTCAGCCTTAGTGTAATTGGATGCCATGCCATTAGAGACCTTGGCCCAGGCAGTGCTCTCCATCCCAAAGGATCGTAGAGGACCTACAAGCTCAAACTCACATGCAGTTGTTATACACTTTAATTCTACTTATTATGTCACTAAGGACTAACCTTCTGTTATAAAGAGTACTTAACTATATATCTATTTATGTTTATGGACATGTATTTAAGTACTGTTTATAATGACAAGAATGTATATATACAACACGTATATGTAATATAATATTATGTATATACAGAGACACATCCTAAGTCATGGAAGTGATAGGAGTCCTTGAGCAAAAATGGCTTGAGGAGTATTTTTTTTAAATGTGAGGAAAATAACATGGCTTTTCCTGACATTATTCTGAGAATGACTTGAATTTCTTTTTTCTAAAATAAAGCCAAAAATGCTCAGAAATTTTCAAGCTAGACTTATGTTTCACAAAGCCATAAGTAGTCACAAAAGAGCTCTTTTGTCAGATACCCTTCACTGTAGCATCAGTGTCTGTACAAGGAGAGCAGAGCAAGGCAGGAGCAGCATGAGCTGCACTTGCTCAAGCAGCAGCAATGAAATTGCTGCTCATGGAAGAGATTTTCCAAGTGAGGAAGTAGAAGCAACAAATTGCATTTTAAACTTTCCCTGGTAAGCTTATTAGAAGCTGAAGTCAAATAAAAGCAACTCTTCCTAGAGCACTTTTCAAAGCAGACATCAAACTGGTATGTAACTGACCTTTTCCACACTCCCGTGAACCTTAATTCAGCAAGTTAGGTAAGGCCATGCATAACTCCAAGCATGTCAGAGGAAAAAAAATACAAGTATTATCATGAGGACATGTTGAAAGAGCACTGAGTGCACAACCGTGCCTCTGTCTCACCCATGGGCAGACTGCAGCCATGTGGGTGAACACGACTGACCCACAGTCACAAACTAAATCAGTGGCAAGTTTAGAAAATAAGCAAGTTGTCTGGACTTTGCATCCCTTATTGCTTCCCCGCAAAGCCGCAGTCCGGCTGCTCTGCAGAGCCTTAGTTCGTGGTTTGCGTATGGACCACAGCCCACATGGGAAAAGCTGGAGATCAGCAAAGTGAGCATTCAAAGAGCTCTAAAGCAAAGACTGAAATCTGGTGAGCCTTGCACAAGAGCCCATGTTGGGTACAGGGAAAAGCTGCATTTTAGTGAGGGCTCTGGATGGTGGCTATGGAAAGGTCAGCTGGAGGAAGGGGGGTTAGGGGCCAAGCCTGGCTATGGGATTTCTGTCCCGGGTCCTGTGCTCAGAGCTGGCTGTGCCCGTCCTCACGCCACGCCATCCCGCTTTCCCCGCTGGAGCCATCACCACTCCTCTCCAAGATCTCCAGGATCTCACACGTACCAACCTCGAGGGAGCACAACCAGTAGCCCAAAGCTTGAGCTATACTTCCCGAAATGCAGAAACCAAGTGCTGCGGTCCGAAAGGAGATTTGGTCTATTAGAAAGTGCCTGCAAAAAGCATGTCTCCAGGGCTGAGACCACCAGAGATGCTGCCCAGTTTCCAGACTGGGCTGGCAGACTCCCACCATGCAGGAGAGCCCATTTCCATTCCCTGCTGCTCACCAGGGACTTCATCTCATGGTTAACCTTGTGTTCTCTCACCAGAGGCCAACCCCCCACACTTATACACCCACGGGGAATTTTGCAGGAGAAAAAGAGCTTGATATCGTTTTTGTCCAGGTATTTCAGCTGAATAGGATAGACCAAATAAATACCATTTGTTGTTTAAAGTGCAAATCCCAGCAACTTCTTTGAACAGGAGCATTTGGTAGTTGACACATCTACGGATGTTTTAAATCATAAGGGCATCCACTCCGTTTTGGTTTTAATGTGTTTGTGTGTGAAGTTCTTTGTCATTCCAGCCCACCTGTCTCTGAGCACAGAAATAGAAAACAGGAGTAACTCTCGAATTTCACCTCAATTTAATCCATCACAGAAAGCAGACTGGTTTTGCACTGTATAAAAAAACCCACCAGGACATTTAAACAAAGTGACACAGATCATCAGCAGATCAACCGAAAATGACAGCTCAATCAAACAAATGTATGTTGAGAATTTCCACAGGGCAGCTCTAGCTGCAGCCAAACCAAATTTGTTTAGTATACATAAGTTAGCTGCTTAGAAACATTCAGTATGCTGCTAGCCAGATGATGACTTTCCCAGATAAACATCTATTTAACCAAATATCCCCCCCCATCCATGAAACTGCTAGCAGAGTTTTGATGTATTCTCCTAGTCTCTTAAAAATATGACTTTGCTCCGGTGGCAGGCTGGTACTGACCCACCCATGTGGCACCTAAGTAAAAATAACTAAACACTCCTTTAAAAAAATCTTATAACCACCAAAAGATAGGCAAAACTCTATAGCCCTGATGGAGTGCTTCTGGCTGCCAATAAATTCACAAAGTGGCATTAAGGTGAAATATGAATTACGAATTTGGGAAGCGCCGGAGAAAACTGTGCATCCTGTGCCATATATCAAATATACAGAGAGAAGGGGATTTACCTGATTCTTCTTTTAAAGCAAGGTATTCCTACTGAAATCAGTGACAAATCTCCTATTGATTCCAGAGGTGCCAGCCACATAAAGCTTTCGCTGAGGAAATATATTGATAAGAACTCCCCTCTGTGATTCCTCCCTGCTTTAGAGCAGCTTTTCTGTGGTGTTATTTACTAACAGTAGAAGTGGCAAAAATAGTTTTGAAGATTAGGAAGTCATTTGGCAAATTTAGTTTAGAGGTCATTACAATATACATGGTTTCAGCTAAAATCAGATGCTTGAGTAAAAAAGGCTTCAGTTCAGACAATGGCAGTGCTCCCTGCTCTCAGCAAAATCAAGGGGACTCCATCGGACTCGAGCCAGACTAGAAGGACATGGTCCACATCCACTGAAATCAGTGGCCAAAAGCCCATGTGATGTGAAAAAGCCAGATTTAATTTAGGGTGACCATTTTAGGGACCAGTGGCACACTTGCTGTTCACCCAGCATATGTACATGCATCTCTGCATGTACATATATGTGTTTAGGGGATGATCGTGCAACTGTATAACTCTAAGTTGAATAAGAGACTGGTAATGACTGGTTAATATAATGACTTGCAATATAAATTAAAATTTTGGTGAAAGACTTTTTAAGTTTTTTTCTTTACTTCTGATTTGTTAAAATAAATATATTCAAAAAATAAAAGCTACTAGTCAATACGTATCCGCTCGTCAAAGTTCTGTCAAACAGAAGAGTGTCTATAAAGCACATTTTCTGATGGACATCTGCTTACTATTTAATATCCACAAAGTGAATATTTACAAAAAAATCCAAGTGCAACAAATTAGGAGGCCTGTGATGCCGGCGCATCCCAAGGAGCAGTGTTTACACAACAATCAGAGCAATGTGTGATGGCGATGGAGAGAACAGATGCTTACAGATTTGTCCTAACTTATTTCCTGGGGCAAAAAATGCACCAAAAGGTGGGTTGTAAGTGGTCTGACAGCCCTAAATAACTAGTACCCAATCTGAAGGCTGCCTGAGAAAGCCAAAACCAGCTACACTGCACCAGCAGTAAGAGATAAATGTATTTTTCTAGCCTCTCGTTGCAGAAGAGGAAGCCAAGCTGCCCATGTTTAAATGCAGAAACCCCAGTGTCCTGTTCTCATCACCAGTGACAGAGACCCACAGACCCCATGAGATGAATAAAATGAAGAAGATGGGCCCTAAAGTGCAAGAGTCTGATGGGGATGGGGGAGAAGGAGAAAATCCTCTACTCGCTGCTTTACCAGCCTGGTGCGAGGGGTTTGCTGTACACAAAAACACATGCTGTTGAATACCACGGGATTTCCTTAAAAAGTCTCCATTTTGGGGGAGTTTAACTCATGAGTTTCAAGTGCATAATTGCACTTCCGCCAGAGTTTGCAAGTTGAGATATTGCTAGGGAAGAAAAACACGGGAAAATAAGGATGAAGAACAGCGAAATTCAAAGTATTAACCCCATAAAGGCTTCCTGCTGGATATTGTTTTTTCGAATGCTGTGTTTCTCCCAGTGCAAAAGAGCCACCTGATGATATGGAGCAGACATCACAATGCTCAAAGCTCATATTATTTTCAGTGACGCAGGATTATTTTTTCTCTTTTCCCTTTCCACTTCCCCTGAAAATAACACACAGAAAAACAAGCTAAAGACGCGCATACAATGGGGAAATTTAAACAAGATGTAATCTTGCAAATTAACATTCAGAAGAGAAGACAAGCAACCATAAAAATAAATAGGAAAAGGAGCTTAGACAAATTAACCCAGACTACCCAGAACAACAACAAAAAAAAAAAAAAAACCAAACACAAAAATAAGCCCCTCCGAAACCCCTCAAAAACAACAACAAAAAAGTGGATTTGGTAAATTTTCTTTGATTTTAGCAGTATGGCTGTTTTGTATGTCTGGAGATGCAAACCAGCTCAGATGACATCCATGCAACTTCTGAGTATTACTGTCCTCTTTCTCTCTAATCCCAATCTACAGGCTACACATAAAATATGATTCCCGACTAGCTGAGCTGCAGTGTCAACTCTGCTGACAAACGTATCGAGGAGAGCGATGCAGATTATTGCTGGTAGCGGATTTCAGTTCTTACAGGGAAACCAAATATCAGACCGTAAAATCTTCATGCTCATTGATGAGTGGTTTGTCACTTAAATCCAATTTTAGTCATGTGAGTAAAGCAATTTTATTCTTAGTGGGTTAAACACACCAGAGCCGAACAGGACATATAACCTGCAAAGATACCCTTGTCCTACTGTTCACTGAAGAAAATATACCCAGGACGTATTATATATATGAGGAAATCTTTTATTTGATTTTATACCAATGGCCTGGCTCCCTAAGATGCTAAGCACCTATCTTGCGCATGGTAGGAGTCCAGAAAACCATGCAGCTGCCTCAAACTGGAAAACCAAACCAGCAAACTTTTTGTAATTTTCCTAGTTCATTAGGAACTGTCAGAGCATTGCTCATAGCACTTACAGCCCTTATTCAGGGCTAATTTAACCCAGTCCAGAGTAGAACTGAATCAGCTCATAGTGGGTATTGATAAGCTTAATATGAATAAGAAACGATCGTAGAAGCTAACATTGATAGGAGCAAGAAGCGAGAAACTATGCTTCATAACCACAACCAACACAGAGAGATCTGCAGAAATCAAAGCACAGGATGCACTATGGTTTCTACTACATTCCTCAGACTCAGAGATCTGCCAATATTTTGCACGTAAGCATGCGGACCTTCAAAAGAGCCGATTTTGTCCCAAGAAAGTACAAAACAATCACTACAAAGGAAAGTAATGAAAAATCCTCCTCCTGAACAAACATGCCATAAAAATAAAGTGTAAATCATAAAACCCAAATGAAAACAACCACTCCTCCCCCAAAATTGCCCAAATAATGGGATGAGGAAGTTTTCACTGATTAGATTAAATACTGCGAAGCACTTTCAAACTCCAGTAACAAACCACTTTGCTTTAAAAGCAGTGACAGAAAGCAATGCACGACACATGGAGCAATTCAGGGGTACATGGAGGCAAAGCGAGTCCTGGAAAAGGCTTCTCAAAAGTGGGCCACACCTTGGTTAACTCTGCTCGTGGGGTTTACTGCTCAGGTCAGTGGAAGAAAAATGAGGCTAACAAATGTTTTTGAAAACACCAGTTCTTGAAAGCAAAATTATTACACTGAGGACTGAGCACCATCAAGCACAAAACTCCAGCATTGCAGCTTGATACAAAATGACAGACCCTCACACAAAGGACCTCTCTAAGATTATTTCCCCAACTCAGCAGAGAATATAGCAAAATACGTCGCACATCACGGGAGTAAAACAATGCGATGATCAGGAATGAAATTCCTTGAGACAAAGGGTCTCCACATTTATTCTAACCCATCAGCTCTCAATGTCAAATATCTCAATCTTACAAGGGGTCAGCTTCCTACCCCTCAGTCTGTCATGTTCAACCTGGGATCCAAAAAGTCTGGCAGTGACAGAAAGGAGAGGGAAGATGCTAAAGTGAGTTTCTTTACTGTCTTTTGCCTCGAGATATTTTCATCCTTTACAGTGTTCCCTTTCAAGCACATGAAAACCAACAAAACAGGTGGGTTCCTCTTATCCACAGCAAAAGGTGTTACAAAAGTTGGTGCAACACCAGGGAATCCATGCCTGCTATTATACATCCACCAAAAGCATTGATCTCATGGTGGCCTGGTCCACCAGGACGCTGGAGCACCAACACAGGTCCACCAGCAGATAGTCATCACTCCTACAGAGGAAATGGTCCTCTCTTTTACCCCTCTTATTGTGAGAAAGCTCATTTCCAGCCTCAGAATATTCATGGGCACTTTATTGCCCATTTGTATTTGTTCCAGCACTGCCCTTTATCTTAAACGGTTTGCTGGGTGTGTTTTCACCTTTGGCATCAGTCATGACCTCTATCAGCCTTCATTTTCCTCAGCTAAACAAGCCAAACTTTTTAGCCTATTCTTGTATTCAATTATCAATCATCAGCTGTTCAATTAGAGATGGCACAACTCCAACACCAAGCAGCCTCAGAATGGGAGATATCGTCCCAGCCACTATGACAGAGACAATGCAAAGCTGTGTCGAGAGCAAGTATACGATTAACCCATAAATCAAGAGAGAAAGCAGGGGCAAGAGGAGAACTGAAAGCAGGATCTCCCCTTTCAGTGGGTTAAATGTGACTTCCTCCTGCATTGCTGCAGTAATCACGTCCAGGACAAGTTGCTCTCAGGAAGCAATTACAGGGAAGCAGCAGTGCAGAAGATGGATCTGTTTCTCAGCTCTTCCACATGTCACTTCTAAGGAAGGAGCTGGTCATGTAGCTTACAACTTCAAACCTAAATATTTCCAAAGGAAAACATTCCTAAATGTGAATATTATCTACTGACCACACAGGATCTCAAATTATGTAAAACATTTTGAAGCATTTTACCAACCAATCCGAAATACATCAATTAAATTCTGATCTCCCTGCTGTTAAAGGCAAACTACTGATTGATGACATGGGGCAAGATGTCATCCATGCTCTCTGTTGCACTATTATCAGGGTCTGTCATACAAATTTCACATGTGCCATGGATGTGAGCGACAAGCAGTGTAGGGAGAAGCTGTAAAATGCAATTATATGAGTTTGACCTAGTGGTTTCAATCATTTCTATTTAACCTAAATGGGAACATCTTTGGAAATGCATCATTGCTGAAGGTATTTTCAGCCAAAAGATTTTTTTTTTTTAGTTCTGAATACAGGTGGACTCCATTGTATAAATATATATGTGTGTATCTACGTGTCTGTGTGTCTCAGGGCAGAGGGGAACCTTTCTTTACAAAGACCTTTCTTTGAAGGAACTTGATCTTACTGACATTAAAAAATGCTATTTTGTGATACAGCTCCCTTTCATAAAAAGTTTCCGAAGACTTATTTTCATTCCAGTATGAAATAAAAATAAATTCTGAAACATAACAGGCTTCTGTAGAAAATAAGCAACATCTTACAGGCAGCTGCAGTGATCATGCATTTATTCAAGTCAAGCTAAATATGCCCTAAAGAGTTAAAAATTCCTTTTAATTAAAACACTTACCAGTATCATTTTACTTGTTGCAAGTATGATGACAAGTGTGAATTTGCAGCGGGTGCACATGACTATTTCTAACACTCACTAAAGAATAGGTGAAATCATTTTAATTTGTTGTCATGTTCCCACATCTCTTTGCTTCCCTTCTGGGAGGGAAGGAGTTTGTGCATACCCACACCCCTCAGTGGGCAAATCCAAGCCTTGCCTGTTAATAGATGTTGAGGTTAACACCAAGCAATTCAAAGCTTCTCATTAATTACTGCTAATTGTCATGACAATCTCCTTTCTCCTGTTTTACATCATGAGCAAATGATTTTTCGTTGCAGAATAGGTAAGAAGAGAGATGCTTGGGAAAACATAATTAGTTCCACTAATTAGTGTGATCTGATTTGAATATTTCTATTTGCTTTTGTAATAAAAAAAAACCCAAACAACAAAAAAAAACCCAAACCTCAATGAAGTCAATTCCACATTCTGAAAATTCAGTCCATAAATTAAGATAACCAGCAGTGTAAACGTGTTTCTCCATTAAAAAAACCATCTCTGATGGCTGAAGATCCCCCAGGCAATGTTGTCCAAAATCAAAAAGGAAAGAGTCCCCTTTCCCAGAGACAGAACTTATAGGACACTGCCATGTCAAATCTCCCACATCTCAAAGAAGTTACTTAGGAGCACTAATAACCCCATCTTAGATATTTTAATGAAATAATTGTCTGCTCACTTTGCCTTTCATCATCAATTAGGTCGATTTGCGTTTGGCATCTCTCTCTGCCCAAGTCACACCATCGTATTTCCTTTCGCATGCCCAGCAGTGGGTTCAGAATAAGGCCTCATTCAAAGCAGCATGTGCCAATTTTTTTAGGGAGGGTGGAGGACTCATGCCGAATCTGTCCTAGAGCTGTGTGAAAGCTGGTTTTAATTATTTTAATTCTAAGCTGCTGAAGAACTCTTCAAACCCTACCTTCAACCCTCAAAGTTTGGAGGTTTGAATAGATTAACTGGATGGTTTTACCTTCTTGCACCATTCTAGGAGGATATCTCCATTGAATCCTCATGGGATGAATGATGAGTTTTCTTCCTGATGAGAAAAGTGAGTGCAATATTCCTCTGTCTATAGAGCATGCCTTGGTAGTGATTTTCTTAAAGCTTTGGATTTGGCTGAAAAATCCAAGCAGTGAAACACCTACTGCAATTTCTTTGTTATGAACCAAGCAAGATGCTCAGAGCTGTTGATGAAGTACAAAGAAAAATACATTCATTTATCCAACATCCCAGCTACTACTGGGGCTGATGTGCAACTAGAGGAGGCCAAGCATATTGCTTTACATCACTGAGGTGTCACAAGCCCGTGGTGTTAGACTAGCAGGAGCTGGGTGAATGAATACAGGTAATGATTTTTGCAACGTGTTTCTGTTTCACATAATAGCCTGAGCAGATTATGTTATTATTTTACATGTCCCCTATTCAAATACACTTCTGGATATTTTTAAAGTCACGACTGACTGAAATATTTGAGATTTTAGCTGTTTTGTTTTGCAATAAGCAGTCAAAATTTGCTTCTACCCCATGACCCGATGAGCCCCCAAACTTTTCCAGCAAAAGTTCACACAGATGTGAAATTAATGTTTGCCTTCTGCTGTTAACTTTTACCAGCAAAATAGTAAATTCAGTTAATAACGGAAAAGGGTATTCATGGTGCTTTCTTGACAACGCTTATTCACCTCCACACTTGTTATGGTAAAACAGAGTATGCTATGCTGCACGCTTTTGGCAAAACTCCACCATTCAGATACTGCTGCAGCCACAGGCTGGAACAGATCCGGGGCAGTAAAAAAAACCCCAGCATCTAATTGTAAAACACAAATGTTTTCCTGATGGAGCAGGGGCTTTCTAGGAGGCTGCAAGCCCATCTCCAGGTAGGCTTTCACGCTGCGGAGGAGATGGCGTTTCTATACAATAGCCGTGGCTATTGTACGGAAACGCCATCTCCTCCGCCGCGTGAAAGCCTTCGGGTGTTCTTCCGAGCAGGACAAGCCCATCTCCAGGTAGGCTTTCACGCTGCGGAGGAGATGGCGTTTCTATACAATAGCCACGGCTATTGTACGGAAACGCCATCTCCTCCGCAGCGTGAAAGCCTTCGGTTGTTCTTCCGAGCAGGACACAATATGAAATGTGCCTGGTGAGTTTTCTCCATAAACAAACCAAACCTCCCCCTCACAGAGCTGCCTTTCTTCTCCCAAGACCTACTAAAACTTTGAGGCTCCCTGAATCTATTAGAAATCCTTCCTGGAGAGAGGAACCAGACATTGTAACTGAACCATTGCTTAGAAGCCCCCTTATACCTTGCAAATATCCCACAGATTCCAGAGGCATTTTATGTCATGCCTATTTACCTGTCAAACTAGTTCTCACCCTATGATTCATTTATTTTTAATGCTTTCAGCAGTTTTTACTGATACTTTTCAAGGTGTTAGGGTGTCCCCTCTGTAGCACTTTCGGATTTGCTTGCAGAACTAATACACTGTGGCAACATACAGAGAATATTGTTCAGATGCTTTGAGAAAAACAAGAAAAAAAAAGCAAGCTTTCTCCATTACCTATGCACACATGCTCACATGTAAAGGACTAATAACTCAGACCAGCCATTAGGCTCTCCAAGAAGCCTAGCAAGCACAGTGGAAGGACAAACCCAGAACCAGATAGACCCGAAGGGACCTTGGCCATCAGCCTCCGGGCAGGGCAAACAGAGTCCCAGCCATGCTGCTCACAGCACGGTCTGGACTGTCGTCAAAGCCAGCAAGGATGGAGATTCCCCACCTTGCTGTATCCCAGTGCTTACTTATCCCACTTTTCTTCCTTACATCCAGCTCCAGTTTTCCAAAATCTTGCTTGCACCAGGGGTGCAAAACTGATATTTTGGGTGCTGATGGCAAGTGAAGGGGATAATAACTCACTATCAGCCAAGCTCCGGTTGATCCAGCCCCTGGTCCTCACTGCCAAGGTGCCCACCAGGTCCTTGTAAAAAGAGTTGCTGCCCAGTTGGTCCTTTCTTTGCTTGTATCTACAGTAAAACCCTATTTCTCCATTGTAGCAGAGCTTGTTCTTGAGCTATTTTATGGGGTTTTCATGCTCCACAAAAATGAATCTTTTTGAACAACTATAAAGATCTATCAGTAAAGAGAGAGATCCCCAAACAGAAAGTTACTGGAACTTATCCTCATATAAATTCAGATCCAACAATATTTTAGCCACTCTGCAGGGTTCAGTCTGGCACAAAATTGCCAGAATATTTCCCAAAACCCTGGGCAACTCTGGAGCTGCCTCCGAACCATGCACTGCTGGGCTGGCTCCATCAGCGCTCTCCTTGGGGAGCTGGCATGAAGTGGGTTTGTCTGTCTCTGCAAGAGCTGCCATCCCACTTTCTGGTTCCCCTTTTGATACTGATAATTCACTAGGGCAAAAACCCCTTCTAAGAAGGCATTGAAGATACGATTCAATATTGAAACATCTGCACATTCTTCATTGTCTGAGCTGCCCTCTCCATCGAAAATATTCATTATTTGCTGCATTTCCTAAATAACGGGGGAAAGTTACCACTGCATTTCCTAATAATATATGCCCACAACTCTGTTTTCCCCATCTGCTATGCTTGCCTAAGACTGGTCATTTGTTACCTGCTAGTTCCAATTGATTTCCTTTTGCCTCTGCTATCCTTTGCCATGAGTGCAGAGAACAAACACCACGATTTATACGAGCCATCTAGTACCAATCATTAGATAACAAGGCCCTTTACTGAAAGCATTTAGAGTAAAACAATACTTTAAGTTTACCTTTGCTTTCATTTCCTTCTTTATTACTTCAGGTTCAAAATAAGGCCAAAGAAGTTCCACTTACACAGAAGATTAGACAGTCGTCCAATATAAATCCTTCACATCCTATACAATGGATAGTACCCAGTTTCTAATGCAATTGTTTAAATTTCTTTTTTAAATTGGTTTAATGAAATTCTCAGGCCTCCTTCTCTTGTACCTATTTGCTACCTATTGACCTGAATGTGGAGAGACAACCGCTCCATTTGTGGTAGGGTGGATTTTATCCCATAGAAGCCCAGGCATGGATGACATTTGGGCTTCAGCTCATCAAGCCTGAAAGGAAAATGGAGAGAGGGTGGGATTGGGAAAGTCCTACTGATGTCCCTCCTCAGCTTTTCCCACCTCAAACTGATTAGGAAGCAAGTGAAGTTACTTTGCGCTGAGCCTGGTTTAGTTTCTGCTATCATTTTCTCTGCAGTATGGAAACATTTCTTCTCCACACAGAAAAGAGCTGGACTAGAAGAAACTGAATAGAAGCTAAACCCAAGGATATAAAAATCACAAAGAAACTCAAAAATGCAAGCCTGCCAAGTGTGCTCTGAGTATCTCTTGGTTCTTCACAGGAAAGTAACACTCCATGGCTGGACCAAGTTCTACCCTAATGCAATGCTCTTCCCTTACTAATAATTGGTGTGTGTATATATACTTATATATTAATATCCAACCTTTGACAGAGTTAGAACTTTCCACCAGAACAATATCAAAACTTTTCTAAAGGCAGATTATGCTCCAGTAATACTTTAGTAACATTATTCTAGCAATGGCTGTTCTACCTGCTTGTAATTTGGTGTCAAGGAAAGTGGTTGACATCCAACCACCCAAAATGACAGGAAGGGTTCAGGTATTTTAAAAGAGAGTGGCTTTCTGGAGGGACCCACCCCGTGGGGACACTGTCCCCTCTCACCCCAACCACTACCAGAAGCACGAGCTCTCCAGCAAGAGGCAATACAGAAATAGCCACGCTATTCTGTAGACGCGCCTGAAACTGCAGACGCAACAACACCTAGGAAATTGAAACCTTTTAGGTCAAGGCTGCCAAACAGACCAGTTCCCGCTGTGACACCAAATGGGCAGTCTCCGTTACCTAATTCTTCTGGAAGTTCAGGAAAAAGTCTCCCGGTGGAAACTCCCGAGCACTTTGGCAAATCTGGATCTTATTTAGATGCCTAACTGGGGGCTGAGAAGTAAAGGACTAGCAGGGTGATAATAAAAGAAAACATTGCAGCAATTTATCACTGGGGAGTGGTAAGAAATCTTTCCAAATTTTTTTTTTTTTAAACAACCTTTAATCAATATAGCCTGTTTTTCTCAAGTTAGACACGAGCTGTGAAATCCAGATTTTGAGTTCCCTAAATATGTCAAGGTTACATCTCCAGAAGCATACCAGAGAACCATCCTTAGTTTTCCACAGAGTTATTCTGCTGGGACAAAATTGGCTCTGTCTCTAGTATGGCAATGCATTTTTGAATGCTGCTTTATACATTTTAGTAGCAACATGTATTGTACAGTATAGCAGTTCTTTTAATATTTTATTAGGGTTTTTAATATATATATATGAGACAATATAATTTGTCACTGCATTTTGAGACAAGGACCAAACATTTCTCCTGACAGAAAAATTAAAAATCCTTTTCAGTGAATACTTAGATGTTCTACAGTGAATAAAAGAGAAGTTTTCACATAAAAAACTATTAATTAACGTCTTTCCAAATCCAAGTGCTTTGGTTTTTACACAAGTACAAAACCATTGTAAGGGGCACATCCAAAGTCCAGTGAATCACTTTTAAATGCCCTTCAACCCCAAGGGGATGAGCTTGGGCCCTGTGGCATTTAGCTGTCAAAAGGAGGACCTGGATACATACACTCATGTGCTAATAATTGAAAGGTCAGCTCTGTATACCTTTCATTTTGTAACGGGCTGTACAGGCTGGGAATTTCATCTCCAGTTACCCACAATTCAAGCTGAGGTCCAAGACTGGCTCAGCTTATCACAAAATGAAGACAACTGGTGGAATTCAAAGAACTGCCAACATGCCCAGGTTTAAAAAACATTCAAATTCCAAATAAATTTGACTCTAAGGTTTTTGCCCAGGCCTCTGTGAACTAATACTAAAAGATATTGTTGAGCTATAGCAAAAAAACCCCTCTGATTGTAGCCAACTGTCCATCCTCCTTTCAGCAGGGGGGCTGCATGTAATTTTCTGCCTTCGATTAAGATTCACCACTAAATTCATCTTCTTTTAAAACCATATTATTGCACCCTATGGTATCACATGAAATGCACAGCAAAGGTTTGGGAATTCTTTTGGAGGATGATGGGGAGTGGAAGCCCATGTTAGAGCCACAATGGAAATAAATGCATAATTTAGTCCTTGCTTTTTTTATTTGTCCTTGGCATTAATGAAGAACAAATTAGCTGCTCTCCTTGGGTGTCTACCAGAAATAATAGTAACAACTAGAGCTCTTTCCCCCCTCAGTAATATGTTCCTTTGTAGATAAGCACTGTGAAGAGGTAAAATTATGTCTTTTAAAAGTTTACTGTTTTCTTGTTCTAAGATGTAAATGATAGGGTTGGGACTGGGAAGTAATTCAGAAATATTTATTCCACTGAGACAATAGCTTCTTGTCATCAGAAGAAAGAATTGGTGACTATCAAAATGAAACAAAAAGACAACAGCATTATCCATGGCATATGCTCCATCAGTAAATAAGAAACACACCTTTCCAACTCCACACACTGAAGCCTGAGCCCTGGGTGACGGAAGGGATCATAACACGAATGACCGCCTCATAAGGTGACCTGGCTGAGGGACTGAGCATTTTTATTGTTATTCATATGCGTGCAATAAATATAATAAGATACTCGAAGGATTTCCTTGTCTTCCAGACAATTAATTTACAGCCTGTTTCATCAACCTTTTATGATGTGTAACAGGGACTTGAAAAAAATGTAAACACCTTTGCATCATTTTACAGTTCTGATATCCTGACCAAGGCAGTTCTTGGTTGGAAGTAAGCATTCAGCCTGAAACTGGAATTTACTTATTTAGAAACTGCAAAGCATTGAAACCGATGGTAAAACCATGGCAAAGCAAAATAGCGGCTCTCAACTGCAGACCAGCGAGTGGCCATAACTGAAAGACAGATCTACCTGCAGTGCAATTCATTTGTATAATTGAATCAACCTGCCATTGTCTCATCTATTCTGTAGATGCAGAAATACTAATAATAATTATCCTCACATATCTAGAAAGACTGAATTAATGGTTCCAAACAGCAAGAACTTGTTTGTGTTTGGATCTCTCTCACCAGAGCTTCTTTAACTAGCTCCTGGGTAGAATTCATTAATTTTTATTAACAGGGAAAACATTTGTCCCCGTGACAATATTTGCATTGCCTGAATGATTTTCACCTCTGCCACAAGGTGTACTATCGGCTCATACATCACGCGATTACTTGGAGAGCAGAAAGACCCTCAGTCATTAGTGAGTGAATTAAAGATGATCTAAAGAGCTATTAATCACAGTGACAAAAGCCTTAATGTTGCTGTGACCCTAGTGGAGCCTGGGGACTAAAAGGGAAGCCGAGGGAGAGAAAATGGAAACACATGTTTTCTCCAAAATAACCTACCTTAGGAGAACTGTCAAAGATAGAGTCACATCAAACTGAGAAATTTTGCCATACCAATGCTCCTAGATTTTACTAGGGGGATTTCTGTAGTCAGTTTACATCTTCTTCATTATTATTATTATTATTATTATTATTATTATTATTATTGATCAGCATAAACAATTAAGCAAAAAAAGATACAACGTATATGCAGTCCTTCCTCTTCTTTGTCAGGAGTTATTTAAAAGCAATGTATTTAGAGCAAACTGATACTTGTAACATACTGTAGTATAAACAGAGATCACTTAGCGCACAACATAGTCCAGGTTAAAGATTTAGCATCCACATCCCACGTGGAGAATACCAGGCAGTGAACCCTGTTTCTGTGTTTTCAATTTAAGACCGTACTATTAAATAAATTCAAGAAAAAGTGAAGCGTTTGATAGTTAGCCTGATGCTAACTCAGATTCAGCGAGATGAATCAGATGTTCAGCCACAAAGCTTAAATCACAAAACCCAATATATGAATATGACAGATATTTCTAATCTTTCCAGTAATCACTTTAGGCATTCTCAGTTACAAGCTATTCTTATAGGCACTGGTTTAGTGAAATATGTCTAGAATAACATTATCTCTTTATTTTATGGGTAGCAAGATATCTACAAAAACTATACATATAGATGTAGCTGAAAGTCTCATTAGAAATGCTACCTTTTACTGTATTTTTAATTGTTTTCTTTGAATATTAGAGTCTGTAGATATCAAGCACATACAGATCAGGACATTGAGGGGAAAAAAGTATATAAAAGTTGCCTATCTGAATAAGCATTAGACATTTGGAACTTGATTATGCAAGGGATTTGTAAGGTCATGTTTACGATTCACAGGTTACCATTTTGAAACTAAGCAAAGAGTAAACCCAAGGTATATTGTGAAGTCTTAGACTTAGAAACAGATACAAACAGTGTGATACAAGCACACGAGCTTGTATCACATCCCTCCTCTGGGGAAGGAGGCTGTCCCTGTTTCATAGTCCCTGAGGGGGTTGTTCAGCTCTCCTGGGGATCCCACTCCACCTGATCCAGCAAACGTCATGGCCCTGAGGCCCTTCACTCCTCTGTCCCTGAGGCAAAGGAACGATATGGCTTTCTGGCAAGCAATGTTGTTTAAGAAAATAGCAGAGACTGGCAGCCGAGTCCCTCACACCACCATTTCAAGTAGGCTTCACACTGAGGGACTGAATGGTAGTTATGGAGGGAGCTGGCTTGTTCCTGATTGCTGAGCTAGACCTCAAAGTCAAGTCAGATAAATTGAGTTGAGACCATGTAGGAGCTCACCGCTGTCCTTGACATGGCTGCTCCCTCTATACCATCCCATCACCTCCAAATCTTCCTACTCCTCCTGTGCCGGAAGGAGTGCTCATCCCATCCTCTGCTCAGCCCATTTAACTCACTGATCCAGCAGAGCATCTTATTCCACTTTATTTCTAGCTCCATCTGCATGTATTACAAAGAGATGTCTTGGAGCAGCTGAGCTCCTGGTACCCTCTGCTGTGCTTGTCGATGCCTCGTGGACAACCTGCAGTGATTGCCTTCCTGCTAAGTGTGTTCTGGTGCTGCTTTCAGGTCATGCTCCCTAAGGATCTGATCCACAGCTCCTGAAAAGCTCCTATTTTCTTCATCAGCTTTGAACAGATATAGTGGTATAGGGAAGCAACTGTAATGAGCACGGCAGCCGGACATTAAAAACAAGCTTAAGTTATAAGGATGCACATCAGGAACCTTCCACCTCCCTCTGCCCTCCTCTCCCTCCACCCTCTGGGTCTTCAAATTCATCTGTCAGGATCCAGACTGAGCCTCCCAAAATTTGTTTAACAGTGTTTGAAATCACTCTCTCCAATCTCAGGCTCCAATCTTGTGCAGAACTCTGGGATATTAATGGGCTCCATAAAGATGAACTTGTTTCTAGACAAGATTGTTGCCCTACTCTTATAAAACTCTTAGTATTCAGTGATGTGATATCTGATCGATCTAAAGTAAAACTTTCATCTCAATGAGAAAGGTCACTACATATTCATCTGATGTCAGACCTATACATAAACAAGCTTCCTTAAATGACAGATCAGAAGCAAGAAGTGGTCTCTTTTTTCTAATAGCATCAGCCCAGCTGCAGTTCTCAGTGGCGCTTATTCTCAGCTGGTCTGCTTTCAACTTTCACTTCCTATTTAGAAAGCTAAATTGGGAGTGCTTTAATCTTCTGGGTTCATTTCCTTAATGAGAAGTGAAAGGTATAAGTGGCAGCAGGTAAAGAGATATTGAAAGCTGTGGTGGACTGGCATTTAAATTTTCAGAAAAGCTAGATCAGAGCATTTTCTAACATTCCTTTTCTTCTATGATAATAAAAAAAAAAATTACAAAACCAATAAAATCCAAAGTTGTGATTGCAGGGAAGATGGTACATCACCAGAAGGGCAAACTTGAGGGGAGCAGAGAGAAGCAAGACTGTGTGCTCCTTGTGGGCTTCATCCTGGAGTACGCTGAGTAGTTCTGCCCTGATCCAGCAAACCACTGAAATGTGCTCACCTGAGCTGGTGTTTCTAAAACAAGACAGTGCCCAGCTTAAAAGTAAGCAAAGACAGTCTTGTTGCTGGATTGTTGGCCACTGGTAGTGTCCTCAGCACCTCGCAGGATAAGGCCTTCGGAGCAGAAAACAGAAAGCTGTAGATAAGAATTCCCCTAAACCTTTCATCTTGACAGTCTTTGCTGCCAGTGGAAAACATCATGACTTGGTTTGTACAGTTTCTCTGTCCAGATATTAAAAAGGATTATTATTTTTTAATGTGCCTGCATCACTACTTCTTCCAAAAACCTTGAGAAAATTAAGAGAAAAGCAATCCATATGTAACATCCATCCCATGAAGAGGTAGGTGTAATGCCAGGACAAGCTTTGTTTCACTAGCCTCAGTCTAGCAAAAAAGTACATTTCATTGCTTGTTCCTTCACCGAACTGCTTTTCCTGCTAATCGGTGTTTGTTTAGGGAGAGAGAAATTCCTATCCATTTCGGTCACAACTAAGAAGTCTCACAGAAATCCAGGGCCTGGATTTCAACATCTGTGCCCACTTGAGGATATCACTTATGTCAACATTTCCAGAAGTGACCACTGCATGGGACGCACCTTCCACGTGTACAGTCTCAGCACCACTGGTCCACTCCTCCCAGCACCTCTGCACATCTGGGTCCCCCCACTTCTGCTCCATCATTTGATGCCTTCTTATATTTCCATTAAATGATTATGCAAGAGATATAAAATAAGAATGTCAGTGCTTTTGTGTCTTCCCTTCCGCTGAGTTACAGCTGAACAGAGCTGAAGAAGAGTTGTCAGATAAAGTGCTAAATCTGAGTGGCAGAAAGGAACAATTTGGGAAGTTTTTGAGCAGAAAGGCTGAATATTGCCACAAGCCCATGAGCCATCATGCACTGCATCACGTAGCACACCACTGGTGTTGCTCTCCCATGGGGAGCAGTCTGGAAAAATAGGTTTATATCATGCCAAGACACCCGGTAACACCCTTCACTATGGTCCCCACTCTGTACCTGAATGTTTCATGGCTAATTAAGAGGTAACAGCACCTAATTTCCCACTGCACTTCAGGTGTTTGGAGGAGACCTTTATTGTGTTTCCTTGCATTTCCCCTGGGTTTTGTTCTTACACATCCTATCCATGTGTTACTGACTTAGCTTATTAAATATAAATTGACATCACCACACTGGGCAGAGTATCCTCAAAATCCCTTAAATATCGTGGTGCCTTAGAACTAACATGGAGCAGGCTGGGATATCCTGTACAAGTGAAAGTAAGTCTGGGAAACAACACTAACAGAGGCTCATTCCCCTAATACATGGAAAAAAGGGGGATCCAGTGCAAATGAAGCATAGGATGGTAAATAAGAACTGTGTTCACTTGCAGTCATGCACTATACCCATTAAGCCTTAAGGTCTTAAAGGTACCAAGCAATGCATATGATAAATTTCTCAAAAACATCCCAGCCATAACATAGTTCTTGCTGATTGCTCATTTACCCATAATGCATGCTGTCATAGCAAAGCCTGACAAATGACAGAGAAAGCTCAGGTTATTTTTTACGCTGACTGCCAAGCCCCTCACCTCAGATTATTCATTTATTAGGGCAATCACTGAGGTCTGGGTACTTAATATTGTTTTCACCAAATATGAAAATGATCTACTTGCCTATTCTTTAGTTCCTCCTAGGGCAAGCCATTTATCATCAGCCCTGGATAAATGACTGCTTCATTATAGCCATAATTTATGAGATGTTAGAACTAAAAAGCCACACCTAAAGACTTAAAGCTTTAATATGGATTAAAATAAGATAATCAATCAAGCATATACAAATTTTTTTTAGAATTATTTCTTGGGTGAAATGGCTTCACATTTTTAGAATAGAGGTAGCCTTACATTTCTTGTTACCCAACCCCAGGCAAGCTTGTTTAAATGTCCATAAGGAAATCTAGGTTATAACCTTATTGGTCAGTGTTAGATACCACTTGGTAATCATTACATGATTCAATAAAATTGCCTTTTGGGCTAAGGGACTTTTTTGTGGTTTTGATGGTGTAGGTGTAACCCAAACTTAGATTGGCTGCAAGCCTTCGGTCCAGAACAGGTGGGGAAAATGCAGATTGATGCCAGACTCCTGCATTCTCTGTAGGTATTGCCATGCTTTTCATCTCCTTCCTTGGAAGTTTGCTTATCTAGGGTTACAGAGGAGGGAGAGTTGAATGTTATTATTTAAAAATATTTCCATGATTTTTAAAGCATTTCTCTGCCTGATACAGCATTTCACAGCTCAGAGTTTGGATGAGGGAAGCTTCCTCCTCTATCTGGGGAATGAAATATCCCTTCCTCCTAGAACAGCATTACAACTTGAAAGAAGTTGTTTCTTGTTTGTCTCTTGATTGTATATTTGCTAGCGCAGAGCCAATACAAATATTATTTCTCAAGTATGTGCCTTGCTTGAAACACTGGCCTAAACCTACTTAACCACTTAAGCCTGCATCTTTTGAAGGTGGCGCTTAAAATACATGGTTTGTAGAAAATGTTGAAAATACATGGTTTGTTAGATTTTTTAACACATACCACTAAGACAATGATACAGCTACAGCTCCCATGCAGGGCAGACCCGTGCTGGTCAGGCATGGTGTGGGCACAAAGGTCTCAGGCAATGCTGGAGCCCCAGGGTCTGTGGGCAAGATGAATGTGCTCTCCTGGGAACTGAACAGAAAGCCCACAGCAACAGGCAACACACAATGTGACAAACAGGCTGCTGGGAGAGGGTACTTTATTTTCTCATGCACCAAGAGCACAGAAAATAACCCAATGTGACTAACACCCCTGGTAGGTGACATGGTCAACCTGAGCATCTCCTTAAATTCAAGCTTGGATAAACGCACCCAAAAAGGGATGGGAGTGTGATACACCCAAAGACCCTGTGCTTGGAGCCACAGTTACAAATGAAAATCAAACTCTCCCAACAGCAACAGCTTCATGCTCTCAGGATAAGTGCCTGTGACATATGTTTAATTGAAGCATATTGTTGGGCTAACAATAAGAGAATGTACTGCAACTTCATACAACACTTACAGTTTTAGCCAATGAGGCTTCTTCAGTAACGCTAACAGTGATTTAAATTTAATCCCAGCACCAGGCTTTGTTAGCTAAAGGACATTTTTCACTCTGGCCTAAGCTCTTCCTTTCATACAATTTGGGGTCAGCATTTCAGCAGG
>NW_008824049.1:1482962-1488000 GCF_000699105.1 Pygoscelis adeliae
CGTCCCCCTGTGCAAGAGCTATTTAGGTATATCTGTGCAAGAAAATACTTGATACACAGGCATTATAAATGCAAGTCTGTGAAATATATCTACCTATGCATGTATGTGATTATGAACATATACATGTGTAGCAATATATTTGTTGGCACAGGTACATGACAGATTTTTTGGATGTATCTGCAAATAAATGGCTAAAATGCAAAATTATAGGCACAGTGTCAAAAGTGCTCAGGAACTATGTTTGCATCCAGGACCCCAAAAAGCCCATTTCCCTAATTATTTGGGGAAATTTTGACTGGAAGCTTGACAGAATTGAGCCATGATGCAATTCTCAACCTCAAATATTGAGATCTGGGCAATGAGACAGTTTTAGCAGGACTCGCTTGCTAGCTGACCCGTAAGCAGCCTTAGGCAACATGCAACAGAGTGGCCCACTCTTCTTCTGAGAGAAGACCTGCAGATCCCACCGGAGGTAAGAGGCAGCAGGACATGCACCCAAGACTCACAGAGCCACAAGGTGTTAAGAAAAAAACCAGTTCCCCTATGTAAGCCATTCGCCACTGACCAGACCTTCAGGCTCAAAAGGGAGGTGATGCCCCATGGCAATGGAGAAGCACATGGACCGCCTTTGCCAGACCTGGACATCTCTTTCCCACTGCAGTGCCGCTAGGCTGCGAGTGGCAACACTCCCAGCCAGACTAAGCCAATCCCTCACAGCCCAGGAGGGCTGCATTTTCCTCAAGGACTCCAGCCCCTCTCCAAGTCAAAACCCATCATCATCATCTCTTAAAACAAATTCTCTCTCAGAGTAAGAAGCTGTGTTCCACGTTCTTCGCCAAAATAAATGTAAGATGAAGTTAGAAACCCTCCAAAATAGGGTTGGTAATACAAATATTGACACAGCAAAGAGGAGAGAGTGCAAAAGCATGGCTGGACAGACAGTCTGAACATGAAATATTTCACAAAAAATGTCATCTTTATTTAGTGGGTGATGAAATCAGTAACTATTTTAAAAGATTCATAGTTTTTGTAGCCCAGACACTTACGCCCTCAAGTTATATAATGAGAACGTGAAGGAAAGGCAGTTTTCGCAAGTTATGTTTGGGATTAATGCTGTGAGCTCTTTATATGCAGGACTCCTGCTGATTTCCATGGAAGTTTTGCAGGAGGAAAATTTCTAGGAACAGGTAATTAAGCAACACCACACCCCACACCCCATTTCTACAAAATGGCTTTATACTGTTATGCAAGCTAATTCTTCTTATGTGCGTGCTTATTCACCACATGCTTACTCAGCACAACCAGCCGTCACAGCATCCAAGGCACATTCAGAGTGTGGAATAAAATGGGCATGTTAAGAAAAAAACATTTAAAAAGTGGCACTTGTTTGCAGTGTTATCAAGAGGCACGTACAGCCTGGTGGAGCTCTTGGGCCAAATCATACAGCCCATAAGCTCATGGCCCTCCTGCTTTGTTCAACAGGAATTCTGCAGCCAAAGTGACTGGTCAAGTGTTGTGTTGCCCTGTTGGCTTCCACGTGGATTGCTGATCTAACTTATGTTGGCAAGTCCTGCCTCTCCTCTCCTTTCATGAGAAATAAAATGTTTAGAAGAAGGGCATCTTGAAGTGGAAAGTGGTCTGCTTCTCAATAGTTCCTTTCCTTGGGCAGTCAAATATGTCAGGCAAACAGGATGCAGACCAGACTTGGTGGCATTTTACCAGTAGGAGTGACACTCATTCTACCCTGCTGAATGATGAGCCAAGGTGCTAAGGAGAATTAGGATCAAACTGTAAAGGCATCACAGTTTTCAAAGACATCTCTGTAATTAGTGCTCCTCAGCAGCTCTATCTTTGAGTGCTTGGTAGCTAGAGAAGCCTGCTGTGCTGTCTGCAGGTGGTCAGCATCTATCTGCCAGCAGCTCTGCTTGGGCTGTGGGGGCATGATACAATATAGAATCATAGAATCATAGAATAGTTTGGATTGGAAGGGACCTCTAAAAGTCATCTAGTCCAACCCCCCTGCCATGGGCAGGAACATCTTCAACTAGATCAGGTTGCTCAGAGCTCCGTCCAGCCTGACCTTGAATGTTTCCAGAGATGGGGCATCCACCACCTCTCTGGGCAACCTGTGCCAGTGTTTCACCACCTGCTGGCCACGCTTCTTTTGATGCAGCCCAGGACACGATTGGCCTTCTGGTCTGCGAGTGCACGTTGCTGGCTCATGTCCAGCTTTTCATCCACCAGTACCCCCAAGACCTTCTCGGCAGGGCTGCTCTCAATCCCTTCATCCCCCAGCCTGTATGGATACCGGGGGTTGCCCCGACCCAGGGGCACTTGCACTTGGCCTTGTTAAACCTCATGAGGTTCACACAGGCCCACTTCTCGAGCTTGTCTAGGTCCCTCTGGATGGCATCCCGTCCCTCTGGCGTGTTGACCACACCACTCAGCTTGGTGTCATCTGCAAACTTGCTGAGGGTGCACTTGATCCCACTGATCATCTGTATCCACATATCATCTGTATCCTATCTAATTGGCTTTCAGCCCTCAGAGAGCTTTGTATCTACGCACCTGCCCTAACTCAGCAGTGTCAATGGTAAAGCATGGGTCTGAACCAAATCGTTACACCTTCCCTAAAAAGTTCAGATACGGGCTTATTTCAATATTAACTTACACTGCAAAAAATATCCCATTTTATTTCTATTTTTTAATGAACATGGTTATTCTATTAAGTTAAAAAAGTTGATGTGAACTGAACAAGGAACAACTTACATGCAAACTGCTAAGTTACCAATTAGCTCCTTAAAACAATTGAAAGTCACAGAGAGCCCTCAATGCACAGAGGCAGTTAATTAATTAACATTAGATGTGATTAATAATGAGTCTTGTTTAATAGTAAATATCTGCCTGCAATGCCTGCATGTCAGAACAAAAAGCCTTCAGAGAGCAGGCAACTATATTTATCCTGATTGTGTTTGGGATTTTAACATGTTTTGTGCAGGCTGACAAATGGCCTATTAATTATCTAATGTTGTCTGACAACAACAGCTTGATAAAGATGTATGTTTTTGAATTGCTGGATGAAAACTGCTGGAGAAGAGCCCCACAGGGGCCTTGCTGTCCTAAAACTGGGCTCCAAGCCATGACAACAGGCAAGACAAAGCCCTATCTCCTGCCACAGCCTTCGGAGATAAAATATGTCTTGGCATTAGGGACATTTTCAGAAAACTGCTTCTGCAATATCTGATTAGGAAAAGGAGGAGTATGTCTTTACTAAATTGGGGTTAAGGCATAATCAATATCATATATGGAGTGCCTGGCCTATTCTGCATAAACACAGGCACTTCATATTATTAAGGAGTCTATAATGCAGAGGAAGCATATGGCAGGACATTGCAGCTCTCTCTATTCTTTTTATTTAGAACTTTATCTTCCAACCTGTTTGACAGCTGCTCCTAAGTGGTTTCACAGTGCCAAATTATTTTTATGATTGTTTGATGTTTTATTCTCCCATTTCAGTTAATGAGATAGGATCCCACAATGGTCATAATTCAGAGCTGTCAGAACTAAAAAGCATGCTTGTGGCAAGATAGCCTGATGGTAAATAAGGCTAAAAGCTGCGGATAATAAAAACTCTCTTATCCAAGTCTCCTCTGCAATCAAAACTTGTTTTGGATCCTTCTTTCCTTTGTGCTCACTTGTACTGCATCTTTCCCCTTTTGGACAGGTAAACTATCAATCTTCGGGTAATGTCACCCTTTTAATTCTGTTCAACCTTTCCTTGTAATGAAATGTGTAAGATACATAGGAAACGTTGAAATGTCTAAAGATATTGAGTGCTATATTATAATTAAAGGGCTTGCATCCTGTTTATTGTGCCAAGGGAATAATTTGTCATATATGCTTAGAAGAAACTGTTCAACAAATGACCTTTAAGAGTCCCAGGAAATGCCTTATAGCTGGTATCCCTGGGAATTTTAACAAAAGCTTTCAAAAAGTTCCCATTTCGAATCCTAACTTTTGGGAAGAGAACTGCTGTCCCTCTTTTATTCTTACATACCTTATACTGGGAGGATGTAAACAGAGTGAGATATAAATAAGTAGTCTTGAAGTTACACCACAAGACTGAAAACTGGGGCTTCTTTGTCCCCATCTCTGCCAAAGAGTTTCTGCATGACCTTGCCATCTCATTGCCGATTGCCTCAGTTTCTCTAGTAGAAGATACCTGTACAATACAATATTGCCCACCTTCAACGAGTGCTCTGCAAATTTGTTCAGGAATGCACCAGGCAATTCCACTCTGCTGCTCAGATACTATGACACTTCCACTTCTGACCAGCCAATTGATCAAAGCAAGAGCACGTTTGCCTTCAGAATCACAAAAATTGTGTAAAGTGTGGCTTAGGAAAACATCTCTGAAGCATAAAACATTTGAAATTGCGGCATTTGCACTAGTCTGTTTATACATTGCTAAATGCAAAGACAAGTTTCCATTATTCAGAGAGCACAACAGCAAACAAGGAATAGAAGGAGAGGGGAGACACAGGCACCTTCCCCAGGTGATGGTAATGGGGAAGACAGGACAGGGAGGGACAAGGCACAAACCCCTCAGGCCTTTCCTCTGGAAACCTGCACCTGCAGGTTAGCTACTGGAGTGAACTAGAGTCAACAACCGAAACTCATAGGAAACCCTCTAACATCCACAAAAATGAATGCTAATCCCCAGTTCTGACAGCCAGGCACCTCTAATGAGCTCTCTTCATATTAATAACTTATATCACCTGTATGTATGCATTTCTTATTTCCTACTACACTTTTTTTTTTTAAACAAGGAGTGATGGAAATGACTGTGAAGCAACCAAAATATAAGGCACAGCAATAACCAGTTAAACCCTGAAACAAAACAAACAAAAAAAAGCAGAAGAATTTTCTTCCATGGAAACAATGGCCCAAAGTTAGAGACACTGAATGAGCCCTGGGTACATCATCAGCAATCTGTACACCCGTGCCTTAGCAGCTAGGTTGCGCCGGCAACACGCGG
>NW_008824049.1:1488045-1490013 GCF_000699105.1 Pygoscelis adeliae
TGGATGACCCTGTATGATCTCTGGCAGTGGTCAGCACCAGCTCCTTCAAAGGAAGGTGCAACGGTTTCAGGGGGAATTTGCAGTTATGGAGCAACATGTATTCCACAGGAGTTAGCACTCAAAGCCCTAATATATAAGTCCATCTCTGAACAAGTCTGCTTTTTTTTTTAAAATGTATTTTAAGTCAATTCTTTAGACCTTTTTAATACGTCCATAAGTGAAACAACTGGATAAATCTAATCTCAGGCATTCCACTGAATAGGTCTCGGCACAGGTCTCACATACAGTTAGTTTATGGTTGGAGCATGGCAAATCAACGTTGCTAAAATTTTTACATCTCCCATTTTGAAGGCTTAATGTGGAAAAAAGGGCATAATACTGTAGGGGCTGCATACATCAAAATGCAAACACAAGAAAGCTGATTCAGCAATTGCCCTGGTAGGTTATACGCAAAGGGTGTAAGAAATGTTTCCCTTTGCATCATTTGCCCAGACTACAGCTAATAAATGTTGTTGTAACTGTCAGATCAGATCCTGGGGATCCACCAAAAAGTCGTGGGAGCAAGTCTGGAGGAGGAGCATGTAGGAGCAGATGAAAGCCAGTTGTGCTCCTGCTGTCCACACCAGTTCTGGTGAAGCACCACTTTGGGCACAGACACCTTGACCACATCAATTGCATCGGCCTCAGGGAAGGAGCGGGGACACGAGCACAGCACAGTGCCTCCACTGCCCCAGAGCTGCCTGCACCAGAGGAAAGCACTGGAGATAACCAGCACAGGCAGCCCTGGGGCAGCGTGGGGATGGCAGAGCACCAGCAGATCCCTCCTAGTGTTGGAAGGGCAGTAATATCACATTATTTTCACATTCCTGAGGTTGCAGGCTTGTTGTGCTAGACAATCATCACTATCCAGGTTTTGACATTTATCAAATAGCAGAACCCAAAAGTCCCTTGGCTACAGGGGTCTTGCCCAGGGCTTGATCCAAAGGATCCCAAGTCAACAAGACTCTTTCCATAGACTTTCCATCTGGGTCCACCACAGTTTCCCTGACCGCTTTCATCTTCAGTTTAGTACAAAGTGTATTGATATTGATTTGGGATGTCGGGGAAAGGAAGGGAAGATGAGGAAAGTCTCAATGTGGATGGCATAAGGAAATCTGATACGGCTTCGCAAAGTTCAGGTACTCCTTTTTTCAGTCACAAGGAAAGAAAATTGATGATGCCACAAGTTTAATGCTAATTGATTTATTACCTGCCTAAGCAAACCCTGGGCAATGCAATGGCAGGCTTAGACTTAAAGCAAATGATTTACAAGATAATGTTTGACTCTGGGAAAGGGTAATCAGATCCAGATACAATGGATGATAGGATAATTGAGAAGAAATAAAAGAGGATAAATTGCCACGTGCTAATGAGCTTACAGGCCCTAATGGGGAGGACATCAGTTTTAACACTTGGGTTATGAGCTAGGAGCAAGGGGTTTTTTTTTTTTTTCTTCAATGGCTAAAGATGTAGTGCTGAAACAAACCAAGATTAATGGTGTCCCACTCATTCACTTAGCCATTCTTTACACCTTCGACAGCTTCCTGCATTAAATGTATGGTTGTTTTTTAACCAGGTTTATCCAAAGCAGCTCACCTCAGTTGGAAGCCATATTACCTGTTTCTAGGTTAAGGCACATCTGCTGTTTGGGGATGAATGACTCAAAACAGCATTTCTCCTCCTCCTTGTAGCACTGGCCACCTGATGAGTTTGCAATGTCTTTGCAGGTCTCTTTAGGATCATAGGAATATTCTCAAGCCTTTATACAGTCTCACTGCACTCAGGTTTTGAAGCAGTTGCCAGAGCAATGCTGTCTCACATCATGATTCATTTTTATATCTTTCTCTCCCTCCATCCCACATCACCACCTAGAACCAGGGACACTTTATTGGTATTTCTGATTACTGCCGTAGCAGTCTAAATTTTTCA
>NW_008824049.1:1490043-1501219 GCF_000699105.1 Pygoscelis adeliae
CTCTCCAGCCCTGATGTAGAAATGCTCTATATGAATGGTGCTAGCCACAGAGTAATAAAAAGACAGTGCCGTGTGCTGTTATTGGTAAGGAATACAGAAATGAAGCACTTCCTTAGAGACCAAGCCCATATTCCAGTGCAAGGTTTCCAACAAATGAAGTTTAATATGATGAATTGTGGTACAGTTCCAGAATGAATACAACTCTCAAAAATGCAGCTCCGCTGAAGCTTTTAAGTTATAATACGCACAACATGTCCAGTACTCGATTTTAAAGAGAAAGGTTCCTAATCAATATGCACAAAAGGAGCTATGATCCTTCTGAGTTAATATATGGAAGCCTTTTCCTAAAAACAACATACACTTCAGGCATGCAGACATTAATTAATTACAAATTCTATGCAATCTCAGTGCAGGTAGCAGCTCAGGGGTGCTCCTTCTCTACAGAGGGGAAGGGTGACAGCAGGGACATACATGGTACCCACCAGACCAGGACGCACCAGCTGCACCAGGGAGCAACACCCCCATGAGCAGCTTTGTGGGCAGGGGGAGCAAAGAAGGACAGTCTGCCCACAGCAGGAAAATATGTGCTCCGAAAGGCACTCCAAAGAGCAGCTCCAATCTCCGCTCGTTAAATCAACTTGCGAGTTTTCATTGTCCTGACCCAGATTTTAACATTCACTTTAGAATTAAAAACACAGATTATAAACCATAAATTGGTAAACACAATAGTTTGATGCTCATGGAGGCAGGGAAGGAAAACACACTTCCCCTTCCCAGTGAACCAAGTAAAATTGAAAGCATGGATCATAAAAGTTTTGTAATTTAGGTGCATCTGGCACTGGACGCAAGTGTAATGGTGCCTGTCCCTCTGTAAGGAGGGATGCAGTAGCAAACTGTTTCAGGCTCTTCAGCTTGAAATCAGGAATGGACTTATGTCAGAGATCATCCCTTTCTCCCCCCATCTTATCAAGTATCCCCTTGAGCTAAGCTATTGCCACACTGAATACAGAATGATTTAATGTCAAAGTAAACAAGACTTTCCTAGTGCCTTCCACCAAAAAGTCTCTGGTCGAGTTGTAAAACAAAAAAGAAAATATGTATTAGATGTCTTAACGTATTACAAGTCTTAACAGATTAGCGTGTTCATTCAGGGAAACCAGCCTGGAGTGGTAAACTTGAAATGGTTGCAATTAGTACAAGAATTGTTCTACTTGAAGCAACTTGCCTTTTCTGTTTGAAAGGAACACACAATGTGAGCTCGCCGTTCTGGTATCGGGCACCTACTGTACAAGCAAACAGGATATGACAGGTGTGACTCAAGTAATTGTCTCTATTCACTCTTACGGATAAAATATGGGTTTAATATGCTGGGAAAAAAACGTTGACTGAATATTGAAGAGATTGCTTGTTTGTTCATAGGCACTGATGGTGGTTTTAATTTTATCTAGTGACTTTGCAGCTCTGAGACGGACCCACAGCAGATCCAGCCCCCACTTTCACAGCTATGGGAGTTTTTCCATTGACGTCAGTGGAAGTTGCACTAAATCCCAGTGACCTGTGTATGCAAACTCTCTTCTCTCTGGTGAGCCTTTTAACATTCATCCACCAACAAAATTAATTCTAGGCATAAAATTAATTGAAAACCTTTGCTCTTTTGAGCTGCCACCTTCAAGTCTCTGGTTGCCCATCACACTGGTGTATGCATTGTGCTGATGCTCCACATCCCACCTCAGCCCCTGCACCCAAAACCCTGTCCAGCATCAAATGCATTTCCTCACTCAGCAGTTGGACCATCCTGTACCACTGCTATTGCCCAGCAGATTTGAAGTACATTACGAGGAGCCTGAACTTTGCTGAATGCATACCTCACTTGAAATTCAGTGGTGCTCCATCCCGTCAGTCCCACTCCCTCCAAGGACATGTTGCTTCTCCCTTCGCTGCTGTCCACTGCTACCCTTAATGCTTGTCCTTACATTGTGCCCCATATGGGAGAGCAACAGCCAGTTGTTTCAGCATGGCAGAGGCACAGAGCTGAATGCCAAAACTGTACATGCAATTTCTGTTAGAGATGCAGTATTTGTGCCTCGCATCACTTGACCGCGCTTATACTCAATATGAAGAGGCAGACAGGGAGACTAACAGAGAATTGCTGTGATTTGCATGTAACTACACAAGCTTTTTTGAATGGCAGACCAAAATGACAGCACATCAGGAGGCCAGAAATAAAGCGGGACTTCCTTTGCAACAAAGCAAAATCACCTGCGTTCCCAATGCTCAAGGGACAGAGGACCCCACCATGCTTCTCAGCTGCTGCAGGGGATGGCTGGTCAGAGGTGGAGAGGCACTGAGCTACCAGCACATCTTACACCTGCGAAAGCAGGAGCAGGAGCTGGGGCCCTCATGCGTCAGTGTGGCAATACTAAAGACACAGCAGGTCCTTTCTAAGTTCTGTCATATGGTTGCTCTTGGCCTTGTATTTCATCTCACCTATGTATTATGTCTAGAGGTATTCTTTTCCTTAAAGATTTTTATTGTACAGAGATATTTTGATGGGTTTTTTTCATTTTAACGCTATTCTCCATTGCAACCACCACATCAGGGTTAAGGACACACATGTTCAGTAGGAAATCTGCGTCATCTTTCTTGTCTATAACAGAATTTTTTTCTGAGGCAAAACCTTCTATTTATTCACAACCTTTCTTCCAAGTCCTTCAAAACCCCTATCTGCCTCTCTGGCACATGCAACACATCCTTACACCCATCAAGTAGTGAGGGTGTATTTTGGGAGACTCCACCTCTCACGGCCACCACTGTGTTGTCCCACAGCAATCGATGGAAGTGTGGCTGCACAGCTTCCCCTCCCACAGGTCAGGGCAGCATCCACACACACAATGACTCTGGATATCTGGAGAAAACTTCTCTGCTATAAAAAAGCATTAAAATACCTCACTGCCCGCAGAAGCGCAGGGCAGCTGCCATCCTTCCCACAGCGCTGTGGCAGGAAATATTTTGCTCTCCCTCAGCTGTGCCAACATTTTCAGAGTGCCTTGGCTCTGTAAAGGCAGACATTTTGACCCTGCATTTGGCACATGCATGAGGAGGAGAGACAAACAGGCTCATGCATGGGGACAACACAACCCTGTTTGCACACTCATCTCAATCTAGATTTGACCAGCACCTGCCCTGGCTGCATACGGGTGTGGATGAGCATGGGTGGGTATGCACAGAAGCCCAGGAGGAAACCCCCAGTACCCACAGTGCACAGACAGGCTGGCTACATGGACAAGCACATTAAGCCACATCCCCAGCCACAGCATGCCACAGGCATAGGCACCTGGGAAGGTGCCAGCTTGAGTGCCCTCTGATAGGGCTTGAACATTAAACACCAGCAGCCCAGAGAGATCCTTGGCCAACACACTGGACGACAGATCAAGAAACCTGGACTCATGTCTCTACTGCATTAGGTTTCCCACGGGAACAGGTAGTTTCTAACTCAGGTGTTTTTGAAAACTGCCTCTTACCTGCTTGGTGCCTCAGTTTCCCATCTGTATAAGGGGATAATGTTTATTGCCCTATTTTATCCCAATTTGTCCCTTCAGGCCATGCACATTTCAAGGCAAAAACTACTATGTGTGCAGAGCAACTGGTACAACTCACCCTGATCTCACTGCAGTCATACAACGACAACAACTGACTTACCAGAAATGATAAAAAGGTAATCTTAACACTTTCCCCCTCCCCCAGTTTTTTGGTTTTTTTTTTAAACTTATCTTGCTAGCCCTCCAGATTTAGGATTAGCTACCAGAAAAGTCATTTACAATACATAGACTTTAAATTCAGCTGAGTCTGCTCTGGACTACTTAAAGTAAGCATCTAAAACCCAGATATAAACAGGATTCTAAAACTTTCTAAGGGTGGAGAACAGAGGCAAAATTTTCATTAGAGGTGTTAGCTCATAAGTCAATGATTTCAGCTTGATGCCACTAGAAAGAATCAAGACGCAACGTTTTGAGAATCAGAATGGATAATGGAAACATCAGCTCAGCCTTAACCCTGGGTGCAGAGCCACCATTGCTGGGCTACAGCCCCACTGCTTCTGCTTCAGACAGCAGGTAAAGCTCAGAAAGGGGAAATACACATGGGGGGAAAAAAATAGTAGTGTACAGCATGGATAAGCCATACACAGATATTGGAAATTTCAAATAGGTACTTCTCAGAGGAGCTGTACGGCACACCTTTGACCTTTAACTGGAGTGCTCAAACATTGCATGTAATGATGACTACCAATGAAAGTCCTATGCTGTGCTTGGCTGCACTTTCTATATGAGTGCCAGCAGTAAGATAAATGATAAACTGGTTCACTGGAGTACTAGTGGTTTGGGGGCTATTGATTTTTGGTCCATTCTCTTTAAAAGTGAGATCTAAAAAGTTGACAGAGGGTCATTAATTTCATCATATACTTGTCGTCTCATCCATAACCAATCCAGGGACTGAGTGCGCTTGTCACTCTCTGTTTGCACTTTATTTGTTTAGGTTTTCTTTGTGATTCTACATTTTTCCCCTTTATTTCAGCTTTGTGTTGTTTTTGCTGCTGTTATTTCTTTTTTCCTCCAAATAAGTTCCTTGCTTTGGACTTCTACTGCAAAAGACTCTGGACAAATATATATTTATAATATAAAGTAAATTCAGTGGCTTCATTATCAAGTCTGTGCTAGGAAGTCACCTCTGTTTAGTGCTATTCATTTAAAAAGAAGACTGCTATAAAATTCATCAATCTTATTTGTGCGATCTGAAGGATTTTGACTGAATAAACACTTGTCTGAAGACTTCAGCGTCTTAGTTGAACGAAACATTAAGAAAAGAGTTGGGGAATTTTTCTCCTATGAAGTTCCATAGGTCCATGACACTGTTCTAGGGTAATAGGGAAAAGACTGAATTCAAATAAATGTATGACCATAATTAGTAGAGTTCCCTTTCTCATGATTCTGATTAAGCCCTTGGCAACTCTTTGCAATTAAGTAACTAAGAAAATCTTTTATCAACTTTTACTAAAAAACCTATTTCACTAGCATATCTTAGCTTTCAGTAGAGTGAGAATATACAGAGAATTTTCCATAATTATTAGTATAATAACAATCAGATACAAATTTTTAAGACCAGAGGAGTATTTTGTACATCTAGTGGATAAATATCCATAGGAGGAAGTTATTCACATACAAGAACTGCATACATTAGGCAGTTTTTACCAACTTAAGTTGGTTAAATATATTTCTAGGTAATAGTCATCCATCTCCCAACACCAAGTTCATCTGTACTGTCTTTCATTGGGAACCCAACAGAAAAGTGTATGTAGAAAATAAAAGAAAGTGTGATTAAGTAGTACAGACGATGGCAGAAAAATCCAGTATTAATAATATCACAACATGCCAGTAAATCTCTTTTTTATAGGTAAAGAAATACATTTCTACTTTAAAGTGTGTTTTTATATACACTTGAGTGCCCAACTAGCTAAACTACCAAGGGAGCTCTACATGATTTAGAAGTTAATCCTTCAAATGGCTAACAATTGAATGCCTCAGCTGTTTGTAGTTTCCTACCGCTGGCTAATTTCATTTTTGTTTCATGTGTTTGGTGGCAAGCTTTCACTGTTCAGAGCTCTGACACCAAGGTTGTAAATGTAGTTAATTTAGTTAAAATGAGTCTGGGAACATTCATGCCATGTTCAGCTTGTTATGCCTAGACCTGGTAGAAGTTGAGGAAAATATGCCTGGAGAACAAACAAGAATTAAAAAGTCAAAAGAAAAAAGGGAGAGAAAGCAGACAAAGGAGATGATCCATATTTGCCAAACTCATAAGCATCAGGCAGCCTTTTAAAGAAAGAAAAAAAGATTCAGATGAGAGAAAAAACCTAACCATTTAAGTTTTTTGTTCTGAGGGCCAAAAAAACTCGATGTGTTGAAATATTGAATCATCAACCGTTTCAACAGTGAATTGGGCTTTCTGAGCCTAACTTTATCAGTTCCTTCTCTTGTGCCAACAGCAAAAGCTCATCAATCCCCTCCCTTTTCCAAACCCCATTTTGTTTGTATGGCACTTACAGAGGTCAGAAGGCTGGTAAGTGCTCAAAAATATTATTTATAGCAATTGGTGCACAGTTCCTTACTGCCCACGCTAGGAAACACAGACTGAGCTAAGATGTTCTTCAGTCAAGTATTTTAAGAAAGGACCCAACACTACCAAATGGGACTTACCTAAATGGCATGAAACCCCTGCAAAAATCAAGACTTTTTGCTGACTTGGCATGAATGGCTGCATCTATTCAGCTAGTAACCATTTTTCCCATTCACATCCCCAAATATACCATGCAATATAGGTTGAACCTCATCTTGACTGCAGTCATCTCCCATCAGCAGAGTCTGCTCTCCGTGGGATGCTGGGCGGCAGCACCCATAAGGCTTGTGTCCAGGCTGCAAACGGTGCCATGCGCTGAAGGCTCGGCAGCTCTGGCACTTCCTTGCTGCAGTTCCCAACTCGAGCAAGCAGCTTCTTAAAATCCTAATTATAATCTTGATTAATAGATATTATAACACAGCTCCTGTTTGCCTGTAATTATATTTGACACAGAGATACAAATCAGCAGTTTAACATGCTGGAATAGGATTCATAGGATTTTACAGGATTATGGACATATACATTTTTATTAAAGCTCTATTGGTTTCTCTTTAGCATTCATCAAATCTCTCCCTTTATACAGAGATAAATATATCTTTTTTTTTTCAGAAAGTCATTAATTTTGGAGTTTGAGAAAAATGAAATAGACGAAGTGGGTAATTTTTCACACTTAGAACAATTTCCCTATGATATTATGACTCTGTTTCTTGCCCTGCTCTGGGAGATTAATACGGCTGTTATTTTCTCCACTAATTGGCTTTACAGATAGCCATAGGAGATAGCACCTAATAAAGCCAAACAAGAGAGAAAAACGTTAAGCACTAAGCTGTCCCAAAACAAGGGGATCTATTCATTAAGAAGCAATATTCTATTAGGGAAGATTTTTTTTTTAAACAGACTTTTTTAAATAAGTGGAGTATGCACTAAAATCCAAAAGTGGATTACATGTGGTTGTCCCGTTCCCTAAAGCATTCCAGCTCTTCACTTTAAATGGTCCCTGCATGCTGCCCATGTGAACACTAGCCACCAGCATGACAGAAATCACTGTTTCCTTTCCAAGCCAACAAGTCCTCCTCCAGCACACTGACCTCCATGCAAGGTTTTTTTATATGTAAGCAGAGGGCTGGGTTAATAACTTCTCCTGATCACCCCCTTTTCATATTACAGGATGGTAGCGGAGGCTGTCTCAACAGTCTGGCTTGAAAGCACATAACACAGGGAGCAGTTGCTGTTAAGCACCCCACAGCTGAAGGATTTCCCAGCTTGGTGCCATGCACGTATGTGTCCCCACTTGGACCCAGGCCCTTTTAGGAGCTCTGATAGTAGGAAAGCAGGATTACTCTTTTATAAATGACTACAACATCCACTAACGAATAGCCTTGCCCAGAAAGGAGCAATCCTCACTGGCATAGGAACAACCTGTTCCCCTGTCAGTGCTGGGATGCAGAAATGTTCTCCATGTGATGCCCAGAGCCCAGCTCACTCTCTGGCTTCCACACTGTAGGCACAATGCAACATCTGAACTTTTCTGGCATTTTATAGAGTCATTTTACGGTGCTGCTAAACCAGGTTGTACAAATAATTTTTATTCTAATGTGAACAAGACTTGTCTTACTAATGGATCTCTGAGACAAGTCGTGACACAAAGTACAGGCTATTTTTTCCTACATATTTTACTAACTATTGGACTATGTAGGTATATGTAAAAAGTTATCAATACTCCTGATAACCTCCTTCCAACATTGGTATTTTATACTTCTCACCAGAATTAAACTTTGCCAAATAGCAACAGCTATCCGGGACCTTGCAGAGAGCCTCCCACTGGAGGTGAAGTCATCCATCCAAACACCATCTGCGATTTGGCTTCTTACCCAGGCAGACCAGCCCCAGAACAGAGACAGTAATAAGCAGCTTCCCAGCAATTTGCTTTTACAGACATCTCACGTAAGTACCTGGTTCCTAGGAAACTACTCTGTCCACCTTTTATCTGAAATGATCCTAAAAAGCCATTAAAAAAAGTCCAACTGACATATATAATATGCAAATGTGCCACTCCTCTCAGTGAAATGGATTTATTGTTAATTTTAAAAGTTTTGGCTGTTTTACAATGCAATCAGCATTAGAAACAGAGATTTGATAAATAACACATCCATTTAAACCCACAGAGGATTCTAGTTAACATGAACACATACACCTAAAGTGCAGATGAGACACAACCACAGTGTCTAAAATCTCTGCTATCAGATCAGGGAGGGGCTCTCATAAACCACAAGCAGTTTCACATCTAAAATAAAAAAAAAATTAGCAACGTCACACTATTATCACAAGCCCTCCCCCTGAATCCAATGCTTTATTTAAAGCTGCAAAGCATGGAGAAGACAGACTATACCTGAACTCTTACTAAAACACATGTCAGCAACATGTATTTGTGGTTACAGATCAACACTTAAAAATATGACCCAGTTGTACCTTAATGACAACACCCAGATGTCATACCAGAGCACTGGTTCCTTAGCAGCTCGGAGAGAGAAACATCTCCTACTAAGCCCCTGCCACCAGTAATTCCTGCAGCACAGATGTCTCTTCTCCATGCACCAACCAAGCTAACACACGGCTTGAGCAAATATCAGAAATAAGGTGGTATGTCTCCACTTTGATTCATCAGCAACTTTGTTTGGGGAGCAGATGACCTCTTGATTCCCCAGGATGTAATTTTCTCCACGGCAAGTCAGCTAACAATCTCATTTCACTGATATTTTGATATGGGCACAAATCTTATACCATTTACTGATGGCACACTAAGACTTACTCTATGTGACACCAGGCACCCACAAATACTTTGACATAGGATACTCCATTTTGGAGCAGTACAGTTGGGACTTTTTCTAAATATTTTTTCCAACCTAAACCATGGTGCTCGGTAGCCAATATGTTAAATCAGCACTTCAAAAAAAGAAGCAACTCTGGATTACTACCTAGGAGTGACTGCTTCCAGTATCCTTAAATAAAGGCAGGACAGTTAAACCAACACTTATGAATTTAGCTGAAAATCTACACAAAGTCCTACACTAGATATAAATCCTCAGCATGGTATTTGAGAGGGACATTAAAGGAACATTTCAATCCAGGTGAGTTTTAGCTTGATGAAAGGCAAGATCCTAATCACAGAAACTCTGAGCAGCTAATATTTCATTTCACTCCAGCTCCTGCCTGGCCTTCAGGTTCTCCACCATAAAGAGTGCAACCATAGGTACAAAAAACATCTTTGCAGATGCTGCTTTTGGGACAAGCCATCATTTCTCCACTAAGGCAATGTCTGAAGTGTCCCCCAGGTACATTTTGTATTTATAAGTATCATTGATACTTCAGAGGTCAAGCTGAAGCAATTTAGGTTCCCACTGCAGTAACCTCTGAGGAAGTTTAACAATATTCGAAAACAAGGGATTAGATTTCATAGGAATAGAGTTGTATCTCTGTCCTTCACTCCATCACTATTATTTGTCTTCCTAATCAAGTTTTCCACCATTTAAACAGATAATCAAATGCTGAAGGGGAGAAAGTGAAAATAACCAACAAGCGTATATTAAGCAATGAACCTGTAGCCTGATATTGTTCACTCCTATCAAATGAGAAAGGCTTAGATGTTTGTGGAGGATAGAAGTCCAAGTATCCAGAATAGGTGGAAAAATTCAATGTTTAAGCACACAATTTTTGATCTAATGAATCGTTCTATAGGTGCTTTGGTATAATAAAATATTGAAAGTCACCTTAAGAAAACACTGTTCACAGTTACACAGACACAATTCCTGGTCATCCCACTTAGCATATTAAGTGTGCCACTCCAATAATGGTGAAGATCATTGGTTTTTTACCAAACTTGGAAATACAGCAGGGGCAGCAGAGTGGTGCCCATAGAGTTTTCTATGGGTATTTCCCTCCTGCTGTATCCTTCTTGAGTACATGCCCCTCTTGGAAATTCATCAGGCATGAGCTTAAAACATCAAATTCAAATACAGACTTTCCTCTACAGTCAGAGCCACTCAGATTAAGAACTAGTATTTGAGCTCACTTTAAAATTCACTTTTTTTTTATATGAAGAAAATTTAAAGAAAAATTTGAAGAAATTTAAAGACATTTTCTTTGAAGTCATTTTTTAAAAACTGAAAAATTTGCCATCAAAATTTCTACACACCTATTTTGCTAAGAACATTGGTTTCAGAGCAGCACCATGCAGCCAGTAAACAGCATATGGCTCAGGCCATAAGAGGCCAGTTACCATTTTAGCATTAAGAAAAAAAGGGAAAGCTTTTTTTACAGGTGCATAAAATGTAGAGGGAACCCCATATATGTAAATTTATATACATATAATATATATATAAAAGTATATTAACATCACCAGTACTCAAAAAAAAAAAAAAGACTCAGAGCTCAGAGAAAGACCGAAAGAAACACACACATGCAGCCCAAACCATACTCACATACTATCTTACAACAAGCCCATTTCTGAAATTTAACTGACCTGTGTCCTTCTGCAGGTGGCTGTGAGCAGGTTAATCAGTATTGCTCAGAGAACTCCTCCAGCATGACCCATCCCATCATGGGATGATCGCAGCTACCTGGTGCCTGCCCAGGGAAATGTCCCCTCCATTACAGTATTGGCCAACAATCAAGGAATTGAAGGTTCCTCTTATCCAAATTAGAGTAGCACCAGCCCCTCCGCCAGTCACTCCTTCAGCTGTCAGAGCTGCTAATTCTAACACTTCGGATGTCACTGGAAGTGACACTTCTGGCTGCTTCAAAGGAGCAGATGATTAACTTAATTTTTTAAGCTTACGGTGGAGAGCCATTCCCATAAAGTTGAGGAAGAGAATTTTTTTTAGTATCAGGTGCTTCTCTCCTTGAAACAACACGTGTTGTATTCAATGGGGCCCATCATTTGTCTCCTGGAAATAACAGGGATGATTTTGATCTCTCACAGCATTTATACCTCCTCTCTGCCATGAGC
>NW_008824049.1:1501260-1503760 GCF_000699105.1 Pygoscelis adeliae
GGAAAGCAGCAGTCCCCACGTTTCTTCTTGGGATTCCAGCCATAACACAAACCAGTGGTAGCTGTTTTTCTAAACAGTAGGGAGCAATGATTTCCTAATTAGAAAAAATCCTGCACTTTTTATTGCAAATGTGTATCTAGGAAGTCAAAATGTACAAATTAATATCACAGATATCAAAATATTGGACACAGAGGCATCGTTATTATCCTTAAGGTTGTATCAATGTTTCTCTTTCAGTGGTTTATAACTTAGCTTAAAATTTTATTCCTGGCTGAAAACTGGCACAAAATTTGAAAATTTGAGAAAAAACAGTAGGCAACTATAAAACTATAAAAAGTAGGGAAATATTAAACATCCTTTTTACCATAAAGATAATATTTTTATTTGGAAGATGAAAGGAATTTTAAAAAGATGTGGTATTCCAGCAAATGCTCTTTTGTGGGGAAAAAATGTTCTCTTTTGCCCTGTCTTCCCACAAGATTGCTAAAAACTCAACACAATTTTAGCAGAAGGTTTTGAAGACAAAGGAGAAGATTTGGCCCAGTTTTCAAAATGGTGTGCCTTACTTTCTTGCTTATAGCAAAAGCAGCAGCATAAATATATATATGTGCCCAAATAATTATTTTTTATATATTATTCATGCAACTACATGTTGATCAACACTACACAATGCTACAGAAAAGCTTTTTGGAGTGATACTAAATAAAGCTACAGAAACAAACAGAAAAAGGACTAAAACGTAGCCTGGAACTAACAGAAGTTAAAAAGGACTAAAATGTAGCCTGGAACTAACAGAAGTTAAATCATATAGGAGTAATCTAATTTTTTTCTTTTTCTAGATAAGGCAAGGCAAAAAATAGGTCTACTTTACCTAGATTTCAATAAAACACTTGATGCAATGATGTATTGAAATTATTAGCTAAGAAGATAAAGATGAAGATTTGTGCAAAAAGACTTTTTGGGTAGGTAGAGCATTGGCTAGGAGGAGATGGCCATGAAAGGAGGAATATCACATTACAGGTGGTAGTAGTGAATTTGGCAGGAAAAACAGGAATCAGGCTAAAGACTGTTAAGAAAAAGGAGAGCATCATCACCATTTGAGAAGAAGATGGAAGTATCATTCAGGGAGAATCAGGTGGCTTTGAGGAGTGAAGTAGTGGGACTGTGATAAAATTACATGTGCTTGGGGATGAAGCCAAGAAAACCTGACCAAAAGCTGAAGCCCCAGAGCTGGAAACACCAGAGGAGGCAGGTCTCCTCCTTTGGTTGATCATACCAACCCTAAGAAATCAATGGAATAATTTTATGACCATCTTGGGTGTCTCAGAAGTGATGTTTCCAGACAGGGGAAATTCACCTCACTGCACCTGGCATTGGTAAGAAATGTGTCAAATAAAGCTAGGCACAGTTCTGGTCATTATGGTTCAAAAAGCATGAGTTGAAGCTGGAGCACGAGGAAGGACTGCCAAAGGTATCGGTGAAAGGAGAACCAAGGAAGGGAGACTAAAACAACCTTCCTGATTCAGCTCAGCAAAATTAAGGTTAAGAGTAGATACATGTACCATCCCCAAGGTTAAGAGTAGATACATGTACCCTCCACTAGCAGCTCAGGAGGTTAAGCACCAGAAAAGGAAGTTATTTAATCTAGACAACAAGGTTAACACCAAAACAACCCAGTAAGGACCAGCTGTGGAGTACCACAGGCTGGAAATGAAGCAGCTTCTAGCCATCAGAGCAATAATTCTGGATGGGTTGCTGAAGTTTTATAACACTGTTTCTATTCCAATAACATTTTTTTGACTGTCATGATTTTTCTGCATTTAAAAACCAAATGGTTTTAGAACAGCCTGGCTAAAGAGACACAGAGGAAGTCAGCCCCAACACCCACTCGATTTCAGTAGGAACCTGGTTCATGCTGTTAAAAATCCCATCCTGACAAAACAATTTTCCAACATTTGTGGACATCTTACAGGGCATCCCAAACTGCTTTTCAGTTATAGAACAGTATTTGAGTCAGAATAATTGAGCATATAAATAAATAAAATAATATAATAAAACATAGGAAGTGAAATGGGATTTTGGTGATGAAAAGCAATATTTTGCACTTCCAGCATCACCCACCTCCCGTGTTAGAAACAATAAATAATTAAGCCTCTGAGGCAGAGCTAAGCAGAGCCTGTGATAGTACCATGACAGTTGCTGCTAAATGCTGTTGAGTGATTGAAAAATGTTAATAGTATGATGTGAAATATGGGATCAATCCCTATTTGAAAATGAGATAACCAAGATGCAAGGTGATAAACGAGCTTGCTCCAAGTCCCACAAAAAGGTAGCCCCAGTGGGGCAACTCACATTAATAGTAAGCATCTCCTTGGTCTTATTGCGGTGCGATGAGGCTGAGATATCCTGACCAGAGCCCTACACAAAACTGTAGATGGTCTCTTTAGCTTTCATGTTTGCAAATGGGCTCCCTATTTCATTTTTAAAGGCCATTCACAGA
>NW_008824049.1:1508595-1521421 GCF_000699105.1 Pygoscelis adeliae
TTTAGGCCATGGTGTCCCTCAGTACTAAGCACCCCCAGTCCCATGTAGGAGTTACTTGCCCCCTAGAAGTACTGGTTTCATAAGCTTCCTGAGCCTCTCTTACCCTTTTTTGCAGCATCGATGAGGGACCAATACCACAGTCCCATGGCATCAAGAGCTCCCACTGACGTGTTCCAGCACTGGGCTCAGGCATGGCTGGTGGGTTTGTGCACAGAGCTGTTAGCACCAACAAAACCTATCGGTGACCAGAAACTGGTCTAGCAAAGCACCATTCACAAACTATCAAAATACAGCCCTGTATAAAATATTTTTATTACATATATTATTCTGGTTTTCTTAAGAAAAAAAAGGCATTTTTTTTCCAAGTGAAAATCATGGAGGTTTTAAGGCAAAAAGTGTGTCTATTTGCTTGGCAGAGGGTGGAATATCCCAGTCATGCTGGAAAACCACTGTGTGCTGGCCTGATATTAGCCTGGATCCAATTAGAAACACTTTTCAGTTTTAACCCAGGTGGAATTGCATGATTATAACAGCAAAAGCCTGTGCTTGAGAGGAAATGGAGAAAGTTGTTCTCACTGAAGAAAGGAATAAAGGTCTGTTCAGTGCTCCACAAAAACCTCACACAAAGCCGGCAAGCCGAGCACAGCTCTCAAACTGAAGATCAAAACCGATTTTGTGCTTGATGGTTAGTACCAAGTATTAAGGACTCACTTGTCCCTCCAAGAGGGGAGAAAGCACGCTAGTTTTCCATCAGGGTGAAAGCCAACTTCTCCAGATCATGATGGACACTATCCATACAAAACTGCTCCACCTAAGCATTTCTCCTTCTCAATGCTTGCCTGTACCCAAACCAACCTTGAAAGAAAAGCCCACAAGTTCAACACAGTCTCTTCCAAGAACTCGCCCAGTTTGCACCAGTCTGAATAAGGGAAATACCAGCAGTCGCTCAAAGCCACCCTCCATCACACTGAAAAGGATGTGGCCATGGACACTGTGCAACACCCAAGCTCAGGAGCAGCACACACAGACATCATTCTGTGTGTGTACGTACAGCACCAACAGCCCCAGATCCTCGTCCGGGTCCCTGGGGACTATGATAGTGCCAACAAGGATATGGTAATGACTTACTTCAACAGGTGCCTAAATCCTGCCAGACTTAATGATTTCAACAGAGGTGCTTTCAAAGACTGGGGTAAAAAGCCTAACACTACATACTGGATATAATTTCTTCTGAATAAAAAGAATACGCTCACACAAGCCTAATTACACTGAAAATTTCCTTTAAATTACTTTGAAAACCATGAGACAAATAAATTGCATGTGTCCCCATGTGTATACAAAACATCTACCAAAAAAAGGCATACTGCTCTAGAATCTCTGTCTTTTGCTTCCAAGACACAAAGATGTTTTCAAGAATTTTCACAAATGTAAGCTTCCTTTATTTAATGAAAATTATGATTCTGACACCCATGGAACACATGAAGCAACAGCACTGAGAGAGGTACAAAGTGAGGTGACATTTGTGATAAAATTAAAGGAGTTGGCAATACGATACAGGAAAATGCTCTCTTCCACCCTCTGGTTCCTAGTTCCTATTTTGCTCATATAGTATCAAAGAAGAAAAACATTTGTGTTTTTCTGTGTCAGAATCCTACCATGTCCATGACCAAGACTGTCATGTAGTTACAGGATTCAATTTGCAGAATCTGAATTAACAGATAGCTATAGTAGGACATTATTACATACCATAGACTACAAACTGAACCAGGTTTTTAAGGGTTAACAGCTAAGGGATACAGATAGCTTCTTTTTAATTACTCACTGCAGACTTTTTGAACTCTTTTCCTGGCTGCATTTTCCAGGTCATATTCAGAAGCAGATATACCAAAATACTCTACCATGTGTCTGACCCAAACATGAGGAGGACAGGAACCTCCACAAAAGAAAAGAAAAAGGAAAGGAAAAGATAAAAAGAAAAATAAAAGCCTACCCTCAGAAGATATGCAGACCCATATTAGAAATGCAGGAGGTTGAGATAGTTTGGATAAATGCCCAAACTTCTGAGAGTTTAATCAAAACTAAACCAACCAATCCTCTTCCCCTTTTGAGATTTGCCCAGCAACAATTACGATCAGTTTTCAAAACCACAAGTGCTTAATAAAAACTAGAATATTATAAATCTTCTGCCACAAGAAGCTAATAAAAATAAATAATAATAATAAATTTTAATGTTTAAGGCATCCAGGCCCAAAGGCACTAACCTGTATTTGTGCCTCAAGTCAATGACATTAATGGTTCTAGAAATATTTGAATAAATGTAGTTTTTGCAAAAGGGTATTTTTTTCTATATACTTGCCAGGTTTTAGACTGATTATATTGACTGCACTAGGACTTGTAATGAGATTGTTTAAGACATTATTCCATTTACATGTTCATCTGACATTATTAAATCTCTATTTGTTTCTATCACAGAGAATTTAAAAATATGTTCCAGAGAGTGTATTGTTGGCCATATGGGCTATCATCAGCCTCATTCTTTTCAGTACTATATTAAAGTTAACAGCATCGATGCTGACTTGCACCAACTCTTCAGCCTGGGATGCCTACAGCCAAATAGCCCCAGACATCTCTTTTGGACCACAAGAAGTCATTTATTTTGCTAGCCCTTGAAGTGATACTTTTTGTTTCTCACTGCCTCATCCCATCTACTTTACATGTTCATTTAGATGCAGACTATCCTGTAACACTGTGGTTGCTACCATCCCAAACCCAGCAGGTGTATAATATTTCTACATCACCTACGCACTACAGAAAACATTCGTTTTTAGGGAAAGTGTTTGGTTTAGCTGGTCTGGTTCTAGTGGGAAAAGCAGAGGTAAAACATCAATCATCACTTTGAAAAGTTTGGAGATGATGGCTAACTGTAGTGTAATTTCAGTGCCATGATCCCACAGGCAGCAGATTGTCCCTGAGCCCCAAGTCTGAGCTCTTTTCCTACTTCTATCCAAGAAAAATTCCCATATAATTCTTCCAGTGGCTTTTGCCGGCGGTAGGGATAAGTAAATCTAAGCAAAGATATCTTAATTGCTCCAGCTAATAAAAATAGTGCACTATCGAGTGAGTGGTGTGTATTAATGTTCAGGAAATGCACTATAGTGCTTTTCATCTTCAGGGGCTGGGCCACAGCACCCTAGTGAAAGTGGCAGGTAGTGTGTTTTCATGTAGTATCATTCATTTGTAAAAACAAAAATCGAAAGAAAACACACACGCAAAAAAATCCTATTTTGGGAATAAGTTGGAGCACTTCTAGAAATCACTGAAACTGTTTTCATAATCCTTCCACTTGTAAGGCCAAATGCCTTAATTACCATGAGACCAACTAGCTGCAGAGGGCTCAGAAAGAGCCATAAAAACATTTTAGAGTTGCCTAAAATAGCTTTTCCTCCTCCTAAAAATAGAACAACGTACAGAGAAAACACTTTGACCCCTTTTCAAGGCAACTGAGAAGTGTGAGGCCAGCCCCAGGGGGCAGGCAGGGATCCCCCAGCCCCGGCACCATGTTGTTCTCCACTGCTGCTCTCCCAAGCCAGGATACTCTGCCAAAAGCATGATGCTGTCCTGTATCAAAACCCATTTCTAGCCTGTACTGAGTCTGACCAGCCTTGGGTCTTGAGCCAGAATGATTTTTTTTGGGAGGAAATTCCACATTTGGGAGGGAAAGGATGAAGCATTTAAAAAGGTCAGCTTGCCAGCAAAAAAAAAGGCAGTTATAGGAATAAAGGGGAGGAAAACATTTCCTGGGTCACTGAGTTTTGTCCAGAGCTACCAGAAGGAACTAATTCATATATCGTCTTTCACAGACTGACCCAGCTCTTGCAACAGGCGGAAGCATTGGGATCCACCTCAAAAACAGAGCACGAGCCCCTGTGACGGCCGGCAGTGCCTCTGTGGCTCCCGTCCCCTGCTGCTGCAACCTTTGCAAAGGTGCAAAGAGCAATATAACATTGCCAAAACGTGTGCTTAACCCAGAAGTCACACACTTTTTTTTTACTTTTTTTTTTCAAAGCATCTGCTGCTAAAGAGGCCCTTCTATAGCACCATTTCATTACTGCAAAAAGCAGAGGGAAGACCTAGGAGAAAAACAAACTCTCCTGTCCGATGGGGATGAGCCTCCAACCCTGGGGTTGAGGACCCAGAGACTGGCACCATGAAAGGAGACTTGGATCCCCTCCTGCAAAAAGACGGGCTTCAGCACAGTCTCGACACCAATGGCTTATTGAAATTTGGCAAGTCCCTCAACTTCCCTGCCTCAGTTTTCCAGTCTGCAGTATGAACATTATTATTCACCTGTTCTTGTAAAGGACTTTGTCATCTGTAGATGTACACACCCACTGGGACAGTCCTGACACTAATTTCTGCTTCATATCAGATTATGCGATCGTTATTAACCTTCCAGCTTTCAGTACTGAAGGGTCAAATCCATCTCAGTTTAGCAGATGAAGCTGTACTGACTTCGGTTAAGTTGCAACTGCTTACTCCAGGACTGGATTTAGTCCTGGGCATTTTTCAATTTAAAATACACTGGCAAGGCAAAGCCAGCCCTGTTCCTTCCAGGGGTGGTCTGATTTCATTACAAGTATTTGTGCTGGCAAGTCCTACATAATGTTCAGATGCAATTGTGCCTGAGTATTAAATATAATGGGTTAGATGTTATGAATAGGAAAATGAGATAACTTGGTAAAGGAGGTTTGACAGCAAGAGTGAAAGAATGAAGATTCAACTTAAGCTGCTGAAAGCCTAACAAGATAAAGACAGGCAGGGGAGAGTTCCCTTAAATGTGATGAAAATAAGGCCTGAAGGGGTGGAATGATAGAGAGGCTGAGGAGTACATGCTTCAAGACAGAAGATGAATGTGCCCAACATGACAGTAACATGTAGCTAAATTAATCAAAGTATCCACAGCACTAAACAGAACCAAAACATATAGATATATGCAGAAATCCCAGAACAGCAGATGCGAGACACACAGAAGGATGCATCTTTTCTATCTAAATTAATTTTCTGTATTTTTGGTCATTGGATTTTATCATTCTGTGTCACCAGAAACATTATAAATCTCCCTTTTATATTTTAAATGCATGCTGCCTCCTTCAGCATTGAACCCACAGTTCCCACAGCACACGCTATTACATGTCCCCATTAAAGACATCACAGCATATGCCATATATCCTGAAGCTAAATTACCAGGAAAAGTTTCCTAAAAATCACAGCGACTCGTGACCGTGTGACAAAAACAAACTGTTACAACCACTAATATTTCACCTTGAAAGTATAATTTTAAGTTAATTCCATTCCCATGATTCACGCTGGATTTACAGCCTTTGTTGAGCCCTGTGTTTTCACCAGGCAGACGCAGCCCAGCTCACAGCCCCTCTGCTCACCCTCCACTCCCTCCCCACGCTGCTATGGTGCCCCTGGCTTCTCTGGGGACTTCTCCGGAGGCTCCTCTGCTCCCACAGCCTTTGCAGAGGTTGGGAGTTTGACTTCTAGACCCTCTCGACTGCCAAAGGGCAGGCAGTAAATTCAGGGTCGTTGCCCCCCTGACTTGGGTTTTAATCAGTGGCTGCCTGTCTTGCTCAGAAGGTAAACTCCCAATCAAGGCAGCTGCTAGAGATTAAGTAAGTTCAGATCAGATCAGATCCTGATCTCTCTTGCACTTGGAGTGCAAATTTCAGTGTAATTTGAGTTTGGAGCAGAATTTGGCCCCAATGATTCAAATGAGCACCCCAAGCCTGCACTGCAAGCCCAGTGAAGGGAAAGCAAAGTAATGCTCTTAGGATGGAAGACCCCCGCCACAACCAGGAGCCGTACGAACTCGATGCATTCATCATCACATCCCTGATACATGCTGGATGCCAACTTGTTACCCCGCATCCTGCCTTTAAGCATCCCCTTCCCTTTCAAATGCCATGGGGCAGGGGGCCCATGATTTATTTAGGGAAAGCCAGGGGCTGGGGACAGTGATGTCCTGGTGCATCCCACCTCCCCAGAGAGCGGCTGAGCAGCGGAGAGGTTCAGAGCAGAGAGGCTCAGAGCAGAGGGGCTCCTGTGGTTCACAGCCCAGCTGCTGCTCCCGCACAGGCAGCGCCTTCCCAGGCTTTGTCTGACATGTGAGGGGCTTAGACTGGTTTTGTTCTGAGAGCCGGGTCTGCTTTTCTCCTCCCCACCCCACGCCAACCCCAGCCCTCTCAATGGAAGGTGACAGGGATTAGAGGTTTGAATTCCTTGCTTTATTTTTTACTTTTTTTTTTTTTTTAAAGAACTTCTGGATGCCAACATGACTTTTTTGTCTGCGAGAGATTAGGCAAACGAATGCAAAGGGTGACAGAGAGGAGGACCCAGCCCTGCTATCCAGAGGCAAGTTTCTGGGAGGACCAACTTTCACCTCACTCTGCTGTTATGAATAGATTGATCTTTTTTGTGTGTGTCTTGGCTCAGAGAAGTCAGTTAGCTAATGCAGAGCAAGGCACAAACTCAGTCCAAATAGCACCAAGCCACCAATGCACACTTTATTTGCTTATAGGTAGGTTTACAAGATGCAAAGAGAGTGAGAAAGAAGGGCATCGCCTAGCACGAACGCTCCCTCTATTGGAAAAAGAGTATTTTCCTAGGAATGTATATTAGATTCCCTAGAACAATGCAAAATAAAGTATCAGCACACAAACAAAAAGTCTCTTAATTTACTGGAAAAGGGCTGGGTAACCAGGGCATTATTTTCCACTTCGTAGAGAGCAAGGAAAAGTAGTACGCTACAAAAGTAAACCATGCTTTAAAAGCCACCATGCCAGATAAAATTTAGACTTGCAAAAAACAGGGGTCATTACACAAAGATTCCATTTATTTACAGTCCACTGCATGATCTCTATTCTCCTGTGGTTATGCCCTGGCATGGCACCCAGCAGCTCCCCAGACAATTAGCACAGGTGGCTCCCACTGCTACCAAATACGTGGTTTTCTAAACAAAGTGGTTCCTTTAACCTTCTGCTGCCCCTAACAGAAAACAAGGCTATCATGACACAGCACAAACATGTTTTCCATCTGACATCATTTCTATGTAATACATGAAATGAGCCAGAAAGAGCTGTCAAAGATTTAAATCCCATAGGAAGGAGCAAAAGTGAGAATGAGGTTTCTATGCCTCTTCCTTCCTCTGCCCTTTTTTCCTATAACTAAACGGGGAATAGGGTTTTCCCTAGCAGGGCATTGTGGCAGGACCATACACAGAAGCTCCTGGGGATGAGACAGGGAGCAAGGACTGAAGCCTAACCTCAGCTCCAGCCTCCCTCACAAACAAGGATTTTACCTCTAAAAAGTGCAAAAGATCTAATATTTTTCCATCTGTACAAAATGCGTGATTTGGAGACAAATATATTACTGGTGTAAATCAGGAATGTTCCCTAGAATTCACAGAAATGTGGATTTATGCTTGCTGAAGATTTATTGTCTGTAGGAAGATGATGAGGGCAAGACAGCCAGGACCCCAGTATACTCCCAAAATAATTGGACAAATCTTGGTTGAGGATACAGCATCTGACCCCGCTAAAAGTGAAGGCTCCCAAAGCTGGGAACTGATTTGTCTCAGACATTTATCTCACAGGTAGATAAGAGGAATTTTTCAAGCAGCCTGGATCTAGCCGAGCAGGCCACGCTCCCTTTCACCTTGTGTTCTTCTCGGCGTTTCGGGGCATACTTAAAGCAATCTACCAGGAGAGATGGCATTAACAGGTAACTTCAAGAGCCAGATCTCCAATCTTAAAAGATACAGCTAAATGCAAAGTGCTTCATGCCTGGTCACAGTCTGCATCACTAGCGGCGTTGGGAAGCCTTCAGGATGCACTCCCACCTTTGGATGCAGGCAGCTGTAAAAGCCAACTCTGAGCATTTAACATGAGTTTAACAGGTTTAAGCCTGTTTCCCCACATTAAGTATGGATGCATACACTGGAAGAACAAGAGATTAGCACATGGTGCTCACTGGAGGAGAGACATCTGCAAAGCAGGAGTATTAAGTGGGGATTTAGTAACTATTATCTCCATCCAAAAAAAACCAATCCATTTGGAGTCCTGTTACAGTTTTCCAGTATGGACTATGAAGCTCTCAGCCCCTCTTTGTGTGACACCCGTAATGGAGAGAGGGATGGAGGAACCTGATTATGGGGAGAATGTTCAAAACCTGAGGAAAATTTAAGCAAAGGCAATTAAAAAAAAAGAATTTGGTAATATGGGATTAGATTTGTGAAGAAAGGGTACAAAACAAGAACTAGGTTGAAGGTAGGACTCCAAACACTTTGGAGGATCTTTGCAAAAAAATTTTTACACATCTATTAAAAATCAAGGTGTATCACAAAACATGTGAAGGATATTACAGCTTTTTAAAAATAATGTTTCATTTTCTTTTGAAAAACTAAACTTTTCAAAAATGTCTGAAGAAAATTCCTTTGTTTCTGTTGAGAAAAAAATATGATTCTTGAAGGAATGTTGCCACAACATTGCCATTTTTCAGTTATCTCTGCAGACTATTTTCAAATACCTCTGTACTGAGAAACACCATGCTTAACCCAGGCATTGCCATATCCAAGCAGGAGATGGACATGAGAAGGAAAGCTGCCTGGCTCTTGCAAACAGGACCAGACAAAACCCTAGAGAAAATCAGGGCAAAACCTTGCACAGGAGAACAGGCCAGCTGAACTCGAGTAGAACTCTTCTCACTAAAATCTACAAATTGCAATTTATAATTTAAAATTATATTACCTTCTTTTTTAGCAATATAGTGATCTGTACCTCAATTCCCTTCAAGCCCCTCACGGAGCCTTGCTCTGCTCAACCTATGAGATGTGATAGCAACACAGGACAAGGCAGAAAAGATGAAAGTTAAATTGACCACACTTTTTTTGGGGGGTGGGGTGGGTGAATATATATATTCTTTCACTCCAAGCCTCACATAAAGCAGCACTGCTACTATTGGGTTTTTCTGAGACTCCAAAATAAATACACATCCAGAAGACTTACTCTCATATTTCCAGCTACAGCAGAGGCATCCAGGGTTTTGCTTCTTCTACCTTGGATGTACTTGCCTGTGTTGATTCAGAAGCAGACTAACGTATAGGACCTCAAATTCTGTATGACTTTGTGTAATGTAATGAATACCAACAGACTTTAAATTTCCTGTATCTCATGGGTGCATTTTATTGCATTATATGGCAAAAATCCAAGAAAAAATTTGCAGGGAGGAAAAAAAATTAAAAAATGAAAAATACATTGCTACTGAATTTTCCAACAATATCACAGGAATGTGATCTCCCCCTAATATACATACTGATGATCTATTTGGAATTTTTATCCACAGTTATGAAGAAAAAGAAAATGTTATTCCCTCTGAGGCCAATTTTCATCTTGCTCTGGAATTCTCATTTAACCATCTCAGAGAACACTTTGCCTTCTCTAGATATTAACTACTATTTGTCTCTGGCTCGGGGCTCATGTCTGTTACTGTATGACCCACATGGAAACAAATTCCTAATCATATTTCTGACAAGAGTCCTCACAATCTAGTTGGCTGCCATCATCCCATTTCCAGTATTTCACTAATAAAAATGTAGGAAAGGTTTAGTCTCCTCTTACCCAGCATGTGTAACTCCCATTAACGGGAGCTACCATATGCGTGCAGATCAAGAGAATATATTGTTTAAGGAGGTGAACCACACGGCAAGCGCTGCTGCCATGGCTCACTTTCAGATTCCAAGATGTAGATATATGGTGAAGAGTTTGCAATAATTGAAGCAAATGCCTGGAACCTCCTCTCATGCTGATATCCATCAGGATAAGCTGGGCTGAAGTCAGGCTGAGGATCCAGGGGCATTGCACAAGTGAGGCAAAGGGCTGGAGAGCATTGCCCAGTTTTACAAAACAAATGGCTTTGATGCTAATAACCACGATTCACAAAGCCTCAGAGCCTTTTGCCACTATGAAAAGCAGCACTGCCAGTGATGAAACCTTTATCCCATTCGTGCCTACTCAACGTGGCACCTAAGCACACTGGTGTTTCAGGTTTGCTTTTCCATTGCCTTGCACCCTGTGTAGGCAATTATATCTGTGCACATTGGGTGTCATCCTGATCTGGCAGTGTTTAACATATGTGCCTCTGCCCTGTGGGCTTATGTGCAAATGGCCACAGTCAAGTTTATATTTATATTGAATTAGATATTACAAATGTCCAAGATCAAGCCATAGCAATTATCTCAATGATTTTGCCAATTCCTTTTACCTAGATTTTCATTAATCCCCTCAGGATGTTATTAGATACAGAACTATATCAGATCAGTGGCATACTGCAGGTGACAAATTAGATAATAGGCAAAGTTACCAGGAAATGGTAACTTGGTCTTGGGTGCAGAAAAAATCGCCACCAGCAATAGTCACTGAAAATTACTAATTACCCATGTGCACAGAACGTAACCACTCTCAGATTAGGAAATAAGAGAGGTAACCCCCTCCATGGGAGCAGTTACTTGTTATGGGTGTTCCTGGAGGTGCATACACCTCACCTCTCCTAAGCATGCTGGGTTGGCTTGCTGAAATCAAAGGAAAATTTAGAAGGCTTTTGGTGTATGTCTCCAGAAAGTCTACCTCAGGGGTGTTCTGCTCTCTATCCTTCTCCCGATACCATCTTCCTAAATTTTCAGGGTTTGAGTCTTTAGTCCCTTCTATCCATTTTCCCCAGCATGACCCCAGTTCATTTCAGCAGCTCAAAGATACTGTGTTCATCTTAGCCTTCTCCACACATCTCCAAAATAAACCCCAGCATGTTGTGAATTAAGAAAACAAAGGAGAGTTACTATGAACCACTTCAAATGACTATTTGAATGAGACATAATGGAAAATGCAGCCCTAATACTTTCTCCATATCCCTGCAATACAGATGAACATCACATTGGTGACATCTCAGCCCACGGAAATTATAACTGCGATGGGTTGCATACTGCTCAGAACAAAGAGCACACATTTATCTTCAAACTTGGAACCGCTTGGGAGGAATACTCTAGACAGTGAACCAAAACAGTCCATGATCCTTAACAAACCTGTAATTGAAAAGTCATCATTTGTCCCATAAAGCAAAACAGTTTCCTCTAAAGAGACTTAAACTTTCAAGCACCTTAAGTTTTTTTTTTCAAATTGTATGTATGTATATTCTCCCTATTCTCTCCTGAAATATTTTTATTCAGCCTCTTTATTTTCCTACTCTCCAACCCTTCCACCTCCCAAGCCCTGTGTGTGGGTTCAGTCCCAAACCCTTCACAGGCCAAAATTTTTTCAGTGGAAGCTTTGCTCAAGTCAGGACATGGGAAGAGACTCTCGATGTACATTTTCAAGAGCTCAGCTTGCAGTTATCCATCAGACCGTAAGCCATATAACCAGCTTGGCACAGTGGTTGCAGAACCTTTTTTCAAGATTACAATTAAAGTATCATACTCCAGCTCAGGGTTTAGGGGGACACTTGAAAATGTGATCCAAACACTTTTAAGAACCTGGGTTTTATACTGTTTCTTCAGCATCTGTTGAGGAATACAAACCTGATTCTGCCTCCAAGGAAATCAACAGTATATTTCTCTCCTACAGGAACAACTGTGAGACTAAAGCTTTAACAGCCCAAAAGAAAAGGTCTATCTATGTTCTGTCATGTCTACAGTTATTTGTGTAATTAATAATTACATTTAGTGAAGGAATAGCTAAATCAATGAATGTGAAGAAATTTAAACACAGATCTTCAGCTATCCATAGAATGAGTTTTATGTTTTATTCATTACGCTGAATACCTACTTTTTTTCACAACATCTGTAATTTGTCTGTTAAATGGGGTCCATGGTTTTGTTAAACTGTGCAGATATGCATAATCCTGACATGCACAGCAAAAGTAAAGTGCCAAATTCTTAATCTTCTCAGGAGATATCAGAGTACTACTGTTGACTTCTTCCAAAAAATCAGGGTAGCTGAGACTAGAGAAAACCTTATCTGTATTTGTACACAAAAAAGTAATACCGGGGCAACAGTTCAAAAAATTAAATGCAAAGACCACAACTGGTGTAAGTCAGCATAGCATCACTTAGCCGATTGCAGCAGTTCCAATCAAAAGAGCAGAGATCTGCCCTAATAACAGTATTATTGATCTTTTCTTTAAAACACACACTCCTATATACACAACATATTCAACATGTTTATCCTCTAGGGTTATTATAGAGCTATAAGCAACAGCAACAATTATAGTTTCTATTTAAGAGATGCAAATCAATATTAATTAAAATTAGGCAACTGTTTGCCATGTAAGGGGTCCTTGTACTCAAAGGGCACAGTGGCCATTAAATATATTAAGACTTATTACTTAAAAGATTTTAGACAAAGTCAATGCATCGTGTGTCCTAAGGGACAGTTCAATGCCTCAGTAATGTTGTACAACATTTAACTATAGGTGCCACAATCAAAGGCAAACACAATTAAGTATCAAGTGGTTAAATGTTATGTGTCACTCTCTAAAGAATCTATACTGAAATGCTTAATTAAACTTTTCTTTATTAAAAAAAAAAAAGAAAAAAGAATTCCATAGCACGGGCTAGCACCAAAACGAGTGCTTATTTGGTTTGTATTAAATAACCTGCATATTAAGTTGCCTGTGTTTCTCCTGTTCATTATCATGAAGGCAGCATTTGCATTTCTTGATAGACTATTCCTGTTTTCTTCCCCTTTTTTTCTTGTCTTACATCAGTCAGTGGAAA
>NW_008824049.1:1521466-1532160 GCF_000699105.1 Pygoscelis adeliae
TTCCAAATCTGCCTCAAAACAAATAGTACAAGAGCTCACTAATTTGAAGATCAAAAAGCCACTTGTCCATTATATAATTGGAATGAAAGGCAAAATGTTGCAGTTCTGAAGAGCACAGTAATTACTAGCTGTTAATTGCTCTCTCGTGGTGGCTCACTTTTAATTAAAAAGAACAGCTCGTCGCAGACCGATAAGCAATGGTGGAGACCACTGGTTTAATCAACAAAGCAGAAAAATTTGTTTCTGCTGCAGCCAACAACAGCTTGAGAAATCTTCAGATGTCCAATTGAGATTAAAAACTGTCTATTTAGTGCAGTCAGATTTTATTTTAACCAAGGAAATGACTATTTGAAGTCTTCCAATGTGAGTGTCCCCACCACATCCCCGCTGGTGCTGCAGGGACTAATCACTGGCTTGTGGTTGTGATCATTCAAGTAAAGAAATTTAGCTACTTTCCTCTTGACTCCATCATTCTCGGGTAATTGGCCTGTCTGAGGTGAGCAGTTGTGTTGGGTTTTTTTTTAAGAAAGAGCTTTAAAGTATGGAGGGCCCACAGACTGTGCATTTAATTACTGTTCATATTTCATGCAGTCAAACAGAATTTCATTTAAAAAGAAAATTATTTACCTACCAAAAAAAAACCAACCCACCCCCCCAAAAAACCCCCTTACATTCACCACATTGGGTATTTTGTTCCTTTTCCTTTGGCGGTTGGTATTTACATGCCAAAAAATATATTCAAACATCGAAGTTAATTCTTTCAGAGCTTTCTGTCTTTAACTCTTTCATCTAATGACAGTTGTCTTTAAGGGAAACCCAGCTGTATGTTGCAGCAATGGTTTGTTTAGTTAAGCAGGTTAGGTAGGCTAAGTGGAACAGTTTTGCCCTGGTTTGCCTCATCTCTCTCTAGCCATGAGCCAGTTTGCATCTCTCAGCAGCTTTCGTCCATCCTCCCCTCCTCCCCTGCCCTATTCCGCTCCCAAAGGCATTGTACTTAGTCCTTTGCTTTCTTGTATTTATTTGCTCCTGTTGAGTGAAGGGCTCTGCTTCATATTGCGTTCTGCAGACGAGACACACATGTACGTAAAACCAAACCTGGCAAACCTTCTAACACCGCCACGTTCCCTGCCTGTCTTACTAGCGCTGGGATATGGATGTCTGACAATTATGTACAATTTAATGTAGGAAAAAAGGCATTTCCATTCAATGGGCTCCAGGCATTATTGTTCTTTTCTACCTTATTCCCATTAACATCTGGAAACAAATGTCACTATCTGCAGCTATAATCAGCTTTGGAGTATTGATCAACTTCTGTTTGAACTTTGAGACATTTCTGAGCTGAGTAAACTATGACTCTCAAGGCTGCCAAAAAATATCTTTCTGTTTTCCTTCTCATATTGAGGAAAAAAATATTTGTTTGTTTGTCTTCTTACCTACATACACACAAAGAAATATATAATTTATTTTTTTTTAGTCTCTTTGTAGGCTGCTGGGAACCACTTCTCTCCCCTGGGAACAGGTGGATTTTCAGTTAGTGTTTCTTTTATTTTCAAGGCTTCCTTCTTACGCAGACCCAAAAATGTGGGAAAAAGTTACCAGAGCCTTTTTTTCCTCCTAGTTCCCCTAAAAGTCACTGTCGTTTGGACGTACAGCCACGCCCAACACAATGGCCACCTTCTCATCTTCCTTCCGACACAGCAGAGCTCTTGGGCTGGGGGTATCGAGAATCCCTCTCCTATTGCTCACCTCTCCTTGGAGCAAAGTAGAACAAGAATTTGACTATTGATTTCAATAGCAGAGTGATCTGGCTCCTCTAGCCCTAAATTACAGGGTTTAAAATGTTCAGTGAATGGTCTGTGCTTGGATGCTGTGAAGGATGGTATCTTGGGAAACTGCCATAGTGTTATTTGAATTTCCAAAGCATCTGCTCTATATATTTAAGACAGACCTTGTCATATGCTTTTTCATATATTCACTGATTCTCGTTCATGGGCACCTCTTTATTTCTCATATAAAAATGGCAATTTTGAAATGTCTAATGAATATGGAATCCAGTGTGTTGCATTAAACTCTAAGTGAATAAACCTGAAGTATTAGTGCAATCAGTACAATCCTTAAGCTGATGATATAATTGAAAACCTACAAGAAAAACGTACCATAACATTTTTAGGCACATGTATGCCAAAAAAGTGAGCCAAAAAAGTGAGAATGCTATACATTTTCTTAAATCAGTATGCACCCATGAATATTTATCTAACTTTAAGGTTAACATCTGTCAGTCTGTAAAAATTAAGAATAAAAGGTATACACTTTGAAACATACTTGCTTGTTTCAGGTAATGAAAAATAAAAACTTTAAAGTCAAACTTCTTCCTCATCCGTGGACAAGCAGTGGGCAAACAAAATGGGATACTCGGTTTCAGTCTTACTTTCAGTCAATTCTACTCTCAGTTATTTATGCACCAGTTTAGGGCTACAAAATGAGCTATGAAACCTGATCAGGATATTAAAAAAAAAAAAAACACTAAACGAAAAACCCAGAAAAATATTTTTGCTTCAGTTATGAGTCTTAGTTTTCATATATATGTGTGTGTGTGTGTACATGTATGTGCATATATATACACTTTATACTTGCGCATATAAATGTATATGTATGTATATATATTTATATGTATTTTAAACTTTGTCCAGGGACAAATCTGCGACTAAACTGTTGCTCTAACCCTGCCACAGGCGCCTGCTCCTGCAGCCCCCAGCCAGCCCTGCCCCGCAGACAGCGTTTATCCGCAGCCCTTCTGCACTCCCATCTTCCTGCGCTCGCTCCAGCTGCCCCGAAACGCGATAAGCCCATGACCTCTCCCGCTCGCCCGGCCGATAAAGCGAGCTGTGAAGACGTCTTGTCTTTGCCGGTTTTTCTGCCCCCACACCTTTCCTGTTCCCAGTTTTCGGTGGGCACCTGTCACCGCGGTTTCGACTTTCACAGCTTTCTCCCGGCTCCCTCGGCCCTGCTCCGAGGGGCCAGAGGGGTTTATCGGAGGAAACACTTGCACTCGCGGGGATGGCCTCCGCACCGTGGCAGATTAATCCGAGTTGAGTGCACTTCCTTCGGCCAGAGGACACCAATTACCGCGACGGCACCGGCAGCACAATGCGGGCGGACATCTGACAGCCCGGGTCCCGCCAGCTCCGCATTGTCCTCCCGTCAGGCGCTGTCAGTTCCCAGCCTTAATTACATCCTGTTTACAAACACTCGGCCGGACTTCAGATGGAACCTTAACAAAGGTTGACAAAGGTCAGGGCCACGTCACGAGGATGTTATCTGTCTGTGTGCTCTGGCTGATAAACGAGGAGGAGGAGGAGGAGGAGGAGGAGCGGGGCTGATTTCGGAGATAGCGCAGAAAAACACATGCTGGGGCCATGTAAAATAGCTAAGCTCCAGCCCCTCAGCCCAAGAGGAGCTCCACGGCACTGAGGGATGCACTCATACCCGGGATCACACAGGACTTGCACGTACACGTACAAAGGGAGGACAGAAAACAGCCATCATCAACCTGAAATGGCAGCAGCTGGAGCTGACCAATAAATTGACAAAAATAATAATTATAAAAACCGTCTAAATCTATTTGCTTGTCTCAAACTCCTGCTTTAACAGCAGAAACTGCCGCTCAGAAAATAGATCCTGCCATTTTGCTCACAGCGATCACTAAGACCCTCCATCCTGCTTCCCGGAGCACATCCTTCAGGGGATGGGGACATCCTTCGCATCTCCTCTAGTCACAGGGAAACAAGGGCTGAGCGGGCGGTCAAGATAAGCTTGCCCTAAATCCTTATTTACCCTCTCATATTTTCCTTGCACTATGGTTATGGGCTCTCATGCTCTCTTTGGCACCAGAAGGGAAGATTTTTTGTGGGAAGGAGAAAGCTTCCCTTTTTGCACAGCTTTCTAGGTACACAATTAAATTAACCAGGGCTAGGCTCCTACCTTACATTTTCACAGTTTGCATAACTACTTTGTTCACTGCAACTTGTTGATGTCTGGTGCAGATAAGACCCAAAAGATAAAAGTATTTGACATTTACAGCTGGGTTTGTATGTATGGGAGCAAGGAAACTAGGCATCTCTGTAAGCCAAGGTTGCCCATTTGACATCATCTCCCTCCTCCAAAATCTTCTTTCTCCATCTTGAGAAAGATAAGCACAGACGTGAATTCAATCTCATCTACAACTCAAGGTGGAGGAGTGTATACAGGAGTCCAACACTTGGATCGATATAAATACTTGATACGACAAAGTTAATAATACAGGAGCTTGTCACCTTGACCCATCCCTTTATCTGTTTTCAGTTATTCACGCATCCTAATTAATGCACACCAAACTGCACAGGATCACACATTAATAGCCAAAAAAAATTAAAACCCCAGTCTGTTATCATATCACCCCTCTCAGAGAAAATACTGGATTAACAACATGATAATAGTCAGCAACTGGTGACTGGTATCGTAGCTTCATATTTCTGCGGCATTACGCTCATGAACTTTGTGAAACGATGGGCAGAAGTCGCTGTGTCAGTGGCCGAGTTAAATACACAACACCAAGTGTCGGGGAACCAGTCCAGCACCCTCAGTCTGAACAGCAAAACATCTCTGATGAAAGTGCTCCTGCCTGCATAAGAAAGGAGAGGGCCTTACCTGTTTTCATTACTTTAATTAATTTTTTTTTTTTTTTGTCAGATTTTGATTGTTCTTGGTGAAAAATGTAAATGTGAGATAACAGCAAAGCTTACCCTGACCAGCACAGAGCCATGGCCATGACTTCTTTGGGACCATATTGCAGTTTTGAACCTGCCCTCCGTTATCCAAAATACTACTTACACAGAAACAATTTAAACCTTTGCTTCTATAAATAAATTACAAAACCAAGGACAAAAGGGTCTCTCTTATTCATATATCAATTGCTAACAGTCTTTGGTAAAAATTTGGTATCTCACCTGAAATGGTTTACAGCCAGGGGCTGAAAACTACAGAAATGCAGACCTGCAGTCCAGCCCAAAGTCAGTACAATTGCACTTAGCTAATCCAAACAATCACATTCAGTGAAAGAAAATTCAAAATTAAATTCTACAAAAGTAAAAAAGAGGAGTGGAAGGGATGACTTGGTGGAAAGGCTTAAAATATTTGACAATCTAAGTGTAGAAAAGTTGAAGGTTTAAATAAAGTCTGCGAGCTCACCGCTGATTACATATACTCAGAAATATCCCTGGCTGGTCCTGAGCATTTCTGCTTTGCATGGACTGAGCTTTTCCTGCGGAGCAGCAGGACATCACGACTTCTTGGGTGCAGACATAAACCTCAGTCACCCCATGCAGGGATACAGCTTATGTCCTCAGTGAAAAATCAGTAGGTAATAGAATAAAAAATGGCACAGTATAGGATTAATTATTTATCTATTTACTAAATAGGCAAAGTAGAAAGGAAAAAGATCTCAAAAGTTTGGGCTAGCATTTCTGAACCATTTCTAAATGGGTGACTGAAGACATTTCTTTCCCCTTATCTCAGCACCAGAAGTCATCTGATTTTCAACTGCACAGAACAGGACAGCAAGTTTCTTGACTTGGTGCTTAGTAGTTTTAAAATTAAGCACTTGTTCCAAGCCTATCCATAGGTGCTTAGAAGACTAACCAACATTACTCATTTCTGACAACATAACTCTGTTTATCAAAAAACCAAAGGGATAAAATGAATGCCCAGGTGACCTTTGGAGCATCATGTTCCCCCTGTGGGCACCCACTCTGCCTTCCTCAGAAAATTAGGCTTTGTTGCTCTGGGAGAGCCTCGCTAATGCAATCAAATACAATTTTGCAATTAATAAAACAACAGGCTCTTCCTTTCTCAGCTTCGTGACAGTCAGGCTCAGTGTGGCTCTTGTTCCAGACAACGTGCCAGTCAGCTGCTGTAACTGCAAAGCTGAGTTTAACATCTTCTTAATTAGCCCAATTCCCTACATCTTGGCCAAGTTTTCTAGTGAGAAACAGCCTCAGGAGTTGTACAACTCTGCATCTGGGAAAACCTGGTCATTAATGCACATACCCAATCCAGCACATCTTGTTTTCTCTAAGGCTGACCAACACGGTATATGAATTGTATTTGGGCTAGAACACCCTGCTCAAAATCACCTGCAAAAGCTGCCATCAGCTACAGAGCCAAAGCGGCGATCCCGCAACTTTATATAACATAGTGCTCCAAGTTGACCATCACCTCTGGCCTGAAGACAGCTCTGCCCCTCTAACTGGAGCCTCTTCACCTCCACGCACCAGACATGAGTCAGAAAACAAATAAAACTGATTACATAGCTTGTATTTATTTGCTCAAATTCATGAGCTTTGGATGTATGTAAATCTTTTGCTGTTGCACTGCTATAAATGCAGCATAACATTACTAGTTTCAGTTGAATTTATCCTAACTTAAACCAGAAAGAGATCTGCCCCATTCTTTTTATTATTATTACATCACTATGCCCTCTCTTCTTCTGTTTTCTGTTCTTCCTTTTTTTTTTTTTTCCTTTAAAGTCTGCCTAACATTTTATAGACATCTTCCTTGCAGCTTCCGGAAGGGTGCTCCATCTTAAACTCGACAGCAACACTGACAGATGGGGTTGATATTTTTTTTTCTTTTGCAAGTAATAAAAAAGGAACATTTCACTTCACGTGAAACCAGAGCACTGCCTTAAAAGAACAGTGTTTGCTTGGCTATAAAAACAGTTACTCTTTTGCCAGGCCCAGAATCAAAGCATTTGTATTTATGTGTTTCCTTTTTTAATAAATAAATCCAATATTTTTAAAGTTCATCAGTTTTAGATTATTATTGTTGCAAGAATTATTTTCCTCCAAATACTTTGAATGGTGCAGCTGTGTCCAGTCTGCTGGGCAAACTTCTCAACAGCATTGCAAGGTAGGTCCACGGCTTTCGTTATTATTTGTGCTTCCACAGGGGATGCTAATGAGGCTGCAAAGGGTTAAACCTGGAGCTGGCTGCAACATTTTTGACCAAGTATTTTCCTTCAGCATGGTATTTCATTAATGCCAGTGCATCTTCCAAAGGTGTATCAGTTTTGACAACTTTTTTAGGTAAGGGTTTCTGAAATCCATGACCCTCTAGTTACTTCTAATCAGAGAGACAGATTGAAAACCACACTCAGGTAGTGCAGACACCGTCATTGCCACGTAATTCCATTTTACAAACCTATTTACAAAGTTTTGGGTCGTTCCAATGCAAAACAGAAATTTTAATCATTGAATTTGTAAAATAAAACCACTGTCCTCCATTCAGCAACAGATAATCCCTTTTTAATCAGAAAGCCAAACCTGTCAATGCAATAAAGCCTTTACCAGTCATGCCATAGATCCAGAAAACATCAAGAACGCAATTTCACATTACAGAGTGGGAACAACTAAAGGATTTATTTTTGCGCCAAAGGTAGCCCTCAATTATATTTTTGGGTAACATTTTCACTTGGGTCCCAAAATAAAGAGTAAATACGGCAGCCCACCACCTCACAAAGCTTCCCTTGCGCTTGCCCACCCTTCTTGTATTCTGCACATTTGAAATGTATGTTGATTGATGTAACCTCGTTATGGTTGTAAGTCTGCTCCCATTGCCCCAGTGGAAGGTGCTGCCCCGGGTGGGAGATAAGAGGTGCTCCCCAAAACTGTGGATCTCTGACAACTGATCACCCACACATGGACCGTGGGCTGGTCACTGTCACAGCCCCATATCCTGCTCTGAAGCCAGTCCTCCATTGCAATTCATCTACAACCACTTATAAGCTACCTCAGACCGAGGCATCTATATAAAAAAAAGAGGCCGAACTCAATGAAAAACCATCACGGGGGGTCTCTCCTCTTTCAGTGCACACTGCAATCGCCCTGTCCCTCCTGCTGAGGACCATACCAACGTAACAGCTGGATAAACACATTTGCTTTTCATTGCCATTTAAATCCTACAAATGGATTTTTTTTTTTTTTTTTTTTTTTTTTAAAAAAGGAAGCTCTGTTTGTTCCCAAGCATCTTTGGAAAAAGTGGGGAAAAACAAGGGGTAATCCCTCCTCCCTCTCTGGTGAGAATGCCCTGCAAAGGACCTCTCAGCTCTTTTCCATGCATATCTCAGCAGCACTGGAGCCCAGCTACCATATTTCGGCAGCAACACTTCCCTTTCTCCATTTACCCAGGGGCCACCTCCGCTCTCCCCCATCCGCCGGCTGTGAGAGCACGGGGCTGGGAGGGAGCCCAGCTCCCAGCAGCTGGCAGCTCCCCATTTGGGGGGAGGCGGTGTTCATAACCCAGGTTTGAAATATTGAAGTCATGGGCGACTCAGAGGCACACTGTGTCGCAAAGGACATGATAATATAGCAGAATTGCAATGCTGAAACTATCACTAGAGGATGACATCGGAGATAAGAAAGTACAGTATTACAGGGCTGCGTTAGCATAGGAGGAAATCGATTCAGGCAGACAAGCTAAATTTATTTACTTTATTGATTTTAAATTTTACATGAACTGCAATATAAGTAAATCTTTCATGGTAATTCTAAATCTTGAAACCTATTGTAAATAACTAAAAAAATGTCCAATGTTCAGAATAACCATTTCTTTGTACTGAAAGTGCATTATTCTTAAAGCCCAGGACAAAATATTTTGTAATGAATACCTTAAATCTACCTTGGCAGTCAGCGTTGATATTTTTACTAAAATAAGAGCCTGCTTTTGGTGTACCTGGTGATTCAATATAGCACAGATTTTTTTTTTTTTTTTGGGGTGGGGGGGAGAAAGAAGGGAAATTGTTCCTGTTGTATTAAGTGAATACAGCATACAGGTTTTTGACCATATGGTTCATTGTATAAAGCAACTAAGCACTAAACAGCACAGGTAGAGCTTCATGCACAAAGAGTTGGCTGCAAACATTGGAAAGGCACATAATGGATGGCAGGGAGGTGAATCCCAACACATGGGTTAATGCACCAAACACCGAGACCCAGCCCTGAAGACAGAACAAGTGATGAGAAAAAACATGGGAACAAAGTCTCTTTGCCTTATTTACTTAAGAGGTCCAAGTCCAGACACCAGGATGACAGAGGTTAGAGGGAAAAGGTTTTACTTTGGGTTTTTCTCCCATCCAAAGCAGTGGCTCACACCTGTGCCCAGTCCCACCAGGAAGAAACTCAAAAGCATCGTGACACGTGAAAAAATTTGCTGTCTCCTTTGATGCTCAATCTGATTGATGCAGAAGGAGACTGTCTGAAACTCCTGGCCTGGAGTACCAATCTTTCTGCACTGGCAGGCAGTACAGATCCCAGCAGTGATAGGGAATGCTGGGCAGTGGCTGGTCCGTGCAGGCAGGGCGCCTGCCGAGGATGCAGGGGACGGCACAATGCCATGGTGAGGGGAGGTGGGAAAAGCAGCCCTGCAGCCCAGCTTTCCCAAAATAACCCTCCCTGCACCGGCAGCTCCACACTTCAGATGCTTTTATTAACTAAAATCCCAGAAACTTTTTCTAGCTGTTCCAGCCAGCTGAGCTGGGAGAGGCAGATTCGGGCAGCACTTCTTGCCAGAGGTGTTCAGATTGCATAGCCATGGGCAATCTTAGAGAAATTCAAGACAGATGAGACTCCCCCACCCCAAAAAATTGTAAAGCATCCTCTGTTTGACACACTTTTAGAAATACTATGGATATACGCCCCCAACATGATATCCCAGACAGACAAGAATACCTATGAACAGAGACTACCCCTTCATCCTTTAACAACAGGAAAAAATACAGTGACGGTGACAAAAGCACTCATCCAGTGAAGCTTTTTTTCCCCTTGGGTCTTTTTTTTCCCCTCGGATCTTTTTTTCCCCCTCATTGTTGTTGTTTTCTAAACTAATCCATATTACCTGTGCCTTTTGATTTCATTATGTTAGATGCTATTAATCTGGATATATGATTTCAACAGTGAAGAGATGGAATTTGTCATCAACAAAAGGAAAACATTATTTTTAAAGGAGTGAAAGATTAATGTTCCACCACGGACTACTTAAACCCTCTACAGCAACAGCACTATAATATTAATCCAACTTTGATGGGTTTTGCATAAGGCTCATAATTAAACATTTTCTTTTCAATACTTTATAGAATCCCCATCTGTTTTTAATGGCATCATTTTGATGTTTTTCTTAATAATTCTGGCAGCCTGTTCTTGAAGCTTCAAGCTTTATTTTTTGTTCCTAATGTCTTCTTCTACAGTGGCTGTATTGTGCCAAAGCTGAATGCAGGTTTTGGAAACCCATAGTTCTGCCGCGTGTTGCTGTCTCTCCCTGCATTCCCGGGCGGCACAAGGCACAGCAGCGCTCTGTGCTCTCGCTTTGCACGCCAGCTCTCCTTAGCGCTTATAGCAGGCATAGGATACCACCGCTGGGTAATGGAAATATTTGCTCCTTCCAGTCCTTGGCTGGGCAGCTAGTCTGCTTCTGCCATCCCTCACCTCCCTGCACCAAGGTATCTCCTCCTAGCACAGCGAGCCCTGGCTCCAGGCACCATCATAGTACCAGTAAATAAATAAATGAATAAATAGCCAGGCTTACTCCAGGAAACTCAAACAATATTAGATAAATCACAGAGAAGCAGCTTAGACGCAGGCCATGGCTTTCCTGTCCACACCAAC
>NW_008824049.1:1532174-1535957 GCF_000699105.1 Pygoscelis adeliae
AAAGACATCCCCTCTCACTTCCCTCTCACCTTTAGGTATTGAAATTGGGAGGCAACATCAGCCTAGGGCACAAACCCAACGGTGTGAGGGGTTTAAAACATCCATCAAAATTACCTGATGGAAACCTGGAATGTGAACCTGGCAATGGCTTCTGCAAGAAGCATCTGCTTTCCGTGAGTAATGTTGGGATTTTATCAAAATAAACAAAATAGAGAATGCTCCTATCCAGCAGTATCTTAAAAAAAAAAAATCAAGAAATAAAACCAATTTCCATCTTCGGTATTTTTTTAACTAATTCTAAATATATTTTGAATTGCTGCCCAAAACGTAATGATTTTCCAACAGAACATTATGAAAATAATATTTTCATTTTTAGCAAAATTTCTGCTTGAAATTTTTTTTCTCTTATCATTTCTAGTTCTTAGACTACACTAATTTCACTCCAGTATTTTTCATTCTTTTATATTAAATGCATATTTAGTGACCTCCTGTGGTTCCCATGGATTAGAATGGAGGAGCAGGATGATTAATGGCTCCAGTTTAAATATTTTATACTCTCTGTAAAAACAGAACAAACTGATGGATGTGTACCTTGCTATTTTCACTTCAGTGTCAGGGACTCCTTGATTACATTTTCCCCTTATTTTTCCCCCACTACCCAACATTATTAACATCTTTTCCCATAGAAAAGGGACCCGAGGGCTCCTTGCTCCTAGGTTTGGTGCAGGCAGGACTCCCACATGTGAACAGATACTGCCCTAATCAGGGCTTTCAACCTTGAGGAGCTTTTAAATGCTCTAAGTGTATTATAATGGTCTCCTGGTCTCAGGATAGACAGATGTGAACCACAAAACTGAAATGTTTCATCTTTTGGCGCCTTTCAGTGTGTTCCATGCTGTGCTTCAAGTTTGCTGAAGTATCAGAATTACTTCAGTTCTAGGCAATATAAATGGAGTGATCAAAAACATTTAATTATTCAGGGTCAGCTAATCCGGAGAATCTAATAGTAACAGACAGAAATAACCCTTCCAACCACTCTCATTTTCATTAACTATTATAAAATAGAGAACTGTTTAATTACCAGAAAATATCATAGCAAAAAGACCCACCATCTTCCCAAGAGTCTTTCCCAGTCCACTCAAATGTATTTGGCACTAAAGCATAATTTAAATTTCTGTGGATATAGGCGTACACTTGTACACACAGAAACACACACAAATAGTTCAAATCCTTATCCTACGCCTGTTTCAGACCGACTACTTGAACACAGATGCAGCCTTTCAAAATGCACCGTATAAAGAGACTTTCACACATTATTTCTGTACCTGTCACCCTGAAATGTGATGATGAAGATGATCCAAATGGAAATGACAACAGAAATGGTTTCCCTATTATTTCCCCTATTTAACTTCACGTTATGTACAGGTGTCTGGACAGCACGCTTCACAGCGCAGGGGCACAAATTTCCCCCCATCGGTTTTCTTTCCCCCACGAAAGAAGAGGATGGTGCAGAGATGTCTCCCAACACACTGATCTTTCTGTAGGGGCGTTTTTGTGTAAACAAATACAGAGCTGATGATAGAAATATATGATCTTACCATGACTGACTACATGGGCCTCAGCAACAAAATATGCATTCAGAGAATCCCCAATTTGTTTAGAAAGTAATATGGGGGATTGGGAATATACAATTGCAACTGGGATTCACACACTGCAACGATAAATAGAGAGACCTGGATTACGGCACTATGCTGATGACACCCAGTTCTCATGAAATCACATTAATTACATTCATTATGAGTAATAAGAATAAAAGTCCCACCAGTTAACACACTTACTGCTCTAAGGGATGGTTTTACAACACTGAAAACAATTATCAAACCATTCAGTGGAAAAGGAGAAATTAAATAGAAGTATGGGAATGATACTTGGGATCAGCTAACATTTTACAAGATGTTTACAAGGTTTTATTCTGTAGCTGAGAAAGTAAGTTGCCATGAAAATAGAAAAACAGAAAACCTATAAAACAGTCTCACTTAGAGGGGAAGTGGGAAATATAATAGAAAAGAGGGAAGCTAAGAGTCATAAATGTTAATTTGAAGCTATAAATTACAGAAATTTGCCAAAGGAAAATAATGACACAAGAAAAACTCAAGTTCAGTAAAGAACAAAAGTGATCTGAATTATAGCACTAGTTAATTGTCAAAAATAAGGTACAAAAGCAAGAAGTGCTCAAACAGATACTTCTGTGAAATATTTGGGGAAAAATATCATATCACACATATACACAGTGATGACCCAATCTCAAAATAGCCCAGAAGGGAATTAAATTGCAGCTATGAAAGCCAAACAATTGGCATGCAAGAGTTTTAAGGCAGCTGAAGGAGACATCCCCTGACCTGTGAATGTGGATTTCTAAGAAGAAAGTGCCAGTTTCAGAGGACTGCAGGAAACCCAGCCTGGTTCTGGTATCTGCGACGGGCCAGAGGCAGCGGTCAGGTAAAGACAGATCGACCTGATGTCAGAGCAGGCAAATTACACTACAGTTATTTCCTTAACCAACAGGGCTTTCTTCCTTCGTGACTAAAGTAATATATTTATAGTTAATTGATATGTATTTATAGATAATAGATCCTATCAAAGTAAATGGAATTTTTTTTTATATAAGTTTATCTGACAAAGGTAGTTCTGGTCACATAATATACTTAAACTATTCAAAAGATTTGACTGGATAATAGTTATGAATTTATATTACAATATAAATCCTTGGATGGTATTTTAGAGATTGAGATATGGAGAAGGCTTTACTAGTAAGTGATTATGTTTTATCTGATGATGGAATCAAGCAGAATGATACTGTGCTGATTTTGGCTGGGGTAGAGTTAATTTTCTTCATAGTAGCTAGTATGGGGCTGTGCTTTGGATTTCTGCTGAAAACAGTGCTGATAACACAGGGATGGTTTCATTACTGCTGAGCAGTGCTTACACACAGTCAAGGCCTTTTCTGCTCCTCATCCCACCCCACCAGTGAGTAGGCTGGGGGCGCACAAGAAGCTGGGAGGGGGCACAGCCGGGACAGCTGACCCCAACTGGCCAAAGGGATATTCCATACCATGTGACATCATGCTCAGCATATAAAGCTGGGGGAAGAAGAGGGAAGGGGGGGACGTTTGGCGTGATGGCGTTTGTCTTCCCAAATAACTGTTACGCATGATGGAGCGCTGCTTTCCTGGGGATGGCTGAACACCTGCCTGCCGATGGGAAGGAGTGAAAGTTTTGCTTTGCTTGTGTGCGCGGCTTTTGCTTTACCTATTAAACTGTCTTTATCTCAACCCACAAGTTTTCTCACTTTTACTTTTCTGATTCTCTCCCCCATCCCACCAGCTGTCTGTGGCTTAGTTGCCAGCTGGGGTTAAACCACGACAGATACAAAATGCACACAATTAAAAGACGAGTTTAAATGCAACCGCAAATAGGAAATCACCATCAAGTAACTGTAATTTCCCAAGACTCCTACAAGAATCACTTTCTGGCATTACCACAATCAGAGTTTTTAATCAATGACAAGGAAGAAACACCTGACTAATACTCAGAACAGTATGCAGAAGATGCAAAAACTGTGGAGCTGCGAGTAGGGAAGACACCAGGGCAGCAGAGGAATTGATCTCCCCTGAAAGATGGGCAGCAGCAGACAGACCTGCCTGTGACGCAGCGGTGATGCCACCATGGTGGCACCAACACAAACACTCCTGGAAAACTGCCATGAGTTCTGGCACCTCCACC
>NW_008824049.1:1535993-1560562 GCF_000699105.1 Pygoscelis adeliae
AAGAGAGGATTCAAAAGAAAAGCAATAAAAATGATGAACAGATCAGAAAGTGTGCCTTTGTAGTGAAAAGTGTGGGGAACAGTTTCTTTGGCTTATATAGAGGGTAGGGGGAAAGAAGATCACAGTGGTCTGATCATGGAAATCTCTTGAGCTGAAGTAAACAGATGTATAATAAGAGCAGTGGCTGGAAGCTGGACACACTGCAATGAGGAATATGACCAAGAATAATTGTTAGGAAAGTTCACCAGATGCTGTGCTCACACAGTAGCAGGATTCACTGCTTTCCTAAGGGAGATGTTCAAGTTCAAACAGATATTAATGCAAGGAAACTATTGCCTGTGTGACGCAGAGGGTCAGGCTGGAAGACCACTGGTCCCTTCTGACATCAGGACAGATGTGACCTCAGGATTGCTATCTGGGGTCTTACCCCATGTCTAGTAAAAGAAACTGGAGGAAGGACACAGCATTATTAGTAAGCGATTATATAAATCTGTCCGATAATGGAACCAGCTTTCTTTGTCTGATTAAGATCTGGAACTCTGGCTGTGATTTATCATTTTTATACTATTCTCTTCCCCCAGGCTCCAGGTCACAGTGGTGGCATTGCCAAAATTTATAGTGCAGGCTGCTCGGCGGAGACGTAGAGCCTTCCTGACATTTTCTTATTTGGAGCAGCTGGCTCTCCTTGTTTTCACTCTCCTTTCTGCAGTGGCGAGGATTACTTGCCATTCTCTGATATGAACGCGTTTCATTTTGTAAATAAGCTGAATAAGAAAAATTGATAATTTTCACGTTTTCTATTTTCCTATTAATCTGTGATACAGTGTGGACAGGAATTGGCAGCTCTCGTGTGAAACACTTCCCTCTGGTTACCAGATTCCTGACAGAGGATAAAACTCCTCCTGTCCAGCTTACGTATGTACATCCTCTCCAAAACCCCTTACAGCCAGGCGAGGAATCCATCCCTCCAGCCACAGCCCTGTAATCCACCCTGAACCACTTAAACTGCATTTAACTTTATCACAGTTTCATGGTGAAGGGGTTAAATCACAAAAAGAGTCCCAGGCAGGGGTACCTGCACAGGGCATCCCTCATCCCCTGTGAACAAGGTAGAACTGCTAACCTCCACCAGTCAAATTCACTCGGCATGGAATACAGCTTAATTTTTTTTATTATTTTTATTTTTGGTTTGGGTTTTCTTGTTGTTGTTACAAACGCATACTTCATTCTGATTATTTGCCTTCTTATTTGGGAATGTTTTAGGCTCACACTTTCCAGCTTATCTCTGCTACCACAAAGGCTGGAAACTTCTTTCTTTTTTTTTGTTTTTCTTTTTTTTTCTTTTTTTTTTTTTTAATAAAAGATGACATTGTCACTTAATCACAATACTGAAGGAAACGGGGCTTTGCGAAAACCACCAAATATGGCAAGACTCATCGTCAGGGCACTGGTGGAGGACGTGCTTACTCCCTGGGGCACTTGTGTTTTCAGATTCACCCTGGCACGATGCACTACCACAGCCTCTGCGGCATCTCCAAAGTCCAACCCTGCCACGGAGGCAGGACCAACACCTCATATCTGCACCAGCCACGACCCTGTCCTACCAAAGCACCACACTGTTTCTGCAACCTAGCCTGCAGCTCGCCAGCCTGCCCACACAGCGCAGGATGGCTGAGGTTCACAGTAAACAGAAAGGTTTAAATCACTTTCTTCTGGTTTCTCCAAATGGACAGTGGTGGCATGTCCACACTTTGAAGGTGACTCTCACAGTGGCACCACACCTCTGATCATCCCCTTTGGATGGTGTCCTTCTTTCAGGATGTTGACCATAAGAAAGAATAAACACTGTTCCACTCAGTGCTTAATAGACGGTGGGGGTGAAAAAGTCAAGGTACTATTTTTTAACCTTAAAGTAAGATTCTGATCCCCAAATTTACATTCATTTGGCTACTTTTTTTTTTTTAAATTGCTACCGCACTACTTAGAAGTCCCAGGCAGGATCCACTTCACTGAGTATTACACATCGCCTTCCAGCAAGACAGTCCCTGATGTAGTGGAACTCATAATATGACCCAAGATTAGGGAAGAGAGCACAAGTATTGTCTTCTCCTCCCAGACAGGGAGTGGAGATGAAGAGACATCCAGGGCAGCTCTCAAGGAGAGCGAGGCACTGTAACCCCACTATCACCCAAAAGCTCAAAAGCTTGTTGCCTAATTCCAGGCTAAGAGGCAGGAAAAACACCTCTGGTGCTGTCATTTCTGAACCATCATTGCCTAGACCAAAGCAGCCCTTTCTCAGACAAAAAAACATTTCTCCTTTCCCACCTTACCCAAGAGCTGTCGCCTGTCCTGGCAGGATCACTGCTTCACTTGGGGGGTTCAAGCCCTGCACTGGCCAGGAGCAACTCTAGTGTTATGTCCATGGAAAAAGGGCTTTTTTCAGGATACGATTAGAATTATCCAGTGATATTATCTGGGCCCATAGCTGTTAATGTTTGAAGAGGTTTTGGTTTAGTCCATTTAGTCTGTTGTAAATTCATTTTATAATTCATTTGTCAGCAGCTGACACCCATGGTTGGGTGCTGTTGGAAAAAAAAAAAATCCTTCAGATGTTTCTCACTACTTCATTTTGTCACTTAAACAAATTGCTCCTCCGCACCAGGCACGCTGCAGGGAAAATCCATCCTCTGAGTTCAGAGGGGATTAGACTTGGTTCTAAGGCCTCAGCTCTGCAAAGCACTTAAGCACCTGCTTAACTTTAAGCACATGCCTAAGTCTATCCATCTTTTTTTTTTCCCCTTCAAGAAAAGCTCTGAAATTACACAATTAACCATGAACAGGTGCTTAAGTCTTATTAAAGTCAATAGCGCTTTCAAATGTCAACGGAATTTAAGAACATGCTTAAGTGTATCATTGAATAGGAGTCCTAATGTGAGAAGAAAGAACGGGTTTTGTCATCATCTTGGCAAAAGCCATAAGAACACACTCGCAATTCAGAGGATTTTCTTTGTCTATGGCACTCTGCCTACTCCGTTACTAAAGAATTTGTAAAGAATGTTCCTGCATTACTCAACCCCTCTCACATTTATTGACCATATTTCCCATATTAATAATCCTTAGTGTAATTATACTTCCCCCCTCCCCCCCTCCCCCACCACTCCAAAAATCTCAAACATTTGTTTAGTATAACAATATCCCAGGCTGGAAGGAGGGGATGGGGAAAAACAGGGATTAAAAGCAGGCAACTGAGGTACATTGAGGTCTTAGGTTTCAACAAAGTCACAGGGAGATTTCGGAAGAGTTAGGGAGAGGGTGCATCTGCCCCTAAACCACAGGGTCGTCCTTTCCCCTTGTTACAGCAAGATAGCACATACTGAACTTGGAGAAATTGGTAAACTTTGATTACTGTTGTTTCTGTTTGCATCTTTACCTCCACTTTTTTGTTCAGATTACTGCGATGCCTTGTTTATTGAGCTGTCAAATAATTCCTAAACATACACACATGGTCCAAACTGCAGCTACCAGGGTGCTGTACCAGATGAGGCTGTGCTCAAGCACCATGCCCTGTTTTAAATCAATTGCTTTGGCTTGCAGTCAAGTAGCGTGTTACTTTTAGAAACTGTACTGCTTGTTTTTAAGATGGTTTCACTTTGGGTCCAGCTCCACAATTAACCGGAGAAACCCTTATCGATGCTGCAGTACACTATGTTCGTCCCACTGTAGCCCATTACGAACCCCATGCATTACAGTAAATATTCACAAAAGATATTTCTTTGGAGAAGATTCTGATCTTCTTTCCAGTTAAATGTGTTATCTTCTAAGAAGCTACTGTATGAGTGGCTGCAAGGTCATGTCAGAAGACCTATCTTCAGTTCTCTTCAGTGCTTACATATGGAGATACATAAAATACTTCAGAAAACAGTGCTTTTTATATTACTGCCAGTAATATACCATATAAAAAGATATTAAAACAAATTCTGACCAACTGGTGGTAGATATGGTAACAGACTGTAATGTACCCATTGTAAAGAATTCCCAGTGGACACCATGGAAATCTTACATTGATTGAGTCGCGCTGGACTGGAGATGCATTGAAAAACTTCCAAATGGTAAAATATTAGAAATACTGTTTTGAAATATTTACCAGTTAAACACTAAAGTACTGTTACTGGCTGACCTTTTCACAGCAGTTGTTTCTGTTGTACTTTTGTAAAAGCAGCCAAGAGTTTAAGAAAAAAAAAAAAAAAAGAAAAGGAAAAAAAAAAAGCTTATTTTCAGTCTAGCTACCACCCTTGACCTGTGCAATAACATCATAATGGAAGAATAATCATTGTAAACAATACCCATGGGAGTTTGCTGGCTACAGCAAGGGATGAGTGCAGCCAACTCCACTGCTTTTCTTTACTACATCATTGCATTTTTGTCTGCGTATGGATAAGAAGAAGGTTCCACTCAATGCCGGTTGATGGAGAGTGCTAATTGTTGACACATTAGCTAATTGTTATGATTGCTTCTTAACAGTTTGTGTCTAGGAGTCCAGATTTCATCCACCAAAGTGTGAAGATTCTTTATAGCAACAAGTGCTGTGAAAACATTCACACAATGAGGTCCTAATCTTGTGGAGATCTCAACCAAGTGACAGCCTGGCAAACGTGCTGTCAAAGTGCAGACACTCAGGGAAAAAAAAAAAAAAGGAAGAAAAACTAACTCCCTCGTCCACCCCATATTTCAGACGTATGTCATCTGTTGTTATCATTAATGATCTGTTTTTACAAATAGAGTACCACTATGGAAAACTGAGAGGAGGCCAATCAAAATAAACCCAGCAAAACCCATAATTGTCTACTGACAATCTGGGCTGCTTGGGATGTAAGATAATGTGGGTGTATGTAATGCAGAAATGCATTACGTGCCACACTTTGCAACTGCCCTGTTAACTCCAGACCTTGATACAACACAGGAAGGCTGGGCTAATCACAGCTGCATTTTCCTGAACCCTACCTAAGCTCAGGTGCTAAAAAAAAACCACATAGAGTGAAATCTTGGCACCATAAAAGTCCATGGCAAAACTCCTGTGATTTAAACGGGAGCAAGATTTCACCAGTGATGTTGCTTTGGAAAAAAAAAAAAAAAATTTAAAAAAACAGAGAAGCAAAGGTCTACAGTTCTGAGTAAACACGGGGCTCATGTGCGGACACTTGCTCCCACCATCATGGCTTTTCTGACTTGAGCAGTGTCTTCTCCCATTCATACACCAGCAAGGGCAAGAGAGACCAGCTGTGTTCCTACTGTTTATACCAGAGTCACACCTTATGGCTTTATTTGGGGATCAAAACCCTGTTATGCCAAGGGCTGCAGGTAAATAGTGAAAAGGCAGCCTTTGCCCATGTCTGGAGGGCTCATGGTGCTTTGCAACAGCACAGCTTCTGCTCTGCATTTTGCTGGTGGTTTCCAGTGCACTGTGGGAGATCGCTCATACCTGGGCGTGCTCTCTGTGCTCTCACCGTCTGGCCTCATATACAGGTCTTCCATACCCAGAAGCTTCTACCAAACTTATTGAAATTACATGCACCAGGGGTAGTTACATGCACCTTCCACCCCACACTTCATCAGAAATAACTTTTGCAGACACAAGAGAAACTCTTAATGCAAAAGCTTTTTGAATTGACAAATCAAATCAAGTGGTGGCCCCCAGTACACTCAAACTGCAGATGGAGCAAAAATACAAAATGAAACCCTAAGATGACATCTCGTTTAACTGGAAGACTCTTCAGATGGCACATTAATATCACATCATATTGTACAGAGCAAATGGCTCTGTTCAGACCAAAATCCAATCAGCAGGTGTCCAAAGAGCTTGACATTAAAAGATTCATCTGGGTTTTGTCTCATATAACTCATCTTTACAGACTTTTACTATATTCCAGCATTAAATATGCAATGTCCCTTGCAAAAGGGAGCAAGAATCTCTCTTCTGTCTCCCTGAGCCTCTTGAACTTTTGGGCCTGGCAAAGAGAGAGCACGCAGGGCCACTTGTCTGCTTCCTCCATCCCTGGGGCACAGCGGCAGGAAGCAAGCTGGGAGCAGATTACGCATTGGCCCGACTTTTCCCACTCGTTGGCGAGAGCCACTGAATGAGAATGGGGGCAGATGCATATTGCTGATAAAAGCCTTCAGCAAATTCCCATCCTCTCCTCATGAGGAGGGAGGAGGAAGTCGCAGGGCAATTGTAACTCCCAGCCGCCCTGAGAGAGCGTGCCAAGCCGCCAGGACCAACGGCATGCCCGGAGGAGAGCTTGCAAGGTCCGTGGATTACTCGAGTTGGGATTGCTGTTGCTTATCAGGTTGCAAAATCCAATCCTAGATTTAAATGTCATTCTTTTTCACATCAAACTGTCGAGCCGTTCCACCCTAAAACTGGGTCAGCCCACTGAGCAAAAGCTATGAACACTGTTGCGTGTGCAACACCGCCAAAAGAAAAGAAAATGAAAACTACCTATTTACACTGGTAAAGGGAGAAGCAAAAAGACTTTAAAGAATTACATTTTGGAACAGAACCAGAAATTTGGAAGTTATGAAAATTAACTTGATCTGAATAATTTTACTAGTTCTAATAAGAAACATAGACAAGGCTTTCCAAGTACTCATAAAAACTGTAGTTTAGCATAAGAATCTGTCACTTTTTACTACCCTTCATAATCTTTGTATTGCAGGCAAGCTGAAAGATTTCAGATTCCTATAGTGTATTTCCTAAAGAGGGCTCTCACTTGTAAACACATACAGAAAGAAAAGAAAAAAAAAAAAGATCAAAACAGGCAAATTATGTTGGCTACAGAAAAAGACAACTGGGAAATAGTGCATTCTCACTGGGAAGCGATTTCTCTGTGTTGCTGTGCAAAAGGACCCATGTGCCACGGGCAAACGTGTACATACAGGTAGAGAAACCACCCTGACTTTCAGATCCAAAAAGAAGAGTTCTATTTTAATGCAAGGAAGTCACACATCTTTAGAAAACTACATTTTGCAAACAAAAAACAAGTTAACTGGTAGAGTAGAATAGATTGACCTTAAAAAGAAGATAAATGAACGCATAAAAGTCCTAACTGTATTTGCAGCTTCTCTTTTACCCTCAGCACGTTGCCCAGGCACTAGATGCACTGCCCCATGGACCACAATGCTCAGTCCCGGGTGTGTCACCATCCCATGCCTAGACATGGCAGGGCAATCCAAGGACAACCTATCTAACTGCAGTTTGGATTTCCTGACTTCTGTGAATTTGGTCATAGCTTTAACATGACTAAAATATAGACTTTTGTATGTTCATCCGAAACATCCTGCAGATGCCAGCCACTGCTCTGGTTCCAATGCTAATGAAAACATCACAGCAAGACCACTACTCCATGGGACTATTGACTCATGCAATAGCCACGACACTATCTGGGTTAGGAACAGCAAACAAGGTGAATGAGGTAAGGAGATCATTCTTCATAGCAATGGTCTCAGGAGAATGAGAGAATCCAAAAATAAGACATTTGTTGACTGGATGCCCTTGAGCTGGCAACCAAACTGACTTGGTAACAGAGCCAGCATTAGACATCAGCCTGGGCTTGCTGCTGCCAAGCAATCCCAGTAACCAGCAAGAGTTAGCAGGAGAGAGACTGTGTGATTTAATAGATTAAGAAATAGGCTAGAAGCCAGTCACTCCCGAGTTGTAATCCTGGCTCTGACATCAGTTGGACCTGTAACCTGCGGGTGTGATATTTGTGCTTTTAAGCACAGGTGGATGTAAGGGTGCATTAACTGGAAAGTGAAGTGGCTGTTGCCCTACACACGCTCCCATTCCCTGCCATTAGCACCACCACCTGCATTACATGTGTCAGCACATGACACAGCCCAAAACACAGCCCCCAAGCTCCTCATCCAAGGCACACCTAGATGGGACCTGAGGAGCAAGTCTGAATTTCAGACTTATTCTACAACCAGCCAGCGCATCCGTGTCCTGACGGGGAAAGCTCGGCTTTGGGAAGTTTAAGCCACTTAAGCTCTGTTGAGCTTAAGGGAGTTTTTCCAGTCTTACAGCCTGGCAGCCTGGTTTGCTACCCTTACTTCTTTTAAATCCTGCTCTTGAAAGTCTTACTACTGACATTTACAGGGGAGCCCTTCCTCCAGCCCTGGCCCATGAGACTGACGGTTCTGGGTGAACCTCTTCAGTTGCATAGAACTGGATGTTGCTATAAGGCAGTGAGGTGCCAGCTGACAACACTGTTACTCTGATCTGTAAAAGTCTATATTGGCAACTTGCTGGAGGTCGATAATGTCTGCAAGTTGTATTTCTGACAGAGCAAAGTTTTCTGGACTCTGACTTCTCTGAAATAAAGAACTGTAGAGGCTTTTGTTTTCAATTTCCTGAAAACAAGTTTCTAAAAATGTTTTAAGAGAGGGAAAATCCTAGTAAAAAAATTCATTAGAAAAATAAAATCTGTTGATTCATGTCATGATAGTCTCAGTTTTCACTTACTGATTTGGTAGATACAGAGTTTTTGGCAGAGGTGTGACTTTTGAAGGTGACAGTGTCCATTTAACTCAAGTTCAGTACCTCCTCTCTTGCTGTACCTGCCCAGTTTCTGTGTGTTCAGCAATCAGAATAAAAGCCAATTGATTTTAGGTTATAATGATCCTGCAACCTTGGAGGTGCATTGAAAGGAAAAAAAACTCCAGCACCCTCTGCTGTCTGCACACAACCTACGCGGGGATCCACCACCGCTAATTCTGGACATTTACAATATACACATCAGATTCACACAGGCTGCAGAAAACTGAGCACTGCAAGGGACTGTTAGGGGACTCATTTTAGATGTCCAGTTTGAGGTGAGATGACATCCTACAAGCTGTCCATCAAGTACAAAGAAAATCTAAATAACTTGCTCAGAGGTAGGCATGCTCATAGACACCTACAGCAGAAAAATCCCACCTTGATAGTCTGTGAACTAGAAGAAATTGAAAGTTTTGGCATGAGGAGGCATCACAGCAGATGGTCTCATCAGATGTTGTGCTCATGTGCATGCAGGCTAAATTTGGTAGAGCAGAGCGAGAAAACTTTGTTCGGGTTGCAGGGAACAGATTCTGCTCCCTGGCAGCCAGAGAAAGGTATGAAACTCCAGGGAACAACATGACCAGGAGGAGACAGAAGGGCAGGAACTGCTGTGCTGGAGAAGAACCTATTTGCTATTAAATCTAGGCTCCAAAAGCTTTGCTCCCACCTAGCATGCTCCCATGTCAGCCCAAATAGCTAAATTTCAGGAGCTATATTTTTGTTGTCATAAACCACCTATCTCCTGTTCCCAACACATGGGAAGGAATAAGACCTGCCAAAAAGTACGTTATGGAGATGTGAAATTCAGCTCCTGTACAGTACCTTTAATATCTGTAAAACTCACAGGTACCCAGCTGACTCTGAAAGTCCTAAGGAGATCCTCACAGAAAAAACTTGGATGAATTAATGCTTTCACCCAGGAGGCAGAAAGAGCAGATTTCTTTCCAAAATCCATGTTCACGTCAGGGAGAAGAATCAGACACTTTCACCAGCAGCAGTTTCAGTTGTTGAAGAGATGCAACTCATACCTCATCTTGTCATTTTGGCTATCGGAGATGGGAGTGAGTTAATTTCTTCATCATCCCTGATGGGGTTTTCTCTTGAAAATTATGTAGCTACCCAAAGAAAACACAGAGATGCTCTTAAATATCATCTGTCAGAAAATAAGATCATCCGTTGGCCCTACAAAAGCACATGTGAAATCACAGCTAAAGAAAACTTGTACTTTTAAACAAACTGAACTAGTATCTTTGTTTATTCCATGAATGCCGGCAGCAATTTAACTTCAGAAAGCAGTAATTTCAAGCAGCTCTAGCTGCCATGATTCACCATTGTGAATGATTTTGCCTCTCACAGCAAACCTGGAGGTGGTGTGAATGGCTTATTTTCCTGCTCCAGTAAACTCCGACTCATCATTTTGCAGATTTGTCTTTGTTTCTTATTTGCCTCCGACATAAAAATAATCTGAAGAATCAAAGGAAAAGACCTGAATGGGAACGATGAGCTCAAAACTTATTTAGTCATCTGCATCTGCGTGGAGCAGCCACTCTCGCTTCCTGCCAGTCACCTGTCTGCTGCGTTTTTCCATGTCCAAGTATGTTCCTGCAAGACGGACCTTTATCTTTTTGACAATTACTCAAACATAGCAGAATTTAAATGCCAGATAAAATTGGAAAGCTCTGTGTTGGACAAACTCCCACCTCACTTTTTGTTTCAAAACAGAAGTGTGAAGCAAAAGAGACATCAATTTTTCCAGCAAAGTGAAAATCAGTGCATCTCAACACCCAGTTAGCACATCTGGGGTTTGACCCAACTCATTTTTTATGTGACCCAAGAAGGCTGCCAGCAAGGCCGTCTGTGAGCGCCCAGGGCCCGGAGAAGAGCTTCATCTTCAGCTGATGTTGAACACTGCTCCACATGGGCAGTACTGCAAATCTGCCTCGGCCATTTCTCAAACGTCTCATTTTCCACAGCCCGCATGTCCAAAAAGCTTACACGTGGTGATAAACATACATCACCATGAGCACGCTCTAAGTGCGCTTCTACATACATCAAGAGATTTTCAGCCCTATCTGAAAGAACTATGATTTTGCAAGTACTTATATAGGTCTTTAACTGCTTTCTGAAATGGTTTCCCTTTTGTACCAGCTACAAAAGGATTTCCTGGAGTAAGCCACTAACACCATGGTTTGCGTGAGAGCGCTCGGCTGGCTTTTTCCAGTAGGTACATCTGGATGGAGACTTGGCTTTATTGCTACAGTTTACTACCAAAGTCAACAGCAAATGTCAGCAAGCCCCAGGTTTGCACTGGTTGGGAAAGGGCCCACAACATGCCCTCAAAGCATGTTGCTGTCTGGCACGGCCAGTCCTGGGAGATGCAGGGTGTCCTTTGGGATGAGCTGTTGTGTTTGCTTGCTGCTGCAGCAGCAGAGCCTGCGTTGCCATCCTGGCTGATGGGGCAGGAGCTTCTAGCACCTTTTACACCCCTTGCTCTTCCGCACCTCTCTGCAGATGAGCTTTTCATTTAGGAAATGTTAATCATGCCTTTTGCACCCATTTTGTTAGCATTTACCACCCATACCTAGCCAAAAGAGAGACATTTGCAAACTGCAAACATCCCCCTGGCCACCCCACCGCCAATGTCAGTTGGACGCTGCTCAGTGGGGATGAACAACATATTTGGGGACCTCACAATCTCCCCAAATGGCTGCCACAGATGATGAAGTTTCATACCCTCATTGCGCTATGTCCCAGGACCAAACGAGTGCCTGCTTAACCTGAGCCTCGCTGCTGCAGCTTTCAAAGGGGAAAATTACTACAGCTCAGTCTTTTCCAACTGGAAATGATTATGCTTTTGTTGCTACCGAGGGTGCTCCTTGGCAGGCAGCCCAGGCACCACAGGTAATGGCCACAATAGGAGGTGCCGCAGAGATGTTGGCATTTCATCGCGGGGGAGAAAAAGGGGGAAAACGCACTATCTGCGAGCCCGACACAAACAGCTCAGGGTAAACCCATTTGTCAGAGTGGCAAGTGACCTTTTCCGTTCACCTGTGATTAAGCAACCAGATTTGTTCATTAAGGCAAATAAACCAAATTAAGATGGCTGGGTGCAGGGGTTTCAAGCAGCTTTTGCCATCCCACTCCTTGAACTCATCTTATTAGAGCAGCCTGGGAAGTGGAAGGAGTAACTTGGGGCAGGTCAGGGCAAAGCAGTGCTAAATCTGTGTCTCTCGACCCGTTGTTAATCATCTATTCTCTTTCTATAAATGAATTTGGAATGTGGAGCAAATCATACTAAAAGATTTCTCCTCCTTGCTGAATACTTCAGGAGCTTTAAGGAATTCAGCTCAGGAGCAATGCTTCATTCAGGGCTGTTGATTAGTTCCACCGTGGAGTGCACTAGACAAGACAATAAGTGGACGACAGACACAGTGATTCATAGATTACTCTGCTGAGAGTTGCAGGTGTTTTGGGATCGAATGAAAGGAAAGGAGGTTGGGTTGGTTCTCAAACCGCCTTCCTGTTAAAGGATTAGCATGGGTAACTCAAAGTTATTAAAATCACTCTCATAAATGTAAAAGTTGGAGTTTTTCCTCAAAATTACCTTTCTTCCCCACCCCACCCCTGCCTGTTCCTAGCAGAAACAACAAATATCTCAAGTTTAGAGTTAGCAGCAGCACCAAACTGAAAGCAAAGAAAGGGGCCGGATCCTCACCTCATGTAAACAGGAAGAGTTTCCGGAAAACTTTGTGTAGAAGTCCAAAAAATGGATTTAAGCAAAACCCTGAAATTTTCCTCAATTCCCAGAGATAGTTGGATGTCACAAAACGTGTGCAATTAATTAAGATACAGGTATATGACTATAAGACCCTTTTCCTTTATCAGCATGAGGTATAAATACCACAGGATAAATGGATTTTAGTGAAGCTGGCGAAAAGGAGAGAGTATTATGCTCCTTGTTGAAGCCAACAGAGGAGATTTTCTGCCTTAGCCTGGGGAGAGCAGGAGCACAGGGGGGTGCCAGCCTCAGCGCAGGGACACGGGGAGTGGCTTTGCCAGGTGCAACGGCTACCTGTCCCCCCAACAGCACATCAGCAGGGAGAGAAGGCAAAGAGATTTTGGCCTCCAGGAGTGCAGCTGGGAGGAAATAACTGTAATTTGACCACATGCCCTGCTTAGCTAAAGCAGGGAGCTGATGCTGCTGCAAGCACTTAGCCACCCGCCCCTTTGCTTGCATGGCCAGGGAAACCAAGTGCCACCTTTTCCCAAGATAAACCAAAATCCACTGTTTCTCTACCGCCTTCCACAGGATCCAACACCGATGCTGCCCCTCCACACCACTCTGCCAAGCCTCACAGAAGCCTGCATTTATGTACACAGGCCCTCGAGGAACCAGTCACCAACATACTTTTGAATTCGGTGCTTCAAATGGGTATGCAAATCCCACATTTCATGCATCATGGGGTGTTTTACGCTTTGGCAAGAAATGAAAGTCACCTAAGAAGCAATTGCCATAATAGGGTGATGAGCACAATAGAAAGACACTTGCAGGGCTAAACATATTATTGACGTGTCTGGTTTGACATAGTTTTGGTACAGCAAGGCACGTAGTTCACATGTCAAAAACATGTTTTCAGCAACTACAATGTACACATCCAGAAGTGCAGTACTGTACTCTGCTGTTCTACAGACACTGCCTAAAATAGTAATCAGGAAGTATTATTAATTAAAAAGTGATTTGTATATACTGTATATTATGAGTAAGGCATTGTGTTCCTCTGGGATTTTGACTTGAGGAGATTCCAAGCATGTAAAAAATAAAAATCTCAGTGAATTTTTGTCAAATCTCAAAAGATACACAACAGAGTAGATGATAAGCAATAGCACATGGTTCAATGATCCTATCTGCTTTTTTCACTTTTAGAAACATATATAGAACAGGGGTTTTTTTATCTTTGATATTTGGGGGATTATTCATTTTTAAATCAATTTTCCAGTTCTAAGATGTGCTACATGGCAGCATTCATGTTGACTGCCACGTTTTTTAAAATGCATTTTATCAAATATCCTTTGTTTGCAAGTAAAACTATCTTTCTTCTGCTTTTCTTTCTTTCTGACCTGCAACCGTGAAAGCAAATTTGGGCTGCTAAGAGCAGCTCCGAGCCGACACACCTCTGCAGGGGATGGCAGCAGCTCCGTGCTGCTGCCTGTGCTCCTCTTCCCAGTCCCAGTTTCCCCAGGGCTGAGCTCTGGGCATCAGGTGGGCAATCCTCGACTTGCATTTCTTGCAACCCACTTAGCAAAATCTGCCAAGTGATGGAGGAGGACAAGCTAAACCGGGGAGACTCTGGAAGGAGACCAAAAGCTGAAGGAGACGCTCCATCTCCAGCCAAGGCCAAGCCTGGCACAGAGACCACAGCTGCACCCCAGTCAGCCCTCAACCAGGGCTACGGGGCAGCTCTTGCGTGGTGGATGGGAAGAACAAGGACATTCATTTAGCAACTGGCCTCAGCTTTTCCACTTAGCCTGGAGGGAAAATTCACGCCTGCAAACAGCAGCCAGGAAGAGCTGGGTGGGAAGGTCTCAGCCGCACCATCTACATCAAGGACATGGCTCCTGGCTGGGAAAGGGCAGCGCTCCCCAAGATGCCTGCCTGCTGCACCAGCCAATGTGCAGCGGCAGGGCGAGAGGAGGCAGTGAGGGGGTGTCCCCATGTGTTTCACTCCAAAGTCCAACATAACAGCATTTCATTGGAGGGTCAAATAAACTTGGGAAATAATCCATAAAGCACTTTGCTGTTTTTTGGGACCGAAGGTTCTGTACTGTGCACAGCAGGATGAGCTAATATTGCTGGAAATAAAAACACTAAAAATATTAAAAGGTGCAAGATCATTCAGTGCTGAAGTTACTCCAGGCTGACCCAAGATATAAATTATTTACTGTACAGAGGATCTATACACATCCCAAACATGCCGGGCAGGAAAGCATCACAAGGCGGACACCCAGTCCTGGCTGGGCATGGTGTGGAAGAAACAGCCCCTCACAGCACCCAGCCAGACCCCAGCTTCCTCACCTCCCAAACCCTAAAAAGCACTTGTTTGTAGTTTGTCATGTCACATTAAATTGAAATCTTTCATTGCCTGGCTGGGAAAAGATAATAGAAAGCAACATTTCAAGGTGATCTACCCTTCCAAACATAATCTTTAGCTAATTAATAATTAACCAACTATTTATTGGTCAGCTGATACTGGTCCAGATACAAAGTTCCAGGCAATGCACCAGTGAGATCTCACACAGCTGTACTTCTCTTAATTAAGCACAGGTGAAAGGATATTTCATCTAACCCTATTAATCTGGAGGACCTTTGGGGTAGGAGCAGCATGAGTGTGATGCAGCTCTGCATCCCAACTGACCCCTGCAGGCTTTTCCCCTTCCTTTCTGCCATCCCCAGCTGATGGCACAGCTAACCTTGTCAAAGAGCCACTTGTCACATCTTCAGAAAGAACCATGCACAGGCACTGCTCTGACTTCAGGGACCATTCCCCTCCAGATCTGGCCCACACTCAGGCACCTCTGCATGGGATCGGGCATCCTTTCTCTCAGGTACTCCCCAGCTTGCCAACTGCTAAATTTCCAGCACACCTGCAGCCCCCTTGTGGAATGAGATTTCAAAAACTATGCCAAAAAGAGGCATTGTTTTAATTTAAGAGCGTGGAGGAGTTATTTTTAGCTGCTGTGGGGCTGATCTTGCAGGTGCTGCAGGCTCCTGGGACAGCAGCGGCTTTCAGCACCTCTCAGGATGCACTGGAGCCACTGGCAACCCAAGGGAAGAGTCCACTCCATATCATATTTAAACACCAGCAAAATTTTTGCCTTGTTTCTCTATAATCCCTCAGCATGGGCTTCTGGCTGGGGTTTTTTTTGTTTGGTTGTTTGGTTTAGCCCAGAATTAGGGATTTTGCTTCGCAGTGTTATTTGTAGCCCTCCGGTCCAATTCTCCACTCACTGCAGGACCGGAGGCGCTTTCCAGCCTGCGCCACTGCTACAGGCTGTCCAAGCACTGTTCTCACTTTCAGTGTTTCCCCACTTGTGCCTGATAAAATAAATGGCAAGAGATATCAAGTCACTTCTGATTTCACTTTTGCTGAAAACATCTCAGCGCTTCTCAAGATGTCACACCCATCAAAATCCCAAGCAGGATACAGGATCCAGCAAAAGATCCAGGAAATGTCCAGGAGCAGAGACACAGGTTCGTAAGACACTTGGAGAGAGAAGCACAATTAACATGCATTTCTTTCCCAGCACACATCTAGCAGAGCATATCAAGGAGAAAGTGGGGAAAAAAAACCATGCTACGGTGTTTCTAATAAACTAAGAAACTTTTTTGACTTTCATGATGTACATATGGCCGTTAATTTCAATGTCATGTTATGATTTTTGGCTGAGCCAACAGTATGTATGTATGGAAGCAAGCAAAACAAATGCATTTTGTATTCAAATTTATACAACACCATACATTTTTATGCTGTTTATTTGAAAATTAATTTTGGCTTAGGCCTTAGAGACAGCAAATGTTGTCAAGATTTGAGGGCTACCTGAAAAGCCTTGGGGACAGCATTACCCTTATGCATAAGAAACAGCAAAATAAAATAAAAATAAATGAATTTCCAAATATGTCATGGCTAATCCCTTGAGCTGACCTACAAATGAATTATAGAGGGTTTGCTACAGGACTGAGTAGATCTTGTGATTTCACTGAGAGATTTATCTTATTTTCCAACTTATTTTCATATCTTATTTCCTTTTCTTTTAGAATTAGACTGTAAATAAAAGAGCTAAGACCAAATGAAGCTCCCTTTCACTGCACTCATATTGGATTGATAAATTAAAATGGTGAGATGAGTTTTGTACGACCCATCCTCGAGGATTTGGGAAATTTAGCCGATGCAAAACAAGGCATTAATTTGGAGAGGCCTAGCTACTTACAATGCTTAGTATTCTGACAATGATGAATGGCATCATTCCAAGCAAATGGTAATTTCACTTTTTGTGACAGTACTTTAGAGCAAAACCGACTTTCTTCACACAAAGAATTTGCAATCCTATTGAACAGAGGCTGTACCTGAATATCAGAAATCCTTCATTGTTTAAGTATCATCTGATATTCTTGATTGGCTCCAGACTGAAGGTTGCAGTTGAATTAGGGAGAACGGAGGTTAAGTCCTAACCTTGAAAGATTTAGCAGCCATTGAAACACTGCCTTTGGGCACTTATTGGCCTGTATTTATCAAAAAACTTTTCAATTCAATGAGGGGAGGGAGAAAACACAAAACTTGTCACATTCATCAAGTGAAGCCACTGGAAAGACATCTACAGAAGAACACCCAAAAAGCATAATCTTTCAGAAGAGCTGATAGAAATGGTAATTGGATGGGATGAAGAATAATACTTCTAAAGCAGGGGTATAGAGAACATAGCTAAAAAAATCAAGGTCAGGAGAAGAGAATGTATCCTTTTCAACTTAATAAAACTTACATTTGCCTTTTGTATTGCGGAAAATATTCCAGGTACCATCTCTAACTTATTTCTGCACAAACACTTCTGAGTGAAAATGGGATTACAGGCAAACTGGAAGCATGTTTTCTTTTAGCATACGTGCAGCAAACGTAAAAGCATTGTTAGCAGATACAATTAGGAAAAAAAAAAAAAAAAAACACAAAACAAACTCCAGGACTTCCCTATTATTTAGAAATGTGGCTCAGTCTTCAGAAACAGAGAGCATCTTTAAAAAAAGCATCTCCCTAAGGCACTCAAGAGCCACCTTCTATGATTGGCAAAGAGCACTGACATTGTCTCCCAAACAGGGAACAGAAATGATGAATCATAAAAACTTGATTGCACTTCTTCCTGCCTCCTTACTAACAAGCTAATCAGAGACCACGAAGCGAGTGTCACGTGTAAACAGATGAGTTGTACGGGGATGCTATATTGTCCCATTTTTATCTTGCACAAACACCTCTGGCCTGAACTTTGAAGGCTTTTGGCACATTTCTCAGGTTTTGTATCAGGGGTCCTATCCAGCTGGTGAAGAAGGGGAAATACTGAAGTGCTGTGTCGCTCTGCTCGCCGGACTTGCACGGATGCAGGTGTCTCCTTACTGACGGAGACATCAGCTAAGGGGAAAAAAATCTGCAAAAGGTCAGTATCTGCAGACACGAAGCCTCCAGCAAGCTCCCTAAACAGTTAACAGAAACAGCACCTACTACCAAAACATCCCCATAAATAACTCCTGGAATGAAAGCAGAGATGAAAGCATTTGTTAATTTTCTATAGTCCAGGGAATTTGGCTATCGATGCCTATTAATCCAGGAAATATTGCATTATATTTGTCAAGAGCTTCTCAGGAAGTAGGGCTGGAGGAATAGCTTATGATTTGTGCTGACAACATTTTCTTTGCCAGACCAGGTACCATATTTTAGGGTTACAGCGCATTTAGTGATAGCATTGACTAAACTGCTCAGGGCATTATTGCTCATCAGTGAGGCTTTACCAGTTCCAAGGTACCTGAAAAACAACCTTTGCCAACCAGAACCGCAGGTCATCCCAGTCTCAAAAACATTAGCTGCAACACATGACAGGGACAGGTCAGTGAAGACACACTGACATGATGAAAACGACAATGAAAGACAAAAATACATAGCAGCAGCCCGAAAATCTGTAATTTGGGGTGAAACCTACCATCTGTTCTTCAACACCTTGGCATCAAGAAAGCAGTTAGGGGGATGCCCTGGTGTGCCTAGGCATTTGTGGACACATGGTATGTTTTACCATTAACTGCAAATTTCCTTACTTTTATTGTTTTCTTTCACAAGCATAATGGGTTTTTTAGTGTGGATTTGTTGCATGAACGTATTTATTATACATTTCATGTTTTTCCCAGCCATTGCCCACTTATCCTTGGCTTTCTTGGTCTCCACACTGGTCCAGGCATGCAACGGCAGAGACACATCCTGGGGATGCCAACTGCCCTGCAGGACCTCGGGCACCCATCTCGGTGTTAGAAACACTGCATCCCACAACAGGGGCCTGCACTCCAAGCTTTGTGTTTTCCTCCATGCTGCTCAAAAACTCCTTTATATCACCACCCAACAGGTTCCTCATTTCTCCTCCTCAGCATGTGGACCTGCCAAATCTCCCCAAGATGACCACGACCCTGCAGATGGCCAATCTCCTCAAGTACAAATAAAAAGCTTTCTTAAGCTTTTTATTTTCCAGTCCAAGCCAGACTGGGCATGTCTTTGACCACATTTAGCTCTGGCACAAGCAGACCCTGCATTGCCCCTGCTCCGTGCACCTTGCTGGGTCTCTTCCCTTCTCCCACCATCATAACCCCAGGAAGAAAAAGTCAGATATACTCCTGGGTAACTCAGCCTCACATAATTCCTACGTGGTCACAGCTGAGGTAAACCCACATCCACCTCAGTGTATCTGAAAGAGCCAAGGAAGGACTTTTCAGGACATGGCCCATAACTACAGAGGCACAAACTGGATGGCCACAGTCCACATGGTGATGGTGAGACTGGAAAGGTCACGCTATCAGTGATGAAAGAAAGAGGTATTTACAAGATCAGTGCTTTTAGGTAAAATCTGACTGCAAACATTAGAAAATTAAATATACCTTAGCCATAAAAAGAACTAACCTCTTACATCCACAACAAATTCCTGTATCACCTGCAATTATTCAGAGGCAGATCTTACATCCCATCTCAGCAATCCTCAGAGCTGTCCTTTGATATCAGTGTAAATTTTGACTGAGCAGAAGTTGAGTAAACACCTCAGGATTTGGCCCTCTGATGTTGAGCAACCAATCTTAATTTAAAGCATACATTTCCCAAAATACATTAAAAGTATACGTTAAGTCTTTACTGCAGGAGGCTCCAGGAAAGCGAAGTAAACAGGTCATTATTTGTGACAATGGTGGCGTGTGTGATTTTTCAAAAAAAGGCTGGTTTGTGGGAAATCACTGAATTAATCGCTACCCCGCATAAAAGGGGTATATTCTACAATGATTTCCGCACGCTTCTATGAATTTATTTATCCGCCTGATGCCACCTGTTTCGCTGCCGGTTCCTCCAGCCACATACCGAGGCATCGCCGGGGGGGTCAAATCAGGAAAATTCCTGGGGACCATCTGCTTATTCATAACCCCCAAACCCATATTTCCATCTCAGCATCATATCCGCCCTTATTGCGGGGCATTGTGCGCTAACAACCATTATTTAATTAACAGATGAAGAAGCCCTGAAAGCCGCACCGGCAGATTTTGAACTTGATCTTCTCTCATTTGCTGTCATGCAAGACCAGATAAATGACAAGTATTTCGAGAGTCTGCAAAGGCCCTTTAGAACAGCTGCACAGGCTTCACCCCTTCTTTGCAGCAGGTTTCTCACTTAAGAAAAAAACACGCTTCATTACATCGCCTCTTACTTGAGCTGCAAGGGTCTATTCAAGGAAGATAAGCCTCTTAGAAATGAAGTAGCGTTGAATTTAGGTCCTGAGTGACAGGAGGAAGGTTTATCCATTCAGCAGACAATACTGCTTTCTCTGCATTAATCTAGGAGGCGGACAATGATCTGTTTTTTAGGCAGCATCTCATCTCTTTTCCCACAGCAGAAGGTGATTAGAGTTCGGAAGCAGGGACTGTGAAAGAAAGGCAAGCGCTATCTCCCCAGCCCTCCTGTTTCCTGAGCGGGCAAGGAGGGAAGTTCTCGGCCAAGTGCATCAATCATGGGGCTGGTGCTCAGGATGTGCTGCTTGGTCAGGGGCTGACCGGGGGCTGGCAGGTGAGGGCACAGGCACCCCAGCAAGCCCCGGCCCCGTTATCTCTGCAGATAAACACACAGGCTCAGAGGAGGGAGTTTTCTGCATTTGGGACAGGGGGGAATAACTCCCTAGTATGAGCCTAGGGTAGGTAATAGGTGTCAGAAAACACTTTTCATTAAGTGAGTCTGGCTGAGGGATTGCTTATCAGTGATGAGCGTCGGCATTTCTCAGCTCACCCCTCACAACAGCACTCTGTGCTCGCCAGCAGCTCCATCCAGGCAATCTCCCAACACTCACAAAGAGGGCCACGCTGGTCCTGCTTTGCAGAGAGGGGAACCAAATAACTGAGAAGCAGATTTGCCTGAGACCACAGCAGCAGAATGATCGAACCCAGAAATTTTGGCTCTCCCCTTCCTCCCCGGGACCTTCCAGCAGATTACACACAACCAAAGGGGCTGGGAGCTGCCTTGGAGAGCCCGCTTGCCTTGTGCACACTCCCGTAATGATGCTCAAAAACAGCTAAAACTTTTTTGTCTCACATCACCTCCGTTTTCCACGTTCAAGGAGCAACCTGTGATTTCAGCCAGCATTCCAGCAGGAAAAGCGAGCTACCAGGAGCCACGCGAGAGCGGCACGGCCGCAACCTGCTCAGCAGCACTGGCATTTCTCTCTACTTTTCTGAGGTCTGTGCCCCCAGCTGTCAGGCTGGAGGGGTTTTAAGCACTTCAGCTTTTCAAGCACACACACATAGGCATGAACAGGCAAGGTAGCGAGAGGCGCAAATACACTGAAGTGTGAATAAATGCACTGCACAAATACCATAGTTTGTGCTGGTACACAGGACAAGACATCAAGCTTTCCAAACAGAATTATTAAACTATCCATACATGCATCTTCCTACATGCAAAATAACCTGCAACTTCAACCATTTTCTTTAGGTAATCACTATAGCACTTAAATCTTCACAAATTAATGTTGCAAATACTGACTAACCCACAGAAATCAGGTTTCTTGTCCCCACTTGTCAGGGAACCCAGCAGAGGTTATGCCCATAACTGAAGTCTGTCGCAACCTACCAGGGAACATCAGGACCAAAAAAGCCAAGACCAAGGCACATTGGAGACCCCATCCCCAGCTGCCCAGGGACCTGCTTGGAACACAGCAAGCAAATCCAAGTCTACATGAGCTGAGCAGTTAAAAAACAAAACAAACAAGCAAACAAAAAAAAAACCTTCCTAAAAGTATTTCTGTCATTTTACGTAATACCCCACGGACATTATTTTTAAATAAGCAAGTCCTCTGTAAGACAAACAACATTTTCTACACCAGGACAACTTTGTTGTGTCCCAGAGCGAAGCAGCTAAAGGGAATCCTTTTTCATTGCTGGGACGCTCTGAATAACTTTTAAGGGGCAACACAGCAACCTCGCTCCTGTTAGCGACAGCCCACACATCAAAATGCAGCATGTTGCAGAAACACGGTGAACCTTCCACAAATAAGGAGAGTATTGACACATTTTCTCTTCGCCCCTTTGTGCTAAGCCTGTGTAACTGCTCTTTGGTGAATGGCTTTTTGTTATTCTTATCTCCATGCCTCAAAATTCCTCAAAACACATCTGTCACGGCACAGCTTGAGAGCCAGCCCTGAACAACTCCGGTGTCACAGCTCTCCTATCTCCCCTCCCAGGTGGGAAGAAGTTTGCACAGACATTTCTTTTGCTCATCGGAGCATGGCTGGCGTGCCGAGTCAGCACTGTGCAGACCCACATCCTCCCCTTTTATCCTTCTCCCCCCCCCCCCATTTTTTTTTTAAGGGGACTTAATTGCTTCATTTCAGATGTTATGTTTAACCTCAGGAAATGGTACTATAGACATGGCAAACAACTTTCTGGTTGTGTCCAATCAGTACCATATTATAAAGTACAGCCAGTTAAGAATCCTATTCATTTTCTTGCCCTGTCATCTTGATCTTATTTGAATGTCTGGGGAGCAGGAGGTGCTCGCTCGGCCCCACGTTTCAGAAGTGGGGGCAGGAGTGTCTGTGCAATGTGTTAGAGACACTGAAAGTTTTCATTTTGACTCCTTAATGAGAGCGACCTTTGCCACAGGCTGATGAGTTCCATACCTGTCCTGGTGTGTTTTCTGAAAACATTTGACACTGCTCTCAGGTTTGACGGGGATATGACTAATGAAGTCTTGGTATAAAAATAATGGGCTGCAATTGCAAGTCATTTGTGTGAAACCAAACTCCTTAAAAACTTGTCTCTGCTCACTTTCTGTTTTCTAAATGAGTCAATAATACGAATCAGATGGCTTGAAGGAATAGACCCCCAAATATTTCCTCTCTCCCTTCTATAAATTAGCTGCCATTTTGTGCAATTTTTGTTGCCTCCAGGCACAGTTTAAATTGGACCATAGTTACTAAATTGCTGGAGCTATTGCAAAATGTGTAGGCTAATACATAATACCTTGTTTTTGTTAAATGTATAGTAACAGCTCTTCTTGTGAGGTCAAGAGGCCCAGGCTGCTACTACTTAGGATGCATAACAATTTTATGTAAAGTAATAGGGAGGCAGGCAAGAGTGTGTGTTTCTGTTGCAAGTTTTAAATAATCAAAAAAATTTATGTATTGTTTTCACCTTTTTTTTTTAATCTGCTGCAAGGGCAGAGGGATGCCTGTTGCAACACTGTGCCTTGCCTTTAGTCCCTGCTATGGGACTCACCTGAGACACATCACTGTGTCTCATCCTCCACCATCAAAGTTTAAATTCTCTTTTTAATTGAATAGGTACATCATGAATCTAGCCACCTGGGTAGTCAACTTATAATATAGAAAACGCTGCAATGCCAACAACAAAAATATCCTGGAAACTCACAAACTGTGCTATATTCACAGCACAACTGGATGTGCCATTGACTCTTCCAATTTTAGCATCAGTACTGATAATTTGTGTTTTTCTTTAAGCCTCAGCTCATGGAATCATGTGAACACATGAAGATTTTAACTCCCTATTAGAAGAAGAAACTTCCAACATGACAGAAGAATGCCTAAAATTCTCACCCAAGCTACCTTAGGAGTTCAAAACCTTGAAGAAAAACAAAAAACAACTCATGTGCTTTAACTTCCATACTTCTGAGGCATCTGATTCTTGATTTTTGATTGCCAGGAACTGGAAAACCTGTTACAATGGCTATGAAAACTTCCATCATAAACTATGCCGACTGCTTTTAATCCAACTTGACCACTGTTTGATGACAACACGTCCATACAGGTCCTAACTTTCCCTAGAACATATATATTTCCACATAAATTATTTTAAATCCCCCCTCCAAAAAAAACCCGAACATGTGGTTGGATACAAAAAAGGGAAAATAAACATATGATAGAGGTGTAGTCACACGTTTCAGTGCGCTAGTGGAAAAGGATTCATGTTGTATGGTTTTAGAGCCCACATGGACTAGAAGGGGCCACCGCTGCAGGGACTGCCGGCCACCACCGGGAGTTTTGTTTGATGTTGAAACACACAATCAAGTTATTTTATATGAGATACTATTTTAGCCACATTTGGATAGGCAATTCAAAGGCAAAGGTCAACATTTTTGCTTCAGTTCAGGGATATATATACACCACACAAGTACAAACAGACATTGTGCTCATGTACATGCGTATATACATGTGGGAGTGTTATGAACGTGTGGAAGAAATAATCTGCACAGGTTACAGACATTTCCCATTACAACCTGTGAGTGGTCTCATTATACCAAAGCTCATTTGCACTCAAAACATGCAAAGTTAGGAACACGTGTAAACCTTTGCAGGACCAGGTCTTAAGTACACACTCAACCTCAGGGTCCAGGTTTGGACACGCTGTTCTTCACCCTAGAACAAACGCAAAACTTCGTACGACTAAATATAGCCAGTATACAAGAGATTTTGTTTTGTTTTGTTTAGCAGCTCCCCTGTGACCCAACAGAAGTTACGAAACCAAATGAATGTAATAGACCGTTCATTCCCTGCTTATTGATGTTGCCTCGCCCTTGGGCATATTTGCAAAATTTCCTTCTACATAATAAAAAATGGCATGTCACTTAGTGTGGCCGGCCGGATTGCGGACCGGCACTAGTCAAACACAGAGGCTATTCACTGTTAAACT
>NW_008824049.1:1560617-1580395 GCF_000699105.1 Pygoscelis adeliae
AGATAAAGGTGATATTCTTCTACACTGAATCTCGGCAAGGATGGTACAACGGTTTGTTGGTGGTGTTGCCCAGAGATAGGGCAGTCTCTTTGTGGGAAGTTTGCTCACAACACAAATCCACTCTGTTAAGTGGACTCACAGCTACCCCTGGAAGAGCCGCACGTCCCGTTTCATCATCTTTTTTCCTGCATAAACAAACACATCTACCGTCACTGACGTTTCCTTGCCTCCAGCCCCAAGCGGCTGCCATCAAAGGGACACACAAGAAATCCTCCCACATGCAGCTCAGCAGCAATAGCAAGAGACCAGAAGCCACAGAGCCCACTTCTTGCTGTCTTCATTCAAGGATTCACTAATAAACCCCCATTAGCCAGACTGAGTTGCTTTGTTCCTGCCCCCCCGCATCCTGCACAGATGCAGCCCAGCCCTGGAAGAAGATTCCAACACCCAAGTGCTCCAGGACCCCATGTCTGCTCCCAAGCAGCGCCCACCTCACCTCCAGGTAAGAAGGGGACCTGGCAGATTGTGAGTCCTCCTCTGGGTGCCAGCATCACACAAAATGAACAATAACCTCAAACTCTGGCATTCGTGTCTCTACAGCTGCCAACTTCTGTGGTCAGAGAGCATCTCCCCTAACTTTAAGGAAGGCACTTCTCAGCAAGTGGTCACCCAGCCTCTTACTGCAGTCCATGGAGGAAGACATGTTGGAGACCTTGCCCCAGATGGATGGGCTCACTATGGTCTTCTCTCACTGTTACCCACCAAGAGGGTTTTGAGTGCCACATCGAGCTAGATACCAAATGTCCAGACAGCTCAAGCTAGCCAAGATAAATCTCACCCTGTGTGTCAACCTACAGGGAAGTTCTCTTATCCTTGCCTATTTCAAAACCTCTCATAATTTCCTTTAAAATACATGTTAGCAGCTACGGCAGAGAGAGTCCTTAGCCAAATTGTCCAGCTTGCTGTGGGATTTTTTACTTTCTGAACTCTGTCTTTGTTTTTGCTGGATCAGGCTCACTTGTAGGTAACTGCACATATTTTTCGCCCTCCCTGTGAACCACAGTGCACATTGTAGCTAAACCTAATTTGCAGTTTGGGTACAAACAGGTAATTAGGCATCCACTCCTTCCAACATTTGTGCCAGCAGTTTAAAGTGGGTACAGAATTACTAGGTTAAAATTGCACCTTACACTTTGACACCAGCTCTGAAAAGGCTGGTCCTGGGACATTGGACATTACATAAATATATGCACAGCCAGGAAGAAAATGGTGCAAGCCAGCCAGGATTCTTTTTAATATATCTCCTTAATTCAAGGGGCCCATTATATATAGTGCTCAGGACAGGAAAAGGAAGACTTGTACCCACTTGGGGGGGCGGGTTATGGTTTAGCCACCAACTTTCCTTTTTGCTCACACAAGGGCTAATTCATAGGTTAAGTGGAGGATTATAGATGATAGAAATGCAGCAGCCCTTTTCCTTTCCTCCCCATGCTTTTCACGTAAAGAGAAAGAAGGCTTCTCTCATCCCTTCTGCAAAAGTGTTGACACATTTCCATAGCTCTGTGAGAGGACCTGCCATTTCTGTCACTCCGCTGCCCCTTGTCCCTTTGTCCTCACAGCATCTTATTTCAGCTTGGAGAAGAACAATTCATGGCTTCAGAAGATAAGACCAGATTTCCTAGGAAATACTTCTGTAAGAAAAGCCTGGACTGTAACCGTGCCCAGGATAACATGAGCCCAGTACTCTTTTTCACTGATTTGTGAGTTTTACCACCAACTTTTAGAGAAGCAAAATCAGCCCTTTGCAAGATGTGTCTTTCAAAGCAGCATCTCGCTTAGCGCAATGGCATCTGCAAAGTCACCAGGCACCTTTGAGCGTGTTTTGTCAGTGGGAACAAGATGATAGTGTGGAAATTCAAGCACTGGCCAAATACCAGCCTGCCTTCCAGTACCCAGCCATACTGCCTCATCAGAATAACTGTTCATCTTTGCCTGGCAAAACTATAACTAAATACCAAGTAAATTAAACAAATTGTTACAAATTAAGGGCCTAAGGCTGCAAAGACTCACACTGAAAACAAAATGTGTGCATGAACAGACAGCCCCATTGGGCTGCTGGTGACCCAAAGTTAGCGACTGGAGCAAAATTGCAGCCATGGGCTTGCTTAAAAGAAACTTCTGTGGCCTTTTGTTGCCCTGAAAACATAGCAAAAGCTACAGGCGGATCCCTTATGCATTTGTGCATATATTACATCTCAAGGACAACATGTACATGCTGCAGATTGCTGCATTTTTCATAGTAAGTGACCATATGCTGTTGAGCACAACAGTAAATAAAGCTCCAATACATACAAAAACTCACATAACTTTTTTTGCTGGCATGAAAATTAAGGCTTCCCCTAGCCTTCCAGTAACTTAAATGCTTTCCTTTGATGGTTTCCCTTTTGTTTCTTTCAATTTTGTTTGTTTCAAAAAAATACTTGGAATTTTAGCACAGGATCTACGAGTCGCCTTTTTTTCTCAACTCCTCCCTGTTAAAACCTTGACTCCTTTTTGGGTGCACAACAGAGACATTTGTTGGGTTCCCAGAGGGAAGGAGAAAACAGAGAAAAAAGTGAATTTGAAATATGGGTTTTTTTGGGGGGGATAAACACACATTCCACACTTGTTCTGGGTAAGACAGATGGGAACCCTACATAAAAGAAGCTCTTCTGGTTTTGAAGAGTGAAGTGGGGAACCAAAAAATGTCCTTTCATGAAAATAAAAAAAAAATAGTTTAGGATCATCTATACATGTTTTTTCATGTATTTTCTATGGAAACATGGCCAGAGCTCACAGTTTCCACCTTAGGTACGTTTTCCCTAGTTAATTAAACCCTCTTTCCCCACATGACAAATGGGCCCTTCTCAGGAAAGGGCACGATTGCAGGCGTGGGTGAAGTCAAAGAGGGCATTCTTAGTGATTAGACATGAAATACGGACTTTGAAAACATTAAGATTTTGAATGTAAAGAGGGAATAACTTACTGCATCCTCAGGCTAAAGATAATTTATGCATCCTTTGCCTAAGTGAGTTTTCTCTATCTGTTTATTTTGGGTTTAAAAAGTCTATTTATCTGGTTGGGTGTACTTTTAAAAACGTACTTCCCACGGCCCTTCTCTTCTGTATAGTGCTCACATGTTTCCCAAGCCAAATTCATTAGAAATATTGCCTCGATGATATGTGAGCTTTCAAATGTGGCATGCTTGCGGAGAAAGCACGGGCACTGATGGGCTGAGTTTGGGGCCGGTGTCTCTGATCGACCCCAAAAGTACCATTGCAAATTGCCAATGTGAAGGATACAAAAATCATGAATTATGATAGGGGGGACCTAAAAATCATGAGATATTTTATATTTAATGAGATACTGGGCTTGGTGCTCCAGGCCATGTTTTCAAGCACTGTTTTTCCACAAGCAGTGCTGGAAACTCACTGTATTTTAAATGAAAATTGGGGTTGTCCCAGTTGCTCTCCCTGTAAAGGTTTGGACAGCTGAAGCTCGCAGCCTACAGGACAATTTGGGAGGTTTCTTTCTTTCGTCAGAGGCACATTGAGCATCAGGGAAACAACAAAAATTGAGCTGAGGAACTGGAGTAAAACACAGGGCAGTGATACAGACAGAGGTACCGAATATATTTGAGAGGTACCAAATATATTCAATTCTTCCCTCATCCTAGAACTCAAGGACCACTTATTTCTTTAGCAGTGCTGTTGCTCCTTAGTTCAGATAGAGTAAGTTCCTCTAGCTTAAACGGGGAACTAGTATGAGCACAAGGAAAAAAAAAACAAAACAAAACAAAAAAAATAAATAAAAAAAAAACAAGAGACAAACCTATTCTTGCTCTAGTCCAAGTAGCTTCCAAGTAAGTTGGCTTGCATGGGGTTCAGAGGGCACTTGCACAAGAAAAACCAAAAAGGAATTCACAACCTAGCAGAAACAGCGACTGACCCGTGGTCTTAGTCAAGTCCCCCTGCCTCAGTTTCCCCATTTTCCAAAGCAAGGCCATTATAAAGAAGTCTTCTAAAGCATAGTGCAAAGATCTGTATCCACTAGCAACACAAATACTATCTACCTACTGAGTCCAGTAACTAAATTCTGTAAATTAGGGCGGTGGAACCTTTCATTTCCTACCGGGCATTAAACTGTGCATTAAAGTGTCTGGTCTACTTTTAAATAATAAAGCAATCCCTCACTAATTCAGATCTTCCTCCTACAGAATTCACAGGATCTCTGTCAATCATCAGGTGCTTGTACTTCAGAAAGGCAGCGATTTCTCTTCAGGTGTACATGGGCGGAAAGTAACCGTTTAGAAAAGATTGGCCATGTACTGGTGCGATTTAAAGTTGAGAACATTTTTGGAAATGAGGGGCTACGCATGGCTGTTACTCTTTCTCCAGTGCTACAGAGATGCAAGGGTGCAGAGGGAATACAGAGATCAGCCGTGATCAGAGCTGAGACGCGCTGTTCGCCTATGGTTTAATGAAAAGGAAAAAAAAAAAATCCAAGTTCATCGTACAACACGTGAGAAAACAGAGTGGAAGTTTGCACCATGGAAATACAAAGGATTCTGGCCCAATCCCATTTTCTGTACATATCTGAAGTGATTTCCAGCACACGGCTGGCAGCGCACCCTGCCACCCGCAGCACACACGCTGCCCCACCACACAACATGGCCTTTCCAAGAGACCCCTACACCTCTCTTCTGATGGTCAGTTAAGTTTTCAGAGGGAAACGCTGTCCTACTTGCTCCTCACCCCAAACAGCCTTGCTTGCACCTCCCACTGCAGCAATGAGGGCTCCTTGGAGGTGACCCACCACTCGTATGAGCTACCAAGGGGGATGCTACCTGTTTCATTCTGGTGATTACTACTTAACAAGTATTAGGAATAGGAAAAAATACCCCAAAGCCAGGCCTAAAACCAGGAATAAGCCCATCATATATACGCAGCTCTTTTCTGCCATACCTTAGGGACTGTAAAACAGGGCAAAATCAGGCCCTGCTCCCGCAGCCCTTCCTCACATGGCAGCAGGACTACTTGCATGAGTTGGCAACTACTTACACAGCCAAAGAGCTGCAGGATCAGGCCCTTAATTGCTTAAAAATACACTACCCACCAATAGTTACCTAATTTAGCAGAATATATTACCTCTCTGCTTCATAAATCTTAATTAAAGCTGTTAGTTTTCCTATTATATGATCAAGAAATGCCCCATTAAAGTTAAGCAGTTTCTCCAAGTAATTATATACATTATGTGGTGTGAGTGTAAAGATGCATATAGCATTCCACTTCCAATTATTTTGCATACCCTGAAAAGCACTATCTATTAAATAAAAAACTTGCAGAATTTCATTAATGCACGATTTTTTAATCTCCCAAAAGTCAAAGCTGTCCCACAGGAGCGTATATACTCAGTGTTGGCTCCTTATAATACAATTTAATGCTCACAAACACAACTAAAGTATTTAAGCATTTACAGAGGTTGTCATAAGTGCTTTTCTTATTTTTGATCAAATTCAAGTCTACACTTAATACAGTTAACTGTAGTTATTTAATTTCAAAACTCAAGAATCCAACTTCAAAAATTTATAACAATATAAATTTAGTTACATTGATATAGGATATGTATGCTACTGGGAAACCATTTTTCAGTAAGAAGTGTAGAACTATAAGATCTAAAAGGAGTTATTTTTTAAAGTAAGCATTATTTCAAATAAACCTTGTCAGATTTCAAATAATATTTTCCTATTCGTCTGCAAAATGATTTCATAATTTTTAGTGGTATATTTCAAGCCAGTGCTAAATGCTACCAAAAACTACATATATTTTAATTATGCTTTCTCTTTTGATGAGAATTTTGTGTAAATACAGAACAAATATTAAACTGAGACATTGCAAATATCTTAAATACATTATTAACCAAAGCACTTCATTTCCTAGCAACCAGCTAGAGAGAATGAAATTTGGAAAATTATTCTTAGCTCCCCTAAGACACTGAATTTATTGCCTGACCACATTAACAATTAAAAGGTATATGCAAGATGTTAGATGTTAAAATATAATGGAAGGAGTTTAACATCTGCTCATATAAGGCAAGGAACCAACTCCTGCCCTTAAAAGTAACCTAATCAGGCTTGCAAGAATGTAATATTTTACTTTTAAGCAAAATATTATTCTCCAAAAACTGCAGAGAGTAGATCAGACACATAAAAAAGGAGGAAACAGAAAAGCACAGAGAGCAGCAGCCCCGGCTGATGCTGATAATCTTTGATCCAATACAGTTTCATACCATCCCTCAGAGCTGACAGTACATTATTAATTGAAACATTGGGGCTGAACTATGTCCTCTTCTGTAGTAATCATAATATAATTATATCCCATAGGCAGAAATACTGTTTCCACCTCTGCCCCTGAAAAAGTAATCTACAAACTGGCTTAAAAATGTGTGAAACCAAATAGTACACCACCACTCTATTTATGGTATTCGTACTCGGGGTCTATAAATCATGATGCATATTCTGAGGAAACAGATAAACGAAAATATCAAATGTGATTTTTATGTAATACATTATGAAAGCATCTTGGATACTTCATTTCAAACTATCTGGCTGGGTTTCTTTTTATAATCTTTTTTTTTTTCCCTGTTTTTAATTTTTGCACAGATGTAGCTATATAAATAGCAGTATTTCCTGGAACCCCTGAAACGTCAAACCAAACATATTTTCCAATATTAAAAGATTGCATTCCATTATATCATTACCACTTAGAATAGGCTATAAATTCATTGACTGAAGAGTTTAATAGCAACGCCTGATCTTTTATATACCATACTTTCACTAATAGAAAATCGGCCTCTTCTGAAACATTAGCACGTTACCCTTTCTAGTAAAGCATATCAAATCACATTAGTGAAAAAGTTGCCAAGTCAAATGGAAGTTCGGTGCCAGTTTTCTTCTTTTTTTTTTTTTTTCCTTTCTTTTTCTCGAGAGGCAGAGAGAGAGAGAGAGTGTGTGCAAGAGAGGGGGGATTAAATTTCTTACTAAACTTGTGGCAGTGAACATAAAATATAATAATACTCCTTTAACATTCCTATCATGATTTTGGTCCTAGCACTTAAACCAGCTGAGGACTGAAGGAGTTAATGCTTTAAAATGTGCAATAATTCAGAGAGATAGCTTGCATGATTTGAAATATACTTTTTTTTTCTTTGCAAGAGGGACTCCAGAGCAGACAGATCAACTTTGCAAAAAGAAGAGGGGGGGGAAGGGGGGGGACACGACTCTACAACCAATCAAACCAAATGCCAGAGCAGAGGGCAAAAGGATATGGAAACTGAGAAGATAGACTTCCAAGTCCTTTCCTGAAAGTGCTTGGATTTTGAGGAGAGTCCAACATCGCCTGACAAAAGTGTCTTTGTGCGGCGACACTGGGGAGAAGGGAGGAGAGCTTGGGAAACCTAATGAAAACAGGCCAAGCCTTGTACATTAGACCCCATGGAGAACTTTGAATCATGCGAGCTGCAGACAAGCACCGAGTATGTAATGCCAAATTAAAGACCACCAAATATGGGGAGCATCAGAGCAGCACCGGGGCAGATGTGCTCGTGGTGCGGGCCAGTGCATTGCTCAGTGCTTTCCTCCGTCCCTCGCCCCATCCCCTGCAGAGAGCCGAGCACACCAGGGCAGCACAGCGTGCCTCCCCACAGGGACTTGTGGCTCATTTACCCACTAAGGAAAATAAAATGCATCTTCTAAAACCTTTTTCTGCAATCTGGTTGAATATTAGCAGTGTTAACGTGCTAGCAAAGAGGGTGTCTAACCGCAGCTCCCATTGCAACGTCCTGGTGCGGGGCTGAGATGTCACGTCTCCTGCCCCACACCCCAGCCTGCCTGGCTTTCCAGCATCATTCCTTCTTTGTATTTTGTGATGGACAGTGTATTTATTCTTGCCTTTGGAGAAAAAAATCCAGCCTTATGCTACTGTTCATGGACCTTGTTAGCAAGGTGCAATCTTTGCAGCTCTCTCCCACCCAAAGCATGTGCCTCGTAATCTGAGCAGCAAGGCAAGAACAAGCCAACAAATAGGAAACTCCTTGTGCCCAACCACCAGGATGCTTCAGCATCAAGGTGTTTGCCATCTGCCTCCCACCTGCTCGTCCTTTCCCACTGGTAACATCACAGCACAGCATCTCTGTCTTTCAAATCAGGCAGGTCTTGCTTTGCACGGCACCTGGTCCCAAATCTCACTGCCTGCCCTCTCAGGCTCCCCACAGCATCTTTTCTGTACTACCCACTCATATGAAAAACATCCCATTCGCATTAGTTATTCTTACACTGCCACCCGCTCCCTCCAGGGAAGAGCTGCTGAGGTCTCCATGGCCCTGCATGGAGGAAATGTTACAGGACGATGTGCCTGAGCTGTCCTAAACTCATTATAACAGTGTTTAATAACGTCACAGTGAACGCGATCCTGCTTTCATGCAAATCAGCAGAAAATGTTGCAATTAATTTGAATGAGAGCGGAGGAAGGCCGTGCATGTGCTTTCCCCTTTGAGAGCTGATGTTCCTCAGCTCCTTCCCAGCTTCCCCAGCCTCTGCTCCCACAACCCACCAAGGGAGATGAGCCCCGAGCAGGGGCAGCCATCCCCACCACCCCATGCCACAACACAGGGACTGGCAGCCACCCATCCCCAATTATTTAGTCCTATGCAAAGATGAGTGAATTTTGCCCTGAAAACATTGGGAAAAATCTGCTTTTAAATAACCCAAGCACTCTGCCCAGCGCTCCTTCACCAAAGAAAGCTCCTGGGCGAAGGGGGTAAGTTTTGCCCCCAGCAGTGCTGCTGGAAACTCTTAATTTCAAAACTTTTTTTAAAAAATTTAATTGTTAAAAATTGTTAAATCTCTCCATCTTAAGAGCAATGCAAAACAGGGATACCACTTCACCCAGCAGTGAGGCAGAGTGAAAGCCAGCAGAAAAAAAAACCAAAACAGAAGAACCCACCGTGCAGGTGGGGGGATCAAGGGGGACATTTGTCCCTCCCTGTCATTGCCATGTATTACATGAGATTTGAAAACACCAGGCCAATTTCTTGACTGGTGTCAACCGGCACTTCTCCTTAGTGGTCAACAAAGCTAAACCTACTCGCAGGAGAGCACAGGACTTGTCCCTGTTAAATCCAAAAAGCCTGTAGGAAATGTAGAAGTGGCTGGCTTGGGGTAAAGGAGAAAAAGGAGGGACAAAAAACAAACCCAAAAGCAACATTTTGATGTAGCTAGAAAAGATCAGCCACTTTTTAGCTCTGAATAACAAACATGAAAAGAAAATCCCCTATATTTAAAGCAACACTTGGAAAAATGACCACTGTGTTTCCTCAGCAGCAACTGAGCCAAGTTCTTCTCTCAGTCACCTCCAGTGTAGAGCAACACCAGCCGCAGTGAGGTCACACTCATGTAAGCTACCTCCGTTGGCCAAACCCAAGCGTCTGTATCCAGCGGAAAGCCAGGGCAACCTCCAGCTTTGGTGGGATTGCCCTGGATTTGCACCAGTGTCACTAGGGGAAATACTTGGCCCAATAATTCCTTAAAAACTCAAGGTGGTTGATTTTTTTCCCCCCACTGACTGTGAAACCTCAGTGAAGTCGGTGGCATTGCATAGACTGTAGATCACTACAGGTTTTGGTGCTTTGTTTTCTGCTAGATATTTTCTGATATTTTATATTTCTGGCAAAAATTGCCCTTCATTTATACAACGGCAAGCACACTGGATGCTCCCCCGATACCTGCCTGGGCAGGCTGGACCCACGCAGTCAGAAAACTCTGGGTTTTCCAAAGTCTTATAAGAATACACCTTTTTATTATTATTACTATTTAAACTCAGTTACTTTCCCTTTCTTTGCCTCTTCCTTTGCTGCCTGTCCACCCTCCTGCCAGAGTGCGTGCTCCTCTCCACTACTCCTCCAGAGTTAATTTTCTCTAACTTGGCCTAATAGTGACCCAAACTACTCCTCACAGCCCAGAACTTCCTCCATCTCTCAAGGTATTTTTTCTTTCATTCCCCCATCACAACCCTGCCAGGCCTTTGTATCACGTTGGATCCTTGCATTATCCTTTAACTGGGGACAGAAAAGGCTGTTCATCTCTCCCTCCTCCTTCCTTCTTCCAGTTCCCCTTGTTCTCCTGTCATTGTCCATGATTCCTTCCCACTCTCCCATCTGTGGTGCCACCACATTTAAATGGTTCAAAACACCCACAACTGGCCTGCTCCTCTTCGTCTTCAGCATGCAGCTAGTTAGATATATAGATCTATATACAGTAAGAAGGTTCATATCTATTGATTTCAAGACAATTTAAAGTGTGCTTGCAAGATACTGTGTGAAGACAGCCCTACTGGGCCGTTCTTCATCCCACTAAAGTTGATGGGACTGTTCGAGTCAACATCAGGAGTCAACGCAGCCTTTTTTGGATCATAAGCCAGAGACTTGCTTTCATGTTGCCTTGAGTATTCCTTTTGAAGTAATCAAATTTACAGTCAGTCTAGCCCCAACAAACACATTTGATTAGTAATAGTTACTATACCTATCGGACCACCATAATATACTGAGTTTACCCATCAGACATGAACTTTTATCGTAGATGGCCCTGTTCCAAATTTTCCAGGAGGTTACTTTCACTTAAAAGTTAGACATGGATATGGCAAGGAAATTTCTCAGTGTTATTTGTGCACAGTAATAGAAAAAATACTGAAAATAATCTTAATTCCCTATTTGAACACTGATAGACGGGTTTGGAGCTGAAATCAGGCTCACTGTTCTGATGCCTGTGACAGTCTATACCGCTAGCATTTTATAAAGAACATTTTATCATTAGATACATTATCCCTAAAACTTCCCCTTCTACCATCTAGAGTTAAGTTAAAATAAGTATTAGAGAGCACTGAATAAGAAAAAAAAGACCATAATAATCCCTGACTCTGCAGAAGCCCGGGTTTTTCTCAGAAACTAATTAATATTTCAGGAGTACCTGAATCCTGTATTTTGACTCGGTCCTTTGCTACAATTTACAGGAAGGTCTTTTCCCATCCCTAACACGAGGTCTGTTCATTTCCACTGTCATTTACTAAAGACTAGACATACCTTGGGGCTAAACAAAGAGTGAAGATGACGATGCCTTCGGCTTCACAGGCGAGCGGTGGGAGAGGGACCTCTTTGCCTGCACACCTAGCACCACGAGGGCTTTTCGGCATTGTTATTAAATCAATACAAAACACCAACAGGGAGCGTGCATCTCATTTTTTAAAGCCGTAAGTTTTCTGAGCTGCTTATTCAATCATTTTAACAATTCCCAAAACCACAACTCGCACTGCACATGTCCTTTCGGTGGGAACCATAGGTGATATGATCAAAGTTAGCCTACACCTAATCAGCGTGCAAGAAATAATCAAGAATCTTTTTTTTTAAGACATGTTCAATTCCACAAAGGGCAAAGACTATTAGTCTTTTCCTTATTTACTACAGTTTGGGTGAAATTCACATTATTTCCATTAATATCACTCCCGCCGTATCAATTATTATAAGGTGCACTCAATAACACGGCTACGTTATACCTCGAGCAAAGTATCTTTCAGTGCGGTTTCTCAAGCAAACAAGATTTACATCCTAATGCAAGATACGCAGCTCTACCAAACTAATGCCATATGTCTCTTTTTTTCAGTCATTGCCCCAGTGACATAATCCGCCGGGTAGATTCGATATGGAAAAGAATGTCAGAAACTCCACAAAGGAAAACAAGCACCAAAACAGAAAGTTGGATGGGATTGATTAAAGCACCACTTTTAAGTGTGTTGAAAAAACAAATTTTTCCCTACTGTGGCAGAAGAAATCTGTCACAGCAGATTTAGTCATGAATTGTCCTATCAATACACAGAGAGGAGGAATCTCACGTGGAAAGATTTGGTTATGTATTGAACATCTTTAATCTGCACCCATCGGGGGACCTAAACCAGCAGCAGCACGTGTGTATATCTCTAGAAAATAGCATCTCCGCTTTCCCTTAATACGAAATTCCTGAACACCTGGATGCTCCCATGTCATGAAATAAATGCTTGTAGAATAAAAATTTACAGTCCCCCACATGCCTTAAATTTGTTTAAACACTTTTTCAAAGCAAGGGCCTTTTTTTTTCCCCCCTTTTTCTTTTTCCCCCCCCCCCCCTCCTTTTTTAAATGGCGAGCTGTATTTTATAATGGAGCGCCAGCTCTCTGGCGAGCCTCCATTCTTCCAGCCCTGACAGACTGTTTGTCAGCTAAACTCCCCTTGTCATGTATCCCTACCACTGCCAACTCATGCACGGAGACCTTCACTTTTACTGCTACCACTTGCACCCTGCGCAACCTTTGTCATTGATCACTGATCCAACCCAGTGCCCACATGTTCTTCAAGTGCCTACACAAGTAATGAGGTACTTGTGGTGTAAAATTAAACTGTCAACTGTCAGCGATTGATAACCACAGCGAGAGCTGACCTAGAACACCTGCACCCGTGGCCAAGACAGGTGTGACACGTTTGATCGCTGAGCCCTACTAGTCAGCGTGACCCGACAGTGTCCCTCCATGGATTTCGCCCCTGACAGAGATGCCGTATTTCAGCGCCGGGTTTCCAGCACTGGCGCAGCCCCCTCCCCGATCGCCACAGACCCTCTCCTCCATCTCCTCCGTTGCAGTCGCTGCAACGCAAGTGATGGCAGATTTTGGTGGTGACAGATATTTATGGTCATGGAGCATCTTTCTACCTCCCCATCTCCTTGTTCCCCCCTCTGATTCCTCTTCACCCCCAGCTTGGCAGCAGCCCCCAGATTTATTAGCACTGTCATCCCCTTTATCGGGGTTTTTGCAAGTGCCCAGGGCTCAGTCGGTGTCTCCGTTCCCATACGTGCATTGATTTAGGAACAACACTGAGTAGCATTTGTGGCTATTTTTGTAGGGTAAAGTCTTTGGTTCTGCTTCTGTGTTACTCTGTGTGGTGGGATCGCAAAGCTGAATGTGGCTTTGGCATCGTTTAAGTAAACTCAGTCTGATGCTGTTGGGAGCACTGAATAGGAAATCTCCATCCCCCCTCTTGTCCGTTCCATCACTGCCATGGAGAAACACATTCCTCTTCACCCAGCTGTAATTAGCTTTAGCTGTGGTTACTACACAACAGTTTGCCTTCAGTTGATATTTGAATATTTTTATTATTATTTTTGAACTACTGATTTTCACTTCAAGCAAAAAGGGGCTTTTAAGGCACACACTGTCTTTTAAAACCCCCTGAAACACATCAGAAAATAATGGCAGGAAGGTTTCTCCCCTCCCCTCCAACAATTGCACTATATTAAGTTCATGTGATGAGAAGATAAAAATCTATTAACTTGCTGCTGACCTTATTGACACAAGGATCTCTGCAGACATTACAGGAACCATATCTCTTCTGACTTTTACATCCAGAACCTCATGCACCAGCGTCCCAAACCAAATATAAAATCTTCATGATGAGTGAAACAGTGACACATACTCTGACTCCAGTCCTGCCGGCTGGCAGGAGACACGGAGTCCTCCGGGGCCCGGGACCAGTCTCTACTTTCAATTTGACTTCAGGGGCAGTTTTTTCACCATATGCTGCTGGGGGCTCTGAATCAAAACAGTTTCCGTAGGACCATATGCTACGAGGCAAATGTGCTGGATACAGAAAGGCTTTTTGCTCCCCCATATCCCCATGATGTATTGCAAACATAATTAAAGGTGAGTAACATAGGCGCTCCTGTTTGGGTTAATCATTCCTTTTTGCAACTGAAGCCGGTATAAAACAAACCTAATTTCAAATTAGACCAAAAGTCCATCTAAATACACATTGTTCACATATATCTCCCACGTTGCCATGTATGTACCAGGCTCCTCCCCTGTGCAGACTGTAGCTCTGGAAAGGCAAAGGATTTAGGTTTATTATTATTAAATAAGATCTCTTTTGTGCAGAGCAAGGACTCGTGCCTGTCTCCCATGCTTCTCCCATTTCAGAAATCAATGAGACGGGACCATCAAAAGCACCACCATGAGGCAAGGGACCATCACAAGCACCACCACACTCCAGGTGCTAGAAGGCAGGAATCAGGCAATCACGCAGTGGTCTCTGAAATTACATGAAGGAGTTGGTGGCAGGCGGTAGGTACCACCGGGAAGACGGCAGCAGCGTTTGTTGCTCGCCAGTTCAGTCTGCCAGGAGGCAGCAGGTTCCCACGTGGTTAGAAATAAACCTGCGCAGGATGCCAGTACAGCTGCACCCCAAACAGCTCACGGCTGGATTACATCAGATGAAATTGGAGTGTTGTAACACCATCAACCAGCGCCCGCGTGGTTTGCTACTGTCACCAACACCTAAATTGCAGGGGAATTTGCTCAATAGCGTATTTAAGGGGATTTTGCTTGGACTGGGCCAACTCTTGAGGTAATTCAGATATCAGCTCAGCGGGCAAGGTGTCACATACCCCCATCACACACCAGAGGCAGGGCTCTGCATCGGCAAAGCTCACCATCTCCCAGCTCACAAACATGGCCAACACTCCACCCAGCTCCTCCATGCTTCGCTTAAAAGATAAACTCCAATGCCAACAAATCATGGAATAGCCAAGTGTTTTCAGAAGGTAGTTAGAACTCAAGCTAGCTGCTCTTGAAGCTACGTGAACACGTGAATGAGCCTGCAGAGCAGTTTCCTAGTGACTAGTTGGTGTGTGCAGTTATCACCGGGGAGGTTTTAGTGCCAAATACAGGAGAGTTTTCTGGGACATCCCATGACTCACGTCTCCTGCCTTTATGCCCTGCTCCAGCCACCCACCACAGGAGATGGGATGCTGGGCTGGAGAGACCTGCGGTCTGACCAGCATATCTGGTTTTACATTTGGGAGTGTGCTCATGCAATCTTCTAGCAGTACCTGGAAAATCCTCAAGCGTGCTATTAATTTGAAAGGCCAGTGTCCCTCCAAAGTTCCTGGCACGCCAACGCAAACTGCTTGAGGAGCTCCAAGCTGGAGCGGTTCCCGTGCCCCATCCCTCCCTATGGCTCCAACCCCTCACACATGTTTCACTCCAGAGAGCTCAGAGGAGCTCGTGGTTAGGATGAGGACTGGCCAAACCGCATGCTGTATCCCCATTTCAGCCCCCCACATTCCTCCGGGATCTCTAGGAAAATGGTTTCATTCCTGTGCACCCCAGTTTACGCTTATTTTACAAGAGCTAGTAGGAACACCCATCCCATGGAGGTGTTGGGAAGCAAGTTGTGGTGGTTAAACATGCCTAAGCCACATTCATATCATGAGTAATAAAAATATATTACAAATGCCTAACAATAAAGAAATAACATGGCTTAAGCCACTGCTGGTTGTGGTTGTGGTTTTGTGAAACAAAAAAATCTTACTGATGGGGAAAATTGCTGATGATTTGCTTCACAGAAAGAAAAAATAAACAAGTACGATGTAACATGGAACAAAGTTACAGTTTGATCAATGATGCTCTTTATGTTAGCAACCAATGCAGGCTGAAAAATCTGGATGCCAATTCAAATGTTTTCAGGGCTCGGAGGTGTAAAGTAGAGCTCTGAGTGCTGAATGCGGCAAACCTGATGGGAGGATTGCAAACAGCTACTGTTGTTCATCACCCAGTCCAGGCACTAACGTCTGGTACCAAAATTGCGGACTCACTGTATTTGCAAGCAAACCTTGGTATTTTTATTGCATATACAGCCTTTCTGTTGCTTTACTGCAAACAGGTTCTGCAATTTGTGTGCTAGAAGGAGAGTAGATATGTTGCTTCTCCCCGATGCTCCCTGCAAGACACACTGAGATCGGAGGCTGCAAACCAGCCCAAGGAGAGATCAGTATGTAAAGTATGTCTGGAGCACCACATACAGCTCACTCCAGCATGCGCCATCGAGGAGAAATTTATGATACATGGAAAGCTCATTCCAGATGATCACAGTGACCAAAACTCTTGGACCTAAATCCTCCTTTCCCCCCCCGCCCCGCATCCAGAGAGAATCCCTCTTGTTTTTATTCTAATCACAGAGCTGACTGGAAAACCAGAACTTCCCCAACCACCCAAGTGGAAGCAAAATAGCTGATTTCAGAGCAATAAGGACAAAACAGAGTCCAGGTTATGCGCCTCCCGTCCCGGTGTTTTGAAATCAAGAACAGTGCATACCTTCTGGCATCAAGAAGAGATACGTAAAAGTAAAATTAAACAGCTAAACCCTTGGGCATTCCTTGGGACAAAAAAAAAAAAAAGTCAGCAAGAAGTGACATCAAAGATAGGTTGTTTACATATTGGGGGACCTGTCTGCCTGTCTCTTCTCATTGATTTTTACGGTACAAAAATATTATTTCAGTGACAAGGATGTAAACCTTATTCAAAACAGGATTTAAACCATATCCTGCAAGTGAGGCATCTCTTCAGATAGCCTGCCTGCACTTACAGCATACCGAAGGCATGCTGATTTTCGTCCGTGGTGTTTGTTAAGAGGGTCACAATATCAGGAAGCAGGAGAAGGCTCATCAAAGCCTCGTTGCTCGCCTTCACCGCTCATCAGCTAGACAGTACCTTGTTTTTTAAAGCAGAGCGGAAATGCATCTCCAGTGACCCATTGTTAGAAACTTCCTTTTGTCTTTAAGTTTGCTGGAAGGAGTATGGGGGCCCCTTTTAACTCTTTTCCAATAGGTAATTTCCCTTAATTAGGGCTCTCATTACAAGTGAGAATTTATCAGACATGATTAAAGAAGCATCTTGTCTCTTTCCTATCACCTCAAAAGGGGCATATTTTGATCTCCCAGCGTGTCTTGCAAACACAGATAAGCACAGGCACTGAGCTGGGAGATCACAGCAGAAGTTTGGCCTGCCCAGAAAGTTCTTGTTTGGATCTCAGCATCCTCAGAACTTCCCTCTGAATTGCAGGGTGTCAAAGTCGCCGCCGGTGGGGAGCAGTGGGGCTCCCGGGGCAGGCAGGAAACCGGGCAGATGTGACCACAGAGCTGAGTTCCAGGGCTTCAGGCAAGCCACGGTTCCCTAAAACCTCGCGTGCACTGTGCAAATCGCCTTCTTGCATGTCCCTGGACTTCATTCCTTTGGAGCATCCGTTTCAGACAGACCATGCCCTCAGTATGAAAGGGCAACTCCTACTCATGCCCATAGGAGTTCCATGAAAAAACTGAATATAGCCCTTTTGGAGCACCTCTAAATGCATTTCCCCATGCTGCAAGCGTGAGAGATCTGATACAGAGCTTGCTGAACCAAAATCCTGCACTCACATAATGAATTGGCTCTACAGGTGCAGTCCTCTCTGCCACCAATACCCTAAACATTGGCCCTGCTCCTGATGCCTTCTCCTCAGTGTCTGATCCAGCTTGCTTCAGCAACAGGGGAAAATCTCCCATTGATTTCAAAGGCAGCTGGATTGGGCCAGTATGTTAAAAATGTACTTGTGCTCTCAATAATATTGTTTACTTTTAATAAGCGTGAGTGAAACACTCATGGGTAAGTGTACTATTTTATAGAGTAACTATAGAGATGCAAGTTCTTGTTTATTACTGTGAACCAGCCAAAAGCACCAAAACTCAGATTATAATAGCAAGAATAATAACTTGCACCAAAAAATTGCTTTCCCACCTGCAAATTATGGTATGCAGCTACTCTCATTAATGATCTAGTATTTACACTCACATTGAGCACAGAGTGAGCATTAATCTGACAATAAAGCAGCAATGAGGAATTTTCCAAACATTAAAAACATTCATAATCTGTGAATCACCTACAATCCAAGGTGTCGCAAACATTCATCTCCGTATAGGTCACCCACGAACATCTGTCCCCTCTTCCCCTTGCACGAACACGCATTCCGTTCAACCACAGATACAATCAGGCTTTAATTTTATTTTTCTCACATAATGTTAATCAAGAGCTAAAAAGATAATTTCCTTCTACCACAAAGCAATTCCACTGTGGTGGAACAAACTGTTATCTTAAGTTTCACAGAGCAATTGTTCAATAATTCCTGTTTGTGGCTCTTTTCCAAATCCTTGAGAATAGCTCAGGCTGCCAACCCTTCTTAAAAAAAAAAAAAAGAAAAAAGAAAAAAAAAAAATCACAACAGAAGCCGAAAAGCACTTGCTGTCACTCAGGGGTTCAGCGGTGGCAAGCTCGGCCATTTCTCAGAAGAAATTCCAGCCCTGAGACTCCGACACGCAGAAATGCACTGCCTGTTTGAAGACAATTGCCCCGAAAGATATAAGCTCCCAGACTGTAAATTTGTCGTGGCGCTGGCCCTCCGAGATGGTGTTATCTTGGCTTGGTGGATTCAGTGAATTGGAAGCTCCAGGAGGAAAAAATAAGAAGGATACTTGGTGTTTCTGCAGTGTTTTCTACATGCAAAGCACAGAACAAGCTTTAAGCAATTAATGTTTATTAAAGAAGAATGGGAGGGTGTTTTGTTGCATGAAAGGAAACTGATAACATGGATTTCTTCAGCGAAAGTAATAATATGTTCTGTTTCTATGGAAAAAAAATTAGAAATAATAACAACCACCCTTACTCAGAAAGCACCCTGCATTTCAAAATCATTATTAATTTTAGCCTGTGAGCTCACTGAGGAAGTGACAGTCATTTACTACAGCTCGTACAATAAGCAGCACAACAGGGCGCTGCCCTGCCCGTCGGTGGGAGTTACCATCAGACAAATATTAGAGCAATATTAATCATCACAAGTGAAAGTGCAGCATTAAGCTGCCATTTCAAAGTCTCTGGGTCTGAGCCGAGTGAGGAATAGGGCACAGGGAGGGAGGTCCAGGGGCTCAGCCTGGCCAGCATGGGGCACTGCGCACAGACCTGAGCTGCAGTCCAACCTCCCCCAAAGCATCCCGGCATAACCCTACGGCATCCTGGCTGGGATTTACCCAAGGGTTTGGCCATGGCTTGTTGGAGACAGTGCCTGTTTGCTTGGGGCAGACCTAGCTGCTAGGCAAGTCTGGTGTTACCAACACCACGCTCACATCATGTTCAACCCCAATGCTAAAAGGGGGCGGGCAGGAAACAAGATGTTTTTCACTCCAGAATGCAGGTATCTGCAGAGATAATCTGTGTAAGTGGATTAACCACAATTTTTGGCTCCATTTAAATGTTTCTTTACATTGCTTCCACTTTGGTGTAAATGCATGTATCCCAATGAAGCTATTCTCACTCTACAGCAGAGTAAAATTGAAGAATCAAGCCCAGACCCTCTCCTCCAGCCAAGAAGGAAAAAAAAAAAAAAGCCACCGCCCTCTGGTTAGAGTAACACAGCAGGCTTTTCAGGGCTGGAAAACACTATTTTACCCAGTCTCTAAAATTTTGGGACTCAGAGCACAACAGAGAACAACCCAACCATTCTGGAAAGATGCTTCCCCCCAGAAGAGGGAAAATAAACAGATATAAATAACTATCAGCTGCAGAAGGGCTTGGCTGCATCCGTACCTGTACACTGTGTAACGGATGTGAGATTCAGACGAGGTACAGCTAAGATGAAAATGCTGTTGTGAAGCTAAGCAGGACAAATCATCAGCCCAGTGTGCTGGGATTATCCCTTCCCCCCCCAAAAAAAAAACCCAAACATATTACCATGCAAAGATAGGCTTCACATTAGCCTTTTGACCTATTTGAGCTCACAAATCAGATAAAACATCTAGAACTGTC
>NW_008824049.1:1580467-1606667 GCF_000699105.1 Pygoscelis adeliae
CCATGGAAGAGAAACCAGTTTGGCTTCCCTGCTGGGAGCGGACCAGGCTCCAGCCCGCATAGCTCAGTGTCTCTGCTATGGGACAAGGGGCTTCTCCTGCTGCCCATCTGCTCAGGATGAAGCTCAAGAAAAGCAAAATCAATAAGGACAGGGAGAGGGGAGAAGCCAGATCACAGTGTATGTGCCAATGCACAAATCATGTATTGCGTTTTGGAGCCTTCTGTGCTCAGCCATGGAGATACTGCATTGAAGAAATTGCCAGGAATGAAGATATTTGTTAATTCTTGTTCTCTCCCTCAGCTTGCCAGGCAAGCAGTGTTTATAAGGCCAGCTTCTTTCCACAAATCCTCACGCATAAATCCCACTGAGATCAGCTGGGGTCCTGCACAAGCCTCCCAGACCATAATGTGGACTGGAGACCACACGTCCCTTTCATCCCAAATCCAGGTCCCCACGTTCAGCAGTTTACCTATTACACCCCAACAAAACCTCCTGATTTAATGTCCCTTGAGCTTACAGGGCCCTTCCCTTTAAGTTCCTCCTGGCTTAGAGATGCAGACAGGAGAACGGCCACCCTGGGCTAAAACACACATACACGCACATGACTTAACACCCTGATCCTCCGGGATAAGCTATGAGTCCGTAAATCACCACACTTCCAGAAAACAATAGCTACCTCTTGTTTAAATAGAACTGCACCTGTTATATTAACATACCACCGAACAATCGCTTTGTTTTTCGCTAGGCATCCAGGCTGAAGCCACGCTGCTTCCTGACCCATATACTGGAAGACTTATTCTTAGAAGAGTATAGGGGTTTCATGCCATGCAGCAGCATTTTGCAGTGATCACCTTCCTTCCTTCTTTTGTACTGAGGCAGTACACTGTTTTGTTTAGTTTTCAACAAGTTTATTTCCATCACAGCCCTCCAAGACCTGTTGCAGCCCTTATTTAGCAAGTGTTCCTTCTTTTTGCTTCCTATCTTGGGCTATCGCAAGCTCTGAACTGCTATTTGGGCCATTTCGAGTCATTTTTCAGGAGATTCTTCTCCCATTGAAAGAGTTTGGGCAAAGCAGGCACCAGCGGAAAATTTCTTTGCCAAATGTTCAGCCATCGTTAAATCATTTTGCTCTCCCCGCAGCAGGTTAATTATGATGCTTGTTTCAAGTTTATTTATCTCTGCTCGATGCTTGTTTATTGATTGAGCTGGGACCCTTTTCTAATGAAGTTATTTTGCTCAAATAAGGTGCTCAGTGGTGACTGAAAAATGGATTGCTTGAAGAGGTTGGGTCATGGATGTAGGGAGCAGTAAGAGTTTTGTAGGAGAAGTACGCAGAGGATACAAGAGCCAACTCCGTTTCACTGAGAAACATGGTGTCTCCAGCAAGGAGCACAGATGGGGCATTGCTAAGCCAAAAATATGTTTTATTCCTGAATCTGAGCCCAAAGCAAACCCAAACCCAGCCTGGCCAGCACGTTTCTGCTTAGATGTGCATCTTCTGTCCTGCAGGCTACCGCGCTCAAAACAAGCACCCTGCCTCCACTTGCTGCCTCCACCCACAGCCGGGAGCGCTTCCTTGCAACTGGCTTTCCAGGAATGTGGTGCCCGCTCCTCCTCGCATCCTCTTCCTGGACGCCTGCCCCACGCCACGCTTCCTGCTCGTCCCACACGGCTCTCGGCCGGATCCAGCACCTCCCGGTTCACACAAGCGTTTCCACTCTCAGCTGCCTGAAGCCAATGAACTTTGTGGGGAGCCGCGCTCCATGGCCCCATTCGACAGTAACATCAAGGCTTCAGCCATTTAAAACTACAGCTGAACCTGTAAAACACCATCTGGATGCAGACTGTCCTGCACAATTATTTTAGCAATTATAAGGATACTTGTCCTACTCCTGCAGGCACTACTAGTAGGTTACTCCTCTTCCTTTTAAACTAATTATGGCACTGCAGCCTAAGTAGCAGGTGACAATGCAGCAGCTCAGAATTAAAGAGAATTTTATCAAACTGCACTTCAAGGCACTATTTGGAGTTTCCGGTGAATCCTGGAAGCCAGGTTGCAAAGGTAGTCTTCAGTGAATTGACTGACCCTGACCATCAGAGCAAGTAAGATTTCCTCTTACACAAACCAGCAAACACACAAGCCCACACCAGCATCCTACCACACGACTCTTTCATAAGAGCAACAATCTCTGCACACCTTGTCTACAAAGTTCCCATTCAGTCCACTCTCATTATTGTTCCCTCCCAATCAATATATTAAATTACTTTTAAAAAGCTTCTATATGCAAGGCATGACATTTCTCAAAGTCCCACATAGAGGAAGAAATTACCCTGAAAGCCAGGTTAACCTCCTGGTCCCTCTATCAGCAAGATGTGCAACCATATACCAGGGGAAAGAGAGCCCAGTTCTTCTGAAGCCCTGCCTTGGCCAGCGTTTGCCCTGCCACATCCCTCACTTGTGATGTGCCCTCATCAACATCTATGCTCAGTGCCTTGGCCAAAACCTCCAGCAGCATCAGGTGATTTGGCTGCCTCCATCCTGGAGAGCCCAAACTGGGGTACAAAGCACCTGCTGTGCCTCATGCCAAGTCCAGCACCAAGAAGAGCAGTGGGAAGCACCAGTGCCTGAGAACTGCACCTTTGCAAGTCGCACCAGTGCTGCAAGTCTCAGCAGTGACCATAGCCACACACGTGGGTGCTGTCACCATGCCACGAGAGAGGACCTGTCTGGGACAGCCAGGTGCTGGGAAGCCTTTGTAGCCCAGTAGCAGCTTGGGGTCAGGAGGAACCAGTCCATCTTACAATGAAGGGAAGCTGAGCCAAGCTCTGGACCAGCCCCTCCCCGACACAAGGGCATTTGAAACGTGGATCAAGAACAAAGCTCCCTGTTAATAACAGCTTGTTTCGTGCAGTGAAAAATGTGCAATATTGGGTTCACAATCTGAATTCCAAACTGCTTGGCCATTTTCCCTTCAACTTCCCAAATTTATTGAAGTGTGAGAGTTTGGCTCTCTTTATAGTGTTCGAGTGACTGGCACATCATTTAGTCCTGGAGACTCGCATCCCACATCACTGCTTTGTCCAAGGGCAGAGTCAGCTCTTGCATTTGCATGCGCTGGCCAAGTTCAACATCCACTTGTGCATCTGCAGGACAGCTAATTTCCACAGAGCCCTCACTTACCAGCCTCCCTTTATTCTGCTGTGCTGGGGGCTTCCTTCCTATCTTCCTCCTTCCAAAAGCCAGTCAGCTTCATCATCAACCCTCTCAAGCACAGTGATTGATCCCACAGGCATGTCTCAAATATCAATGTGGGGAAGCCACTGCTCTCAGCGTCTCCCAAACTCACAAGGGTCAGAGGCACAGGGGGAGGCCATTCCCATCACCACTGGAGGCAAGAGAGATACCTTCATCCTCATGGCAGATGGTTGTCTGCTGACTGTGGATATATGCAACATCTGCCAAGCAGAGGGACCAGGTTGTGTCCCCACGGGATAAAGAGAAAAGCAAAGAGGGGTCTTTTGGCCACAGAGTGAAGCCCAGGTGAAGCACTGCTCTGCTCCCCATGCAGATCTTTGGCCCCCACACCCTTCTCCTGCTCTAGCCACTAGAGAGCACTTCTTCCCTTCCCTTTTATCAGTCAGGCTCACAGATTGAATGTTATCAATTGACAGCTTTAAAGCTAAGGAATTGTATAAATTAAATACAGTCTGCAGCAAATATACTGAGGAGCTAGAATTTATATACACACTAGATATGGGAGCTCTTAGTTATTACCCACTTAAGGCTATGGCACTGATGAATGGTAAGGCCACCCTATCCCTGAAGGCACTTTTCATTACCCACAGTATAGGCATATTGAGAGAGTGTGTGTATGTATCCAGCATGACTGCTCATTTCCATAGTTCTCCATCAGGTTTGCATTCAGTTTATAAAATAAAAAATTACTCCGGGGACATATTTCACTCATTCCAGAACCCTTTCTCTTTAAAAAACCTCCCCCCTGCAGCCTATATCCCAGCTGCCTCTCTCCTCCTCCCAGCCCTGATACTGTAACAATGCCTTTAAATCTGATGGCGCTTATTAAATGAAACAACTTAATTACTATCAATATATAATGTTGCGCACTTCACCCTCAACCAAGACATCTGAACCCATTCTGCTCCTGACCTTTAATGGCCATCAAATCAAAGTAATTTTGGTCAGCTCAGTACAGCTCTGACACATGCCCAGGTCAGGAAGATGAAGGGACACTAATCTACCATGTTACCCTGCCCATTGTTTAATACCTTTTTCAATAGAATCTAATAACTGGAGAAATGCCAGTTTTCTGTCTAGTTTGGGTTAAAACCTCTTTCGTTGAAAATAAATAATTATGGAACATTCTGAATAGCCCAGGGTTTACATAATTGGTGCCTCTTAGACAGAGCAATATACTTGCCTTTGAAGTTTGCAAGGAGAGGAATTTAGGAATTCAAATCAGCGGCAGCGCTCCTGAGTACGCTCCACTCTCCACCTTGGAGGGGCCAGCGCCAAAGGAGGCTTAATTAAAGGAAGTGAAAACCACTTTCGATTCACCAAGGTAACACAACAAGTGCATTGCTTCCTCTGAATCGAGGGGAAAATGCTTCCACTCAACGGCAGCTATTCTGCAGGCTGGGACTCAAGTCCTTCGGGGGGAGAGAAAAAAAAATCTATCATAAAATAACCAGTAACTACAGCACCCCATGCATAAAGGCAACAGCATTGTTTAGGTTCAAGCATTACTATTTATATATATTGTTTCCCTAGTGCTAAACAAAACAAGTTTTCCCATGCCAGAGTGAGGGACGCTGCCAGGAGAGCTAGACACCCTGTCTGGATGGGACAAATAGCTTGACCTATTGACGGGGCAGCTGGATGCGGCAATATTTTATAGCAGGCTCACTTTGCTAATGCGCTTGCATCGGGCCACTCTCAAAACAGCCCCATACTCCAGAAAAAACTAACTGCAGCAAGAAACATCACATCAAGGCAGATACTGGCAACTCTCTAGAAAACCAGCCCCCACTGTGTGAAACACAAGGGCAGGAAACTGGGGAAACATTCAGGCATTGCCAGGTTTCAAATCAGACCTGCCTTTGCGTTTGTGAAAGAGGGAGGATGCAAATCCTATCTGCCCGGCTTTTGAAAACACCAGTCACAGAAGCTGAGCAGAAAACACAGAAGGAAGTTTTTGTTAATTACTTGTTTCTCCAATACCCATTCTTTACCTTAAGTCATTAGTCATATAACATAGCAGGCAGGTAACAAAAACCAGCGGCCAAGATTTATAGGGCATCTCTCAACCCGAGGGTCCCACAGCAGCTTACAGGGTTGGGATTACATCATGCCAGAGCTCTTCAAAGGCTGAAGGGCCAAAACCGCCCTTGGTGCAGCCTCCATCACACCACAGGTGCTGCTCCGGGTCACAAGGAGCTTTGCAGATCCACAGGGACAGGCTCCATCCCCCCCCAGCTCCCATCCGAGATGAGCAGAAGCAGGATGCAGTGGGCACTGTATGGCTCAGCCTCCCCACGCTGCCCATTCAAGGGAAACGAGGAGGAATGCCATCCGCTCCAGGGGAGTTATTTGGGTGTAACTTAGAGCAGGATTTGTAATCAGTCCTCACCCAGACACTTACTTGAGAAGGAATTCAGGGTTTGGCTGTACGTACACCAGAATCACTTCACAACCACTGAATACATTTATGGTGTAATTGAATCCTTTAGTGATTTTTCTTAAAGGGAAACCTTATTCATTTAGGGTCAATTCTGCATCATTAAAGTTAATGGGAGTTTTGCCACTTACTTCAGTGACAGTAGGGCTGAGGAAGGATCAGGGCAGGGCAGATCGCTCTACACAATGCATCAGCAGAATCTCTGGCTGTCAACCTCTCAGAGTCAGAAAAGGAGTATTTTTCCTTTATTTTGGAGAAGAGTTTACTCTTAAAAGGAACAAATACTGAGCCTTGATCAGAGGTCTGTGACCAAGCTCTGCTCTCATCCAGGCTGAAGTAAATCCAGAGGGAAGCTGCTGAAATCAATGGGGAGCCAGTCTCAGCCTCTGCAGCAGTCAGCTCTGGACATGGAAGAGTTTTAGCGCTGCCGTTACTTGCTTCCCCCACACTGGCTTTGCAAGAAAATAGTATCTACTCTCCAGACGCACAAAGCTGAAGTGCAAAGTATTCTTTTGATTCAAAAGTAAGCACACAAAAGCATTTTTCCTCATAAACTGCCATGCAAACCTTTTCCCTTTTCCCAGCCAGCCGTTCTCTGCATCTGATCCCACATCTGGTTGCCCTAAGTGGAAAACACTGGTGAGTTTAAATGACGTGAGTCAACTCCCACAACCAAGAAGGGCACAGCCTAGACCACCAAATCACAGCTTATGAGTCTTTCCTAGAGCATTCTGAGATAAAAGATCTCGGTTTTATTCAAACAGAGCCAAACCCTGCTGATACCTAATTTTGCTTCTATTACCTCATTAATAACCTACAGACGTTTGCAGCTTACACTTCTTTATGTCTGCATTGTGGTCGTCATACGCAGGCACGAGGGCTATTTCTTGTTGTATTTGTTTTGGGTTTAATTCCCAATTCTAGTCTATGCCTCTGCCACCTTTGCAGGGCTGGGCTCAATTAACCCTTTTGTGTTCTCTTTGCAAGGAGCTGCAGCAGTCGACAAGCGATACACAATCTTTTAACCAGTATTAATGTATTCATGTGAAAATATTCATTGACAGCTTTATGTAGTGTGGCAATCACTAGAAGTGGGATTTAAAGTACAAAAGTGGCATTTAGTAGTTAAGTGTAAAGGCACGTTCACATGTCACTTAATTGTAAACATGTTTAACGTGTACTTGCAGCTAAAAACAAACCTATATATTTAACAAATATTTTTCGTATTGGTCAGACTGACAAAACTGAAAATAAGTTAGAGTAATTTGACCATGTCAGGTAAACTCTTTTAAAAAATGTTTTAAATGAGGGATAAAACTGTTTACAAGTTTTTAACTGTAAAATATGTCTTTTCTTCTTGTATCTTGCCAATATCAATAAAGAAACAACATGTATAAATATATATAAACAGACACTTGGCATAAGAACACATTTCATGAAATATGAGTAATAGAGCAGAAAAATTCAAAGTATATTTCTTTTTTACTGTATTGAATGGACAGGTTACCGTAAAGAATACATTCTGTGCAGATGGATGAAAATACAAAGTGCATACAGGATCTGTAGGATATGAACAGGGTGTTCATTTCCAGGTAGAAATGCAAACATTTTGGTTCATTTCAGATCTCACTTACACTGCACTATTTGGTGTCATTTCATTGACTCCCATGTATTTGGACTTCAGTCCAGCAAAGCACTTAAACACATGCTTAGCTTTAAGCGCACAATAGTCCCCTTGAAGTCAAATTAAGCACATATTTACGTGCTTTGCTGGATTGGGGCCATACTACAGATTTACACAGATGTAAGTGAGCTCAGATGAGCTGAAGCCACAATGTTTGTGTCCAGATTCAAATCCAATTGGCAAATGCTTTCAAAAGCCAGAGGTATTTGGATTAGGGGTTTTGGTCCAAGCCAATCTGTAACTTTAGTTCCTGAACCCGCATTTCTTGTGCGCCCAAGACTCCCATCGGCATTAGTGGAAGCTTTGGAGGCACAAGAAGTACAAGAGCAAGACCTCTGGGACTAAAGAGCCAATTTACTTAAACCCAAATTATAACATTTTTTAACCTTTAGATTAAACCAAACTCCCACCAGAGTTCAGCCCTCGCTCCATTACATTTCTCACCCAGCATTTGGATTTTTTGTTTATCATATTACTATTTCTTTTGGCTAGCATTCGTCTTATTATATAACATTAACCTAGGAAAAACTAATGGGCACCATCAAATAGCTGTTTATAAGTGTTTTATGTTAGCAAGTGCCATTAGTGAACCAGCAGAGAGCACAGGAACTCATTTACGTTACATCTGTTAGCATTGGATAAACACAGATTTACAATTTTAAATGGCAAATGATGCCTCAGCCTGGTCAGAAATTAATTTCCAGGTTTTTCACAGACTTCACCAGCCCAGCAAATGGACGCCACATGCTGAACCCTCAGCTACAAGATGCTAGAGTCCACAGTTACACACACTTTCACCCATGTGCATGCACCAGCCTCTACCATCACCTGCTTGTTCACCTGGGGCATCAGACATGCAAGTCCCCTTCCACATGCACACAGAAAAAAGTTATCTTCAAATCATCAGGAACAGAAGTTATCACCTACCACTCTGCGGCTCTAGCATGCTCTACATGGATCAACAGGTTCCTGCTTCTGGTATTTCTCAGACCAGAGGTGGCTGCTGGCTCTGCAAAGCCTGTAGTTCCCATAAACGTGGGAAACACTAGCATCGACATGGGAAATCCCACCGGCCCAGCACTGAGGGCAGCACAAGAAGCTGGAGAGCCCTTTCAGTAATTCCCGCCCTCTCCAGAGGATGCGCCTCAACAGCAACAGCCTCCAACGCACACCTCACCCCCATCGTGGTCAGCAAAACCTCCATGGGACAGCACAGCCTGGCTCTGCTGGTTTTATCAGACACTCTTATAGGATAAGCACACGTTTTCTTGCTTATTAACCAAAACCAGAATGAGGTGGTGCTCGATCACCTCCACTGCTGCAAATACAACAGGCAAAGCTCTCCCCATGCACAGCACACTGTGAACTTTCAAGAGACAGGCCACCTCTGAGCATCCTCAAAGCCATCTCCCTTAACTCACACACTACTGACCAGGGCAGCTTGAAACTCAAGAAACACACTGCCTTCTGCTGCTGACTGATGGTGATCTAAACCCGCAGCCAGAAACTAATTATTTTTTCCTTTTTTTATATGTATTTCTATATATTGAGGGAAGTACACAGAGTATGGCAGAATCATAGAGCTGGAAAAGGAAACAATGGAGGCACTGGCACTCAAGGCTGCGGCAGAAAGTAAAACAAGACGTAGCATCCAACACCTATTCCCATAACATCTTAGCTGTGGATGAGGAGACTGTGCTGGAAACAGACCAGTTTGTCATTCCCCTGAGCTCATCTCCAACATCATCTGAAAAAGCATACGGGGGGGGGGGGAAGCTTTTCCCCTATTGTTTTGGGATTTTGTAACCAACACTGAAAAAAATCAGTGCCAGTAGACACAACACTAAATAAGTGAAAGCTTTGCAGAAAAAAAGAAAATTAGGTGTTTCCCAAGAAAACATCAGATCATTTCTTGTAGCCTCTGCCCAAATTTGAGGAGGAATAGCATCTTGTTGATACCAGTTCTGGGATAACACCTTGAGACTGCTGTTATAACATGTAATTACACCAAGGAGGTGGAAACACCCCCAGCTTCAACTGCAGGCAGCACTGGGGGAAACTGAGGCAGAAAAGAGGCAGCTTCACACTGTACCAAAGACTAAAAGGCAAATCACCCCCTGGCCCCAACCCACCACTAGTTGAGCGGTACCTGAGATGGTGGCTCCACAGACACACAACCCTGCCTGGAGCAGGGTGTAAAACACCAGCAACGCTTTCCATGGTGTCCTACAGAATGAACAGCAGGGAGAAACATGCCTTCTGTCCAGCACAGAGCCAGCCTTCACATTCATTAATTATCTTGCAAACAAACCCAAAATAGAGGGTTCAATTTCACCTTGATGTGGCACGGCTGAGCAGGTCCCTGGCCAGCTGCATGGAGGTAAAGCTCAGGAGAGGCAAGATTCACCCTCACAATCTCTCTTTTTTCTTTGTCCTGAGTGATCTTCACTCCTGTACCTCCCATCACCCCTACATCCCATCATATCTCAAGCCATCTGGCACGTAAGGTGTGCAAACATACCGGGCGAGCCTCTGAAAACCTGAGAAATCCTGATGCAACCACAGGAAGAAATCAGCTGGGCAGCCTGGGTACTTGAAAGGCTGCAGAGGACGACATCAGGTGGTGCACAGTCCCAGCTCATTAGTGCAAAATTATAAAAGCAGATGTGCTGCTCTTCCACACTGTTTTGGGGTTTGGTTTTTTTTCTTTCTCTTAAAAAAACCCACAACTTAGTTAACAGCCTTTCCTCACTTGAACACTCAGGAAGCCAGTAATGATATAACTCAAGTCTAATCTTTTGCTTCTCTTCAGCTGGTTTTGCACATCTTAATAGAGTTTTTTAAAGACTTTATCTAATTTTTAAAAGCCACCAAGATCAGTGCAGCTATAATACTGGAAAGATATCCTAGAAACTGATAATGGCACCGAGGGCTAGAAAACACAAGAGTGACTGATGGGTAGTCTTGATAATTCTGTATATCAGGAAGTGGAATGAGAGATGGATAGATAGAATAATGTTGTTATATAGCCATGAAAACAAGCCTAGAGATATTCCCAGAAATTAAAGCTCAGGCTGTCTCACCGTGATCCTATGCTCTGGAACAAATGACGCTCATGGAAGAACGCAATCCCCAGGAACATCCAGAAATCCAAAAGGGAGAGAAAAATCCTTATTTTAAAGAACTGTAAATATTTTCCGCTTCTAAGTGTTAGGGGCTAAAGACGACCTTGACAGAGCGAAGATTGCCCTGTATCTGTTTTCTCCCCACCCTGGACGGATCCCATGGTGAACAGCCAGCAGAGCCACACCGAGTCCATCCCCTGCCAAAATGGGTTCTGCTCTCACACCAGTTTTATACCAGTTTAACACCAGTTTAGCTCCGTGTGCTTTGGGGCTGTTACTTTAGCGTGCTAAGGGGAAAAAACCACTCCAAGCCAGCGCTATCTGTGTGGTTCCTGCGGCTGACAGCAGGTATGGCTGGGCAGGCCATATCTGATCGGCTGGGGAAAGGTTTGTCTGCTTCTGCTCCTCTGACAGTCAGGGGAAAGGTATCTTGGAGAAGAAAGGGATAAGAAACTCCAAAAGTGAAAGACTTTGGCTGAAAAACCCACCAGTAAAACATACTTTCTCTTGCTAGCCTGCTGCAGAATATGTCTTCAAGCTATTGGCAGATTTGAACACACAGAAAATATCTTTTGCTAAAATATTTTCTGTATTGAGATGATCCAGATAATTTCTGAAATTAAGTACCTTCTTCCAACTTAACGTGTATTCGCCGTGTACTTCTATTAACTCAGTCCAGTGCCAAAATACAGCAGCAGAGGTTAATATTTGGATGTAGCTGTTTTTCTAGCCATTCATATCGCTTTTATTTCCTTTCCTTTTTGTTCTTTCCTTAACCTCTTTTTTATTGCTGTTAAATTCCTTGCTTTCATTTTTGCAGAAGTTCAGCCTTCCAGCCCGCTCTCCGATGCTGTTAGACATCAGCTCAGGCTCAGACTTATTACTTCTGATATGTCACTGTGCAGGCAAGGAGCCTAAAGCAACACTACTCCCTCCAGCCCTCGCAAGCTTCAGCTGGATCTTCACCGGCACACAGAGCACAGCTATTTCTGCAGAGCAGGAACCCAGAGGAAATATTTGGACCTGAAGAGTAAGCCCAGCACCTTAGTTCACACTGAGCCTCTGAAACAGGAGACTAAGCAGGAGGTCAGAATGCACAGAGGTGATTTAGCCATGTTAGCTTGCTGAGCTCATGCATATGTATATATACATATGTATAAAACTGGTATAGCACTGGAGAGAGGAAACCATGGAGAAAAGCATATTCAGGGCCTGTTTAGTATTTGAAAAACACCGATCATCTCTTAAATCAGATGTCCTGAATTACTGCGCAGAAAGGTGCCAGCAGAGCTGATTTGTTTGCCTCCTTTTGCTCAGGGGTCTGACAGTAATCCATCAGGCATGTCCCATTTCCCGGTCCTCTCCCCCTCACCATCCCTGCCTACTGTCTGGTCACTTGCATCTTATTTCCAGTGCTACCTTTGCTGCTGACAGCAAGAGATAGCCCTTTCCTTCCAGTGAAACACAGAAGGCCGGCGGGATGAGTTTGATGGTTACTGGCTGTCATATGCACAAGGAGCGTAAACAAAATGGGTGAAAAGACATCAAATATTTTCTCATTCTCTCTGCTCTGTGGCACCAGGGGGGGCAACCTTTTGAAAAGGAAATACAGCCATTGGAACAAATACTCCTTTTTTCTCTAGTTTCTTCTCCTTTTTTTTTCCTTTCCTACAGTGGTCTCTGCATTCCCTTTTCTCATTCAAGCTACATAAATAGTACTGAGCACTGATGAGGTCTAAATTCTGTTTAAAACCCCAGAAAGGGCTTTTAAGGTTATATCTGAGTCCTCAGACCAGTTATAACTGGAAGAAGAAACGTCCGTGATTTAGTGTCTAATAAACAAACCACCAAGGTCAAGATGGCATCTTCTCCTGTACCCATAATCACTTCCCTCAACATTTTGAGTTGTTGCGTGTATCAGCAGTACTCCCTCTAATGCCCAGCCACATTTAATTTTCCTTCTATAAATGACTTCCCAAAGAGAAGTGAATGTGAATTATTACATTGTAAAATAGATTTTTAAAAGATGAACCATGCCGAGTGTAAAATAACTATTCGTGTGATGAGCAAACATAGCAGAGGTTTACCTTGTAAATCCCAGCAAAGGAATTCTGGACCTAGATTTACACACACATATTTTGGCCAAAAGGCTAAGGCACAAGTGATTTTAATAGCCTCTGTTTTGGAAGATGATCCTTCAGCTTGTGAAGATCACCTCACAGGTAAAAATCAGGGCTCTTAAATATATTTCAAATTAGAAATGCTTCACCTTCCAAAAATAGGTGTATGTTGCTCATCCCTGGACCTGGGTCAAACTATTCAGTTGGCTTTAAAAGGACTATTCCTTCCAAAGGCTACCCAGCCATGCTGGGCTCAACGTACAGCTTTTCACAGCAGAGCCGAGTGCTGCTGCCATGTCCTTCCCAGCAGTCTGATCCAAAAATCAAACATTTGGGGAACCAGGAGTGCATGGCACTGCTTCCCACAGCAGGTCTGCTGCCGTGCACAAAGCCGTAGCACCTTGGCTTCTAACATTTCTCCCTATTTACAAAATATTGTACCTAAAACCATTGCACTGGTAACAAAATTGCAATCAGAAGTTAGGAAACTGCTAAATAAAGCCCATTTTACTGCCTCACTTCAAGGAAAGTCATAAAATTATCAGTCCTCTCTTTCCTCAATATATTTTCTTTGCAGTTTGTGATGCTCCATGGGGTATTTCTGTATGTGAACTCCGTGACGGTTTGGCTCCAAATAATCCGAACATAAAACTGAGCTTATGAAGCCTCACTCAGAGGTTGCGTGGACCCTTTTTATTGGCATAGATTTAAAAAGAACCTTAATAAACCTTATAGGCTTGGGGGACTTTCTGGTTGCTGGCACTTGCCAGCCACACTGCTCGCATCCCTCTTGCAGCGCCCGGGTGGAAAGCGGGCTGGAACCACAGCCCAGGGATTTTATAGGGCTGGATTATCTGCCGGTTTTGCCCTCTTCCTTCCCAGCAAATCTCAGAGCTATTTTCTTTGAAAGCAAGTGGGTGATGCTGCAAGGATACTCATAGCTTAATGTGGCTTGATCACCCAAGGTTACGGACACAGCCAAAAATAATAGGGTCTAAAAAGGAGCCGGGGGAGGCATTTGCTGGCAGGGGGAGAGATCTGATGGGATTAAAGCTGAAGCACATCCACCCATGTGCAAGCAGAAAGCCTAGCACTCCACAGCCCCGACTCCATGGATTTTCCTCAAAGCATCCATTTCTCCTCAGGATTTTATTACTGCCTCCAGTGATGCTGTAATTGCATAGGTAGGGCAGCAGGCCTGAAGTTTAATCTGCATTTCTTAGGGCCTAAACTCTGTGCAGGCTGCCCATGTTTGCACAGAGCTCAGCACAACAGGCATTTACTCCTGGCCGGGTTCTGCGGTCGCTGCTTTAATTCAAGTCATAATAAATAGCAATGTCAGGTTGGAAATAAATCTTCTGGGTTTGGTCCATGGCTGATCCTTCAGTGTGGTGCGTGGTGAAAGCACCAGTTGGGAAACTTTGCTGCATCCCATCCTGGGTCTAAATCTGTGCCACTCCTCCTGGCTCAGTCTCGGTTTGGTGTTCACTTGGGGCATTGGTTCAATACAGATAATTTCACCTTTTCTCTCATTCTGAGCCTGTTCACTGATATTAAAGACACTGCACGGTTTTATTGCCTCAGGTTTCTCTGATCTGCGCTGTCTGGACTGACCTAGTGCATCATTTCTTCATTTCTCGGTTACCTTGGCTTTATCTGGTATCTTGCATCACACCACGTACCTCAAACTCCTGGGTAGTAATTATTCAGGCAGACCATAAATGCTTAATAGCACTTACGCAGGCAACCAGTGACTGCTTAGATATTGCTTACTATATGAACTGAAAGAACCAGGACAAATATATAGTACCATTTTCCTTTTACAATTAACAAGTCATTATTGCTGTGAATTATCATTATCATGATATAGTAACAATGAAACAACAGGAGTATAAAGCAGTGCTGTTAACTCAGATACAGCTGATATCCCTTTGCTTTTCGATGTTGTGTATTCTTACAGCAATACTCCATGCCAGTCCCTGCAGCCAAAAATACATCAAGAGCCTAAAAATAGTAAAATAGAAACATCACTTCAAAATTCTTCAGACAACGTTTCCTTTTCTCCCTTTATACAGAGCCACAAAGAGAATGGGAAAGATTAAAACTCACAAAAACCATTGCTTAATTCCTCACCAAGGTGCAAGTAAATAAAACGTGGTGAAAAAGCAGCCACAGCTAGTTCAGATCACAAAGAGTTTTCAAGAGGGAAAGGTTAATAATTTCTGTCAAATGTTGGAAATGTTAAATGGTTTTAAATCAAAAATATAAGCACCACCAGTGACTCAAGTCATGTTTTAGACATGTTTGGGGTGATTTTTTTCCAGCGGTCAGCGCTTGTCTCTCACACACCTTCTGTTTGTCTGAGATGAAGTCGCAAGGTATTAAACGGAGTGCTTACCAGGTACTTTCAGCAGCAAAGCTATTTGTTTAGAAGGTACAAATTCAGGCTATTTGGAACCGCAGTCCTTGGGATGCAGAGTCCTGTAGCGCAAGCCAGGGGTGCTGGACCCCTCCCGCACCCCCAAGCACCCGCCACAGCCCCCAGCAGTCCTCAACCCACGGGAGAGATGGAGAGCACAGGGAATGGATGGGGCACAGCAGGAAACAAGTATGCAAAGTTACCGCAGTCCCCCCATCAGCGGTGTTCATATTTCATTGTAATGGCTAAAATGACTCTTAAATGAGGCCAGATTATAGGCCCAATCTAATTCACTTACACTGATATAAATCCAGGTATCTGTTACAACATCGCATGTTGGGGCTCACCGCAGAACAAAAGCTGCTGATAAACCCCCCCAAGGACAAAGGGAACCAGATTCCTCCCAGCCAGACCTGATCCAAAGCCCGTTGAAGTCGGTACGAGCTCCTTCAGCTCCAGTGGGTTTGGGATAAGGCCCGCGGCGAGCGCTGAGCCACTTCTGTTGCCAAAATGCAAAATCCTTTTCCATTGGCTTTGCCAGTTTGGTGTTAATACATGTGTGAAGGAGCTTGGGGAGGGGAGGGGTTTAAGGGTTTTTTTTTTTAAACTGAGGAACGATTTCACCCTTGCCAGCATGTAGACTTTCTGCAAAAGAACAGGAGAGGGGGCAGGAGATGTTTTTCTGAAGCCATCAGCTCCCTGTCGCAGCATCCCAGCAGACAGTGGATGCATCCATCACAGGGACCCCTAAGTCCCTAGGGCTAGGTTAGTGCCCACTCTCCACTGCAGAAGGGCAAATCTGGAGTCACAGGTGGATGTGAGTACAGAGCCCCGCTCGCCAAACCTGGCTGAAATAAGAGGAGGTCTGATAAAACGTGGGATGCGGGAGGCAAAACATCCCTTGGACACAGGTGAGCCCCCATCCCGGTATAACAGGACCTGCTGGGAGCTGGTATCATTTTAATCCCATTTTCCCTAGTAAACAACGTTGCCCTGAACCATCCTCCAGTTTTCTCTACCATTCAGCTCTTCCCCCACTGCCAAGTTTTTTTGTTGCACATGTCCCATACAAGATTTTGTTGCCCCTTTGGCTTTCCAAGGGAAGGGCTCTGCCTTCCTGTGGCTTCCGGAGCGTGTAGCCTGGCTGGTCTCAGAATTAGACTGGGGCCTTTGCAGGCTGCCGCAGTATAAACAGTTTCAGTAGGGCACATGTAATACAGTAAAATCATCCGAAACCAAACATTTTCCCACTGCACACAATAAACATCCATAATAAATTACATTATACAAAATATATTTATGGCTAATTTTTTAATTTAAACCACCTGGGAAATTTTTGTTAGATTGGTTGATATGAAGGTCTCAGTATTCTGGTAATCTAATGATATCTAATAGACAAAATAGTATGATGTTACAACAGTCTCAAAGCTTTCATTTTCTGTAGCCCTCTCAAAGATCAAACTGGCAGAACTCATATTTTTTTAAATTTTATACATAATTGGTGATGCAATTGCCAAAAATAACCTATTCATAGAAGTCTTGCTCTTCTGGTTTCTAACTTACAGTAATCACGAAACAGAGCAGTGCACTGCTTTGCAATGGAATATGGGTTTGGGTCAGGGAGCAAGGGCTACGGTTGTGCAGCAGTTTCCATTCCGCGGATTATTTTACAGGCAATTTAAATTCAGTTTAGAGTTTAAACAGGGCTAAAAAAAGTAGTGCACCCATTCAGACATATGAGCAATTCTTCAGAAAAGGAATAAAGCTGTAACTTGGGTATATCTCTTTTCTGAACCAAAATTTTGCTCCAATATAAGATTTTCTAAACAAAAGCTGTTGGTGCCAAAGCGGACAGAGTGTTTCTGTTGCATAAATTAAGCCCAGACCTTCAATCCTTCCACCATAAATCTCTCATACTCATCACAGATTAGCCAAGATTTCCAAAAAGACTCGAGATCATCACAGATCTTGTTGAGCCAGATCTAGTCAATACACTCTCTCTAGTCAATACAAATCCCAGCTCGAACCGTGCTGTGTGTCTGCAATGAGCACTGGCGGCTTGGTAGTTGCTGGACTCATTTTAAAGTGCAGCCCATACCTTTAGCTACTTCCTTGCCTCCTGTTGTTCCTAGGACTTGGAGGCCATGTGGTACATTTCAGCCTTAACTTTGAATTTCCTTTATTTTGTAGATCAAACTTTGACATTCCCTTAAGGTAGTAGGGTTTATGTCGTTGCATATATCCTAGTTTAAAAGATAATGCTTCACTGAAACAGACCACAATATTAAACCCTGAAATAAAATGAATTGTATTTCACTTCCCAACTCCTATTGCTGGATTAGCTCACATTTCTTTCTCTTTGTTACATATTAAGCACCAAATACAATATTCATTGCAGGCTAGCTTCCCTCCTCCCACATGGCTCTGCAGCTGCCTTTTCTTCCAGCAGCGCTGGAGAAGGCAATGCCTTGCTATAGCCTGGAAATGCAAACAAAAGGGCAGGAACATAAAGTCAATGAATGATCAGGCAGGGTTGCTTTATACCCTGAGCATTTTAAATTTTTGATTTAAAATGGCAATGCAAAGGGACAGAGTCCTGGGGATAACAATATCCACTTCTCCTTATCTTCGCCATCCCCTTCCCCACCTTGCTGTTTCTTAGCTGAGCTTATCTGCTAGCAAACACCTCCCTCCAGCAGCCCCTGCAGCAAAGGGGGCATGGAGGTGCTTTCTGATGCTTACTGGTCCACATCATGATCTATACTGCTCTTGCCTGGTTCCTGGTCTGGGTGTTAAGAACTGCAGCGGTAACCAATTGCACATTAACATGGCAGGAACCCACTGGAAAGCCACCGCAGAGCAGTAATCAAAATTCTGTGACCCCAGACCCCCTTCTCCGTATCCTAGCCTCAGCGTGTACACCCTGTTCCTCCTTCCCATCTTTGCAAAACCCATCTTTGCCTTTGCTCTTAAATGCAGGGACAGGGAACCCCTGAGCCCAGCACAGCTCCGGGGACACCTGAGATACAGGTAAGCAGTGGTAAGGATGGAAAAGACTTCTGAGCCAGTCATTGGTTCTGCATTGTCTGAGTTGAACGCAGGTTTTCTAATGGCCATTTAGTTTCTAAGTGCATTCCTGTGATCTCAGCCTTGAGCTTATGTCTCCATATTAAACAGCACTGCTTTAACTAGTTGCATAGATTATAAAACCAGGAAGAGTGGTCTGATCTGCCCTCCTGTATAACACAGGCTACAGGAATTCCCTAAATTAATTCCTGTTTGGATTAGCTCATATCTTTTTAGAAAAACAACCAACCTTAATTAAGACAAAGGAATTCCAGTGATGCTGAAATCCACCCAGCTCTCAGTAAATTGTTTTACTGGTCAAATACCTTCACTACTTAAAATATAAACTCCGTTTCTAATCTGCACTTGTCCAGTTCTAGCTCTGTCTACTGGACAGTATGAAACTTGTATCTGCTAGTTTGAAAACCATGTGGGATTAAACCTCTTTCTGCTCTTCATAAGCCACTCCTTGCCTAACTAAACTGAAATGATGTAAAATTGATCGTATTAAATTACAGCAAAAGAGCACTGAGTTGCTCCAAAAATGACAGCAAATCTAGTTAAATTTTAAGCAAACAAATATCATGAATTCTTGGTCTGAAGTCTAAACCTAAGTGTCTGAACAAGCCCTTCCAAAGTTGAAGTACATCTGTTTAGAAAGTGGTTTACTGCAAAGCACGGCAATTTCTGTGGACAAGGCTTCATTAGCTGAGATTTATAAAACTCCATCTGCTTCCCCACTGCCCTTTCCTCATCCACCCTGGGCTGGGGGAACCACTGAAGCTTTCCTTTATCCTCCCGCACCACATACCTGTTCTGGCGGAAAATGCATTCCACTTTCTTCTTCAGCAACTTAGACAGCTTTATCAGGGAGCTGTGCTCCCCAGGACAGCCAGAAATACCTTCTCTGTCCAGACACCTTCACTTACATGTGAGGTCAATGAATGTTTTACAGTGAATACTCCCACCACGGAAGTACACGATTAGTGCGTTTGGGAAGCATCCCAGGGAACAACCTATAGGTTCCTGTATATCAACTCTGTCTGTGTTCCCTATACGCATCCACAACATTTCAGAGCCTGTGTGGATGTACAGGCATAGGTGCACAGGCTGCAAGCACCCCAGGAGCCTATGCATACCACAATCCCTCTCTAAACCAGCACATACATTAATTGCAGTTGCAGATATCAAATGCATTTACCTGCTTTTCTCTGTACATGTGCACACATATATATAGGTATTTTATACACATATATACACACACACACTTTTATATGTATATCTCCGTGGCAGAAACAGAAAGGTAAGTTATGAACGCACATGTATGCACATGTATACAGTAAGCACAGACACAGACACACTTACATGCACTTAAATAACTAGGTGAATAGGTGAATATGAACACTAATAGCCATTTATGGCAACAACAATGAAAGCTGTCCCCGGAGCCCGCCTGTGGTACAGCAGCCAAAATGATTGAGTATGTACAGGGCACTGCTGCAGCAATGGCACTCACATGGGCCTCTTTTTAGAAATGATTAATATTTAACCGACTTGGTGAACCTGGCTTGGGTTTTAGTTACGATTAGATAGCAGGGTGCACAGAGCCGTCCCACTAAGGACGTCGTGGGATGTCCGAGCAGCTTCCACTCACGTTCCATGAGAAGACAGACAGAAAGTGAGAAGGGGAGAGAGGGAGAGATACAAGGCAGTAAAAAAAAACCCCATGCTCAGCTCCATTTGTGTTTGTTTGGAAAGAAAAGGGGGAAAAGCAGCCTGAGAGGCCGGTGTAATAAGATGCTGTAGCTTTCATGAAAGAGGTGAAATAATTTTAAACACAGACACACAATGAGTTTATTTATTTAGAAAGTTGTTAAATAGAGTCTGGGAATTCAAATATTCAATGTTGACATTGTACAGAGCTGGCGGGGAGCCAGTCCCGGCTCTCCAGAGGGACCCAATGGCCACGGCGCCCAGGCCCTCGCCCCTCCCAGCCCACTAACTAGGTAAAAGCCATTAGTTATACCCACAAGCAATATCTGAATCCGAGTCAAATAATGTTGCCTCAGCCAGCCAACTTCAAAGGCGTGTAAGTGTGTTTGGCTTTTTAGTGCTGGAACTGCAGCAATATGTCACACTTTTGAAAGAGTTTTGTAAACAGTTCCTTCCCCTTTGTAGAAACATTTCTTAAGTTTCTTGTACCCCGTGTAAACAGCATTAATTAACAAGGGTTACATTTTTCATTTACAAGCAGGGCTGTATTAATAATGAGCTCGCCTTTCGGACCGTCCTTTTCCTTTGTGTCCTTTCTCTGCCCTGCACTGCGGCCGGCCCGGTGTGGCTGGAGAGCAGCCGGGAGGCACTGTGGAGCTCGGCCACGGGCTCAGCCCCAGGCGGCATTGCCTACCGCAGCACCACAAAGTTGGTCCCAAATTCAGTGGTGACTGCTGGCACCGAGTAAGAGACAGTGGGAGAGAGAGAAAGAGAGAGAGAGAGAAGGAGGAAGAGGGAAAGAAAAGAAAAGAAAAAAAAGAAAAGAAAAGAAAAGAAAAGAAAAGAAAAGAAAAGAAAAGAAAAGAAAAGAAAAGAAAAGAAAAGAAAAGAAAAGAAAAGAAAAGAAAAGAAAAGAAAAGAAAAGAAAAGAAAAGAAAAGAAAAGAAAAGAAAAGAAAAGAAAAGAAAAGAAAAGAAAAGAAAAGAAAAGAAAAGAAAAGAAAAGAAAAGAAAAGAAAAGAAAAGAAAAGAAAAGAAAAGAAAAGAAAAGAAAAGAAAAGAAAAGAAAAGAAAAGAAAAGAAAAGAAAAGAAAAGAAAAGAAAAGAAAAGAAAAGAAAAGAAAAGAAAAGAAAAGAAAAGAAAAGAAAAGAAAAGAAAAGAAAAGAAAAGAAAAGAAAAGAAAAGAAAAGAAAAGAAAAGAAAAGAAAAGAAAAGAAAAGAAAAGAAAAGAAAAGAAAAGAAAAGAAAAGAAAAGAAAAGAAAAGAAAAGAAAAGAAAAGAAAAGAAAAGAAAAGAAAAGAAAAGAAAAGAAAAGAAAAGAAAAGAAAAGAAAAGAAAAGAAAAGAAAAGAAAAGAAAAGAAAAGAAAAGAAAAGAAAAGAAAAGAAAAGAAAAGAAAAGAAAAGAAAAGAAAAGAAAAGAAAAGAAAAGAAAAGAAAAGAAAAGAAAAGAAAAGAAAAGAAAAGAAAAGAAAAGAAAAGAAAAGAAAAGAAAAGAAAAGAAAAGAAAAGAAAAGAAAAGAAAAGAAAAGAAAAGAAAAGAAAAGAAAAGAAAAGAAAAGAAAAGAAAAGAAAAGAAAAGAAAAGAAAAGAAAAGAAAAGAAAAGAAAAGAAAAGAAAAGAAAAGAAAAGAAAAGAAAAGAAAAGAAAAGAAAAGAAAAGAAAAGAAAAGAAAAGAAAAGAAAAGAAAAGAAAAGAAAAGAAAAGAAAAGAAAAGAAAAGAAAAGAAAAGAAAAGAAAAGAAAAGAAAAGAAAAGAAAAGAAAAGAAAAGAAAAGAAAAGAAAAGAAAAGAAAAGAAAAGAAAAGAAAAGAAAAGAAAAGAAAAGAAAAGAAAAGAAAAGAAAAGAAAAGAAAAGAAAAGAAAAGAAAAGAAAAGAAAAGAAAAGAAAAGAAAAGAAAAGAAAAGAAAAGAAAAGAAAAGAAAAGAAAAGAAAAGAAAAGAAAAGAAAAGAAAAGAAAAGAAAAGAAAAGAAAAGAAAAGAAAAGAAAAGAAAAGAAAAGAAAAGAAAAGAAAAGAAAAGAAAAGAAAAGAAAAGAAAAGAAAAGAAAAGAAAAGAAAAGAAAAGAAAAGAAAAGAAAAGAAAAGAAAAGAAAAGAAAAGAAAAGAAAAGAAAAGAAAAGAAAAGAAAAGAAAAGAAAAGAAAAGAAAAGAAAAGAAAAGAAAAGAAAAGAAAAGAAAAGAAAAGAAAAGAAAAGAAAAGAAAAGAAAAGAAAAGAAAAGAAAAGAAAAGAAAAGAAAAGAAAAGAAAAGAAAAGAAAAGAAAAGAAAAGAAAAGAAAAGAAAAGAAAAGAAAAGAAAAGAAAAGAAAAGAAAAGAAAAGAAAAGAAAAGAAAAGAAAAGAAAAGAAAAGAAAAGAAAAGAAAAGAAAAGAAAAGAAAAGAAAAGAAAAGAAAAGAAAAGAAAAGAAAAGAAAAGAAAAGAAAAGAAAAGAAAAGAAAAGAAAAGAAAAGAAAAGAAAAGAAAAGAAAAGAAAAGAAAAGAAAAGAAAAGAAAAGAAAAGAAAAGAAAAGAAAAGAAAAGAAAAGAAAAGAAAAGAAAAGAAAAGAAAAGAAAAGAAAAGAAAAGAAAAGAAAAGAAAAGAAAAGAAAAGAAAAGAAAAGAAAAGAAAAGAAAAGAAAAGAAAAGAAAAGAAAAGAAAAGAAAAGAAAAGAAAAGAAAAGAAAAGAAAAGAAAAGAAAAGAAAAGAAAAGAAAAGAAAAGAAAAGAAAAGAAAAGAAAAGAAAAGAAAAGAAAAGAAAAGAAAAGAAAAGAAAAGAAAAGAAAAGAAAAGAAAAGAAAAGAAAAGAAAAGAAAAGAAAAGAAAAGAAAAGAAAAGAAAAGAAAAGAAAAGAAAAGAAAAGAAAAGAAAAGAAAAGAAAAGAAAAGAAAAGAAAAGAAAAGAAAAGAAAAGAAAAGAAAAGAGCTATTCCCCGCGTGGCTCTTTTTGTTTCTTCTGAATTTTTTTTCTTTTTACTTTTTTTTTGGGGGGGGGAGCGAAGCCTTAGAATTATTTTTTAGCAATTTTACACTGACAAGAAACTGCGCGCTTCGGGTGTTCTCCCTTAATTAAGAGGAAAGAGCTTTCCTGGGTATTAGCGACAGTCACACAACCGGGGCGATTTTTATTTCACGCACAAAGCAGTAGAAGTGAAATAATTAAAGAAGTGCGCTTCATCCCGATCTGTACCGTTTTCCACGTAAGAGGGTGAAGGCTACAATATGTTTTCTATTCCCAACCCAGCCAGAAAGAACCGAAAAGCTAAAAACTTTTCCTCTCGAACGACTAAATTGCAGGGGTCGCCTGCAACCCTCCTTCCACTTGCCATGAAACTGAGACGCTCTGTGTGCACACACACACACACACACACACACACACACACACACACAAACAAAAAAAAAAAACGCTTTTAAAATATGATTTCCTTTATGAGCGGATTGTAACCGAAGGATTATTTAATGCAACTCATCTGTCTGGGGGGGAAAGTGCTGCTGCTGCTGCAGCGAAAGCCAAGACGCGCAGCGCAGAGCAGAAACTTTGCAGACGGTCGGATCTCGCCCGCGGAGCAGGAGCAGGAGCAGCAGCAGCCCCGCACCGCTGCGCAGCGAGAAAAGCGAGGGAAAGGCAAGGAAACCTGACAGATTTGGTCGGGGATGTGAGAATTTTTTCCATAATTAGCTCCAAAGTAGGGATGGCAACCTGGAGATTTAACAACGTATTTGTTTTCAAATTGTGGGCGCTGGATTATCCACTTTAAAATCACCTAATCAAATGCAGGTTGCTGCTGTTACTGTTAAGGTTCACAGAAAAGCTGATGACGGTCCGGAGAGATCTTCGCTTCCCCTTTTCCACGCTCCTCTATTTTTTCCCCCTTCACAAATAAAGAGTAAATAAGCATCTGCTTTTTACGTCACGCAACTTATGCAACAATTCATCTGACTTTTTTTTTTTTTTCTCGCCTGCCCATTTTTTTTTCACTCGGGAATGTGAGTTGCCGTCGCCACGGATATCAAATGAAACTTGCCCAGATGTGTCAGAGAAAATAAAGACATCAGCTGCTTTTAAAATAGGACGCGAAAGCTGGCGAAGTTTTGTTGTTGATTCCCTCTTTTTTTTTTAAGAAAAAAAAAAAAAAAGCCAACACTGCAGCAGTTAAAAACAAAGATCCCTATCATAAAGGAGAAACAGATGGGGTGAGCGTAAGACAAATAATTAAATAAGTCGGGCTTTGCGTGTGGACGGCCGAGCCCTCGCCTCGCGGAACAGAGACCTTCGGGCGGCCAAACTGTATAAAAAGTGCTGGAAAAGCGCCTGAAATTACAACATTTACATCAACTTTTAGCGGGTGGCTCCGGCAGGCTGGGAACCGCTCCGCGCTGCCCGGCCGCCCCGCTGCACAGGGTACAAAGCTCTCTGTGTTAAAGTTGGAGAGAGATGTGGAGTGAAGGGATCCAATCCTTGAACACTTTTGTGCCTATTGTCTATGGGAGTCATCCCTGGACTTAACTGCCTCTAGGATTTCTAGAAGATTGTCAGTTAAAGGCAGTCCACAAGAGGTCCAGAGAGTGACCTGACAATTAAACAGCCTGGATAATCAGGCATCATCTTGTTGCTTGAACTTCTTTTATTTAACAGAGTAGATGTGTTATTGCTAAGTAGATAAGCAGCAGTTAGCTACCAAAAATACATTGTCTGCACTTTACATAATAGATGTTTCTCACTCAATTGCTCTGCATGCACTCGTTAGTGTTTGCAGTAGTAGTATATGTAGCAAGATTCTGCAGTGTATAACATGACTGCTGAATTACAGCATTTTGCAATGTCATACCAAAAACATTGTAAAACGAGTCAAAGAGAAACAGCTCAATCTAGTATAATGTTTTTGTTCATTTTTTTAAAAAAGTGCTTGAAAGCATTCCTGTAAGCTCCATAGTGAGTTTTCAGATCATTTGTGAAGCTGTCTGTAGCAGGAAAAAAAATGTTGAGATTCTTCTCCTCACTTGCTCTTCTAACATAATAAATCATCTCTTTCTATTTAGGGAAGAACAATTGCCTCTGTAAACCCAAATTATTCCACAGGCAGACCACAGGAGACCTTGTTCTGGATTTCAGCTACTAACATCTTGAGATACCCTTAGCACTCCCCAATGTTTTGCAGTTCCACATCATCTGTATGGTTCACAGAAATCATACTGGAATTGTGGAGTTTTGATTTTTATCGTATGCAAAATAAGTGTCAAGTACAATGAAATAAATAGCTTTTTATTTTAATGTTAAGTTAAACACTCTAATCTGCCTCAGCTGGGAACACAAAGTACAAATGTAGGGCTGAGCTTGGCAAATTTACCTTACAGTAACTTACCATGTTTGGTGGTGTTTATTTTTTTTTCCTAAGTGATAGGCAGGAATGGTAGGTGTCCTGAAGTAACTCATCTGAGCTTTAAAAAAAAAAAAAAGATAATTTTCATTAGCAAAGACAACACTAAACACCATAAAATAATTTATAATAATGACACTTTGTTCTATGTAGTTATGTAGTTGGAAACTACAAAAAAGTCTTTAGACCAAAATAATGCATATAACTAAAACTATATACATTTAATGGTCTTAATAAAACCAGCTGTAATAATATAGTATAACAGCAGTAACAATAAACTCTCATTTAAAATGTTATATTCCCTTCAAAATACTTTGAGAGGGACAAATATGTAATTATGCTTATTTTTCATCTAGGAATAACAATACCGTTTGCTTTTTTTTTTTTTTTCTTTTTTATGGGATATTAATGCTGTTCTGGCGTCTTTGCAACATTTGAATAGTTTATTCTCACCCGGCCGCAATTATCGTAGATTTCTGCGTATATATAGACAGAGAGATATAATTTGATTATATGTTTTATTATGTATGCATACCATTAAACTGTACACTTTCCCAGCGCACACACGTTTTCCCCACCTTGAACTCGGCTCAGCCACCACCACTTGGGCAGGAAAAAAGCGCTTCTAAAACAGTAACACCGATCGCTCTAATCTGTTTTAATTACAGGGTTTGCCAGTCAAAGAGGGAGCGCGCAGAAATTGGGAACTCCTTTAGGGGATGGCTGTGTCCGAGGTATGAATCAATCCAAACTACATATAGATTTTCCTCTGGTACAACCTCCTTGCATTAAACAGTTTTGTTCAATACCTTCCATGCGCTATTTATGTTCCCATTAATATCTGTTGCAAATCCTGCCAGACACCATAAAAGAAAATTACAATCTTTCAGGCTCGGTGCTGCGCCAGTACATACACGCTGCTCAACTTTTTGTTTTAATAAAATCCCCAGCATCGCCCCTTCCCCCTTCAACCCCCACCCCCCCCCCCCGGCTGCCGGTGCTGCGGATCGGGGCCGCCCGCGG
>NW_008824049.1:1607718-1609775 GCF_000699105.1 Pygoscelis adeliae
GGGGAGTCCCCCCCCGCGCCGCCGGCCTCCGCTCCCTCCCGGGTGGGAAGCGGCTGGCTGCGGGCTCGTTTTCAGCAGATCCACGGCCAGAAACAAATATTTAAATGTTGGGGTTTGTTTTGGGGTGGGTGGGTGGAGGGGTGGAATTAAATCTATTTCTAATACAGACTGAGAGACCAAACGCACCCCCTCACGGACAGGTTTCAGTGCATTCCCCGTAACAGGAAATTTTCTCTTCCTTAAATTATAATTGAACAAGCCCCGCAGCCTACTTGGAAAAAAGTTGGAATTCTTCATCGAGGTATTTGTTGTGCTATTGTCTTTGTGCAGTGAACTTTACATCGTGTTATTTAATCTCAATCTATATTCTCCTAGCTACCAGTAAGATTAATTTAATCATTGTAATACAATTATTAATACTGTTTACCCAACGCTTGATTTCGGGTTTGCTGCTAAGAAATTAAGCTTCTTGCTGGGTGACCGAAAAGCTATGCAGGGATTTCCAGTCCACGTTGAAATGAAACAGTCCTCTTTATTTAGTCTCAGGACTCCAGCTTTCAGCCACGGGCTCAATTAGCCAAAATGGAAACAATTTTCATTCATTGCAATAACTCACTGTTCTGCTGATCACTTTCAAAATATACACTTTATTATTATATGCTGACCTCGGTGCCGCGAAGTGGCAAGGCTAGAAAGAGGCAGAGGGATCTCCCCAGCCCCCTTGGGCTGTAATTATTAGAAATTAATTGGGTTCAGGACCCTGGGTAGCATGGGTAAATTAATAGCTTGTCTGGTTGTTTAAATCCGAATTCTCAGTCCACAGGAGAGCAGGGGAGGGAGGCTCGCCCTCCCCAAACCCGCCCCGGGAGAGCGCGGCGAGGGCTGGGGCAGCGCGGACCCGCCGGCTGATTTTCCTCCTTTTCACCAACGCATTGTTTTCGGGGAGCTATTTAGGGGTTAAAAATCAAAAATAAAGATCCTGTATACTTGGAGCTGTCGTGCGGGAGTAAAAGTGAAAAGGGAGCCTTAGGCAAAAGGAAATTACTGCAAGCCCGCGTGACCTTTCCGAGAGGTAATCAATCAAGTGATCAACAGGGATATTTATCATTGCTAGATGGGGCTACTTTACAAATGCACAGAAGGGGGGGGGGGGAATACACACACACACACGCACGCACACACATACACACAAGTTTGGATAAACCCGATAAGTCTGAAGACAAATACGGAGACTTTAATCACTGGGAAGATTGCACATTTTCTTTTTCTGAGCTCTCAGAAGGAAAGGAAGGGAGAAATCCACTCCAAAGTTTCCCAGTAGAAAATGCCTCCTGTACTAGGTGGTCACATGGAAGCTGTCCACTTTGCTTTGCAGCCCTGGGAAAGGCTGGGAACGACAGATGTGACTAAAAAAAAAGGCACCAAGTACAAGGGAAAATAATAGAGAGAGATTGAGGCTTTGATAACCGAGCTCGGTGTTTGTTTTTATGCAACGGGTTTTTATTTGCTGGCTCGAAACTCGGAGGCTGCGGAGCCCAGTCCTGCCTGCCTCTAGTCCCCGAAACGGTTAACTCCGAAAACAAAACAAAAAAAACCCACCCCATGCCCCCTACTATATGAAATCAGCGATCTGGTTCAATTAAACTTGCTCTCCGTAGCATAAAGCATCCACCACAATACAGGCAATGAAAACCAACAATAAAAGCCCATGCATTTTCTGCGCAGTTTCCTTCTCCCTTGTAAAACATGCCGTCGTGTAAGCACCAGACATTTAATTTTGCTCCCTATAACTTACCGGATTCCTTAACAAACCTACTATGACCACTTTTTTTCCTTTTCTTTGGTTTTTTTTCCCCCTCTTTTGCACCGTGCTTCACGCACATGCCTGCACAAAGCCTCCCTGTTTGCGCCCAGTGCCGCTGCCTTTAAACGGCGTCAAGGGGGGGAGCAAACGCCGGCGCCCCTGCAGCCCGCCGGTAACGCTCCTGGCCCCTTCTTTGGGAAGAAATCCGCGGCTAACGACCGCGCGCCCGCGGAGCCCGGCGCTGCGCTGCTCG
>NW_008824049.1:1609941-1612730 GCF_000699105.1 Pygoscelis adeliae
CCGGTGCCGGGTGAGAGCACGGGTGAACACCCCACGCTGACAACTGTCAGCGGCAAGGAAGAAAATAAGCCGAAAGTGGGTATTAATGGGACGTACGTTTACGGTCTGGTATAGACGCTTGCCAGAAAGCAAGGGCTTGGTCTGAATTTCCAACAGGCCTGGAATTATCCTGTCCCTGGTCAAAGTGCCACTGAAAACACTGGGGTTGGGAAGAATGAAATGCATTCATAGTTTGAGAGACAAGTACAGAATACCAGGAAGCCATGCAAAATACTCCTCTAGAAATAGTTCCCCATGAAAAGGGTACAGGATGCCAACTATGAAGTAGATCTCGTTTCTGCCCGTCGGAAGGACTTGGATTTCCACAACATTGAGACTGAAAGAAAACCAGAGAAAAATTAACAGGGTAGTGGCTAGATTGAAAGACCAGGGAGGAGGGCGGCATGGTAAATGGGGACACCAGAGAACTGAATCTGATTTCCGACTTCGTCGCAGATTTCCTGGGTTACTTTGCATTGGCCCCTTAGTCTCAGCATTCCTCCATCCCTCACCTGAAATGGAGAGAGGCTTCACCAAACCAAAGGGCTGGAGGTCTCTGTTTTAAGGTGCCACAGCAGGGTTGGCTTGCCTCCACCCCCAGTCCCCTGAGAAGGGGGCAATGCGGGACCATCCTCAAACGTGCAACAGGACTCACATATTAACTAACCGCAACAAAAATACTCATTTACCCATCTACCAGAGAGGTGTAATCAATATCCTCAACCCAAGCTCCTTTCCAAGACTTAAGGCGCTTTCTGGCCAAAAAAGTCATATCCTCATATCCTCAAGAGGTTACCCCCCGTACGCCTTGCTCTTAAAGGAGCATCAGTGGAGACCTAATTGGAAAAATTAAAGAGGGGGACAGGGACAGTAATTACAGGCCACTAGAGAGAAACAAACATGTTCTGAATGTAGACAAAACATTGAACGGAGGGGAATTAACAGTACTACAGTACTGTTACAGTACAGTATGATTACAGTACAGTAACAGTACTACAAATCAAAAGGGAAACATGTCAGCAGAGATCAGCAGAAAGTGAACATCTTACTAAAAGCGAAAATAGAAATAATCAAAATCACGGAGAATCACAGAAGGGGGAAGGAACTTGAAAAGCAACCTGAAATAAAAATAAAGGAACGGAGTAAATTTTACTCAGTACTCAGCAGTAGTTAAAGCCGATGTATGAAGGTTTAAAAAAACTGAAGCCCCACCATGCAGGTGGGTCAGCCGGTGAGAGAAAACCTCAGCTGATTAGACACAAGAGTTTTGTGATTTATACCAACTGGGCCAGGCTGGCTCCCACTATGCAAAGTGAACTGGACAAGGCTAGAAAATCCCTGCAGAAGATGAAAGAGGGTTTTCTGGTATCTCCCATAACTTTCCCCTTCCTCCCTGGCCTCCCCCAGTGGCTTCCCAGAAGGAAGGAGCTGAGGACTGGTGAGATCCGGGCTTTGAGGGGCTGTTGTCCCCTTTGGGCAGCACAATGAGGTTGGTGGAACAAGCACTGCTCAGCTCTAATGGGTCAGTAAAACACCCCGTGAAGCACATTTTCTTTTGCTGAAGCCACATTCTGAAACAGGCTTGTCCAGTGCCATGAAGGCTGGGGAAGCTTTGGTTATTAAGCTGTTTAAAGAAGATAATATGACAGTATGTAGGGGGGGGGGGAAATGTAATGGGGTGATGGCAGAAAGGCTTCCAGCTAGCAGTGCTGAAATAAATGAAATTTTGAAGTAAAGGATGAAGTCATCTGTTTGGGTCGTGAAAGCAGTATCATGACCAAGGGCTGTCATCACAAACATGGAGTTTCCCTTTGTTGGTGCTTTACCTGCTTTCATTCGCAGTGTCACTATCAGGCAACGAGTGGGCTTCTTTCTGCTTGTCTTTAAAGGAACCGCAAAGGCAGGTTAACACATCAGCCTTTACAAAATCCACAAACCCATTTTTCCCTTTAAAGCATAAGGAACACATTCATATTTCACTCCCTTTTCTCTCCAGTACAAAAGCACAGGGTCGGAATTAATGAGTAAAGTATTTGTGTGACGTTTTATATTGTATTGGCATTTATATAGTGCTTTTCACAGGCTTCATGTCAAAACCCTTTACAGGGCAATAAATCATATACCTTTCCCGATGAAATGGTATGTAGGCAATTGGGCACCTATCCTGCCCTCAGCAACGTCCCACGTGCGAGACACGGGGAGTGTGATGAAACCTGCAGAAGTGGGTCTGAAAAAAAATGGATGTAGGTCAAACTTTCCCCCCTTAATATCCTGCAACGTGTTAAAAAGTCTTTAGAGCCCACTTGAACAGCCACAGGAAAGACCTAACCTTAACATGACAAAGCTTCTATTACAGCCTGAATTGCTCAACATGCAAATCGAATTGTGGGTCTTACACTTAACCCCAGGTTTTTTTGCCTCTGAATTTAAACAAGATGTCCATTTACATGGAAAATAAGGATTTTTCAATTGAGTTCATTTCTAAAAATAATGTTTGTTCACAAGACTGAACTCTAGTACCAAATTTTGGAGCCTAGGCTTTCTGTTAGCATGCACAAATATCTCTCCTGACACGACATTTGCAATGTGACAATGCATCTCTGCTCTGCCGGCATTTGCTTTCTTATTTGCAGTTTTTCAGATAACGAAGAGTAATGAAGTTCTGAGAACTGTACGCCTGATTAGACTGACTCTTTTATACATTTATTTGCATTCCGGCTGTGTTTCCAAAGCCGCTTTTGGGTAAGAAA
>NW_008824049.1:1612814-1617899 GCF_000699105.1 Pygoscelis adeliae
AGTTCCAACCCCCCTGCCATGGGCAGGGACACCTTCCACCACACCAGGTTGCTCAAAGCCCCGTCCAGCCTGGCCTTGATGGCTGCGGCTGGTAAACAGGAGCCAGAGCTCTGCTCCGTTGTCCGTCCAGGAGAATCACAGCGCTCTGCCCAGTTAAGAGCTTTTTGGGTTCCGTGGGTGTCAAAGGAAGCTTTGCAGAGCGTCCCTCCTGGCAGACCATACCCTCTACCACTTAAATGCAATCGCCCCGAGATTGCACAAAGGCAACAGCTGAGAAGCAAATGGAAAATCTTTGCAGTAGCTCAACACCATTTTAAAACCACTTTTCCACCTCCCGTATCTGTAACACATGAAAACCGATAACATTGTGCACATACTGGCTGATAGTTGAAATGCATTAGAAACTAACTTCGTTATGATTTATTAGCCGGAAGAGCTGTTAGAATAATTTCTAAATGTGAAAGAATAAAAAAAAAAAATACTGTTCTCCACAAAACAGACATTTAGATTACTTAATCTAAATTCAAAGTAATTCAGAAGTAAAACAAAAGTAAACAGGTAAAAACATATCGCCCGGTTCCATTAACTGCCACGGGCTACATTAAAAATGGAGGGTTCCCGCATCTTTTCATGGGTGATTAATGTCTTGTGAGATCTGAGTATTAGCTGTGCAGATGCACTAGTAATGAACTAGCACTGCCTTTGCTTTCTTCTGAGCATTATGTCACAAGCTCTTAACTCACAAGAGCTCAAATTCACACACTGCTCTGATGGCAACGTAGAATAATTTTCTCTCTTGTTCCCTTCTCAGTATACAACTTATTTAGTAGTTTAAAGAATGATCTGTAAATAATACACATGCATAGACTTCACTGGGATGGATGACAATGATAATTAAAATGGTCTTTTCAGTGGGAGACACTATCAGCATCAATAGTTAAAGCAGAATTTTAAGAGTAACCAACACATTAGAGCCTGTAAATTCTATTCTTTCTGGCAGTAATACATTCAAAGATTAAATTAGACCAAATGTTTGTTACAACAAACAGATTTATGTTAGCGTTCAGGATTATGCTCCTGGTCAATGTTTATTATGCTTTTTGGTCATATTTATTCTAAAGGTCTCATTTTCCTACTTCCATAATTTTTTGATCAGTTTTGTTTAAACTGGAAGCCTTTTACTTTTCACTTTAAAAATTACTGTTTCTTCTTAAAACTTCTGGTAGGTTATGGTATCTGGAATGAGTACTAAGAAAAAGGAAACAAGCTAAAATAAATTACTATCTAATCTAACCCATCTGACTATTTCTAAGGTACCTATTATTGTGGTATCAAAGGACTGGATCTCTGAGAGCATGTGATCTTTGATCTTAAATTGGACCTCCGATCACATTTTTTAATTAAACATCTTATTTGATGCCTGCTGTAGCTAACATGCAAATAGCATCACATAAAGAACAAAAGTTACGAGAGCAGGGAACAGAAAATGGGGGCTAGTTATAGCATATTTATTGTACCAAACCAAAGAACCCCATCCTCCAGTCGCTGCTGAATTAAAATGATCAGGTTCAAAGTTCAAAGACCGAGTAAAAACTACCTAGAAATGAAAAACACTTTCAATCTATTAAAATTAAAAGTGACATAAAACAGTTTGTCAGAAGAAGATTTGAGGTACTCACAAAAATAATTCAGAAAAACTATGATTTTTTTGGCTTCCTTTGCACTGCAGTGCCCAGCACATACACCATTCTGTTGCAATCCTTCACTAGGAGTTTTGTTTAAGACTTCCACGCTGGCTGAGATAAACCACGTTTGTTCTCTTTGAAAGGTGTTTTCAAAATACTTTTTGCATAGGACTCATTAGTATTAAAGCGTGAATGCACTGACCAACTTTATACGACTATATTCACAGTTAATTTGATAGCTATTTCTAAGAGACGTTAAGAAGGAAGATATCATTAGAGCACTGCTATTTCAGTTCGTTGAGGTTTATATGAAAGCGCACATCAACCAACATGTTATATCAATACAGGGCATATGCAGACACCACTTGCAGCTGACAGAAGTCGAGTGTGTTCAATTCCTTCCACATCAGATAGGAATCACTCCCTTGTATGTTATAATGCTGCTACTTCTGCTTAGGACATAAGTACAGATACCATTGCTCAGACCTTCCTGATAGATATGGAATCCCAAAAGATTTCAATCACACTTAAACCAAACATATATTAAAGCCCCACTGTTTTAGATGAGAGTCATCAAGCACAGTATCATGATACTTTGACTGCCAAGTAGTCTTTTTCAAAATGTCTTTGGAAAATTTTCTAAAATATTCCCATTTGCTTTTCTATATTGTTTCTTTCATTCTGCACTCATCACCATAACATGAGCACACTCTAATAGCACACTAAACAGCTGTTCAACCATTTTTTCCCCCAGCATCTTCCCAGAGGGGGATGCGTATACTGTGTAGCGATTTGCAAGATTTAAATTTTTCACTTTGATACAACCCCATGTAAAGATATCACCACGAGTTCTCTGACAGCTCTGCATTCTCGAGGAGCAGCCTTTTGGTATCTGCTGCCTGGAAGAAGGCATATACAGTATAAACAGAGTATAAACAGTAGTCATCTCACACTTATCTGAGGTCAAAATTCAGCCCTTTCCTTTCAATTATCACACAGATAATGACAAAAAAATTATAGCCACAACTACAGCAAGCAGTAAATAACAACAGACGTCAGGTTCCAGAAAGAACAACAGATGAAATTTCCATTTGTTTATTTTACAATGTGGTTGGCATTTCGAAATGTAGTAACGAAAAAAGCCCATGAAGGTGAAGAGCCAAGTCGATTTGTGGCTTCCCTTAGACGGAGCAGCTGGGGCGACGTTCATGAACGTATCAGGTACAGCAGAGCCATCAGAGCATTGCCTGCCTGTCCCTAGAGATGCTGCAGCCCAGCACCAGCTCAGAACCCCAGGAGACCCCCCTGATAATACGGCAATGCTATATCCATATTTCATGTTTGAGCAGGAGCAGCCAGTGTCTGCAGCAGGAGAATCTGGCTGAAGAATGAACGACAAAAGCCTATAGAAGAGGCAGGAGAGCGAAGACCTCATTTTTCTCCTTCCTCACATTTCCTAAGGTAACTGTGGTTTAGCCTTTTGGTTTTCATTTTTCAGGAAAGTCCTTAAGCCTAATTCACAGCAGTCTTTATGGCTGAGAGCTCATTCATCAAGAGCAAAGTCTCAGATGCAAACAAAGTTCATGACGGAGTGCTGAGGTGCAAAGTTGAAAGAGAAGAAAAATAATTTTTCCCATCCCAGAAATCATTTCGAAATTTCAGAAGCATTCCCAATCGCAACAAGATCAACTTAGAAGTGGGATTTGTTTGTTGTTTGGGTTTGTTTTCACAAAAGCACAGGAAAAGAGCACTCCAACAACATCATAACCCAGAATTAGGGGTCTCCTGGAATGTGAAGACTTTGGGGGTTAAGTCCTTCTTCTCAGACAGGCAGATCAGGATTAGAGCACACTCCCTCTAGATTCTAGCCTGAAAACAAACTTTTTATTACAGAAGTTTCACTGAAACTGGCATGTTCCCACAAAATGTTTCAGTGGTGAGAAATAAAGAGTTCCCGAGTGTAAAGCACTGCCAAAAATTTCCCGATCATTTCTAGCCAGCGAGCAAGTGAATGTGTCATTTTGCCATCAGTGGAGAAGGATCCCTCTGTCCCAGTGGTGATGTAAGGTCACGCTTCAGCTTATCCCTAGCAACTTGTTTGTGCATCCACACTGCTAGGTACCTAAAATAACGTGGGGTCATTTTCAAATGCATTTGAGCAGTTTGTATTGTTAATGCTTGTATAAAAGCAATGAGCATGGCTAAAGAAGACAGACAGAAGCTACCGTGACGTCTTTTCTGTCCTTTTACAGCAATCTCTATTCCCTGCGTATACACATACACACCCATTCATGATGTGTGAAGACGTTTTGGAAATAAATATTTCACAAATATTTACTCTTCAAACCTATGTGCTTTTAAAAGAGAGGTGGGATCCAGCTTTCACCTGTGGCGCTTGCCTCTTGTTCACATGTTGGGAAAGGCCAGAAAAGAGAAGATCTTATGTTGCCCGAAATTGAGTACAAGGTGGTAGATAACTCCCTGATTTGTCAGAACCCAAAGTCTTTCTGGAGGAGAAATCCTGAAAAGGAGCTGGCTAACATAGCACAACGGCAGCCATGAATCTGATGGAAGATTTGGTGGATACCAAAGCAAAGGACAATGTGAGTCCCCCTATCAGCTGAGCTTGTTTTAAACCAGCGCTGATGGATATTTTGGAGAGGGTATACCAAACTTAGAGTAGTGGCTGTTTCAGAAGTCAGGGGTACTGAGTCAGCACTTCTAGAGACCACTCTTGCCTTTATCACTTGTGAAAACTGGATGCAGTTAATCATTTCACATTAACATCCCCATGCTAGGTTTACGCATGCTACTCCTTATTATACTCAAACCGTAATAATAGCAATGCTTTGCAGTTAGAAAGCGTTAGTCAACCCACGCTAACTCCATCTTTTTCCAAATTTCTTTGCTATCCCCAAACAAGCAACACAACACCTGCTATTATCCCTGACAAAACAAGTACTACCAGAGAGGAAAAGCATCTCTACGTTACAGGCAAAAGAACACCTCCATTGGCTGCTCTCAAAGAAAATCCAGCTGGGCGGAAGAAATCCTGCTTTCTCTCTGAAGACGACCTTGTGTGCTCAAAACAAATTTGAAAGCACTCAAATACTTCATATAATTTTTAATTAATTCTATCTAGACACAAAGCAGTCTGAGAAGCTGTAGTGATATATATAAAAACTCCTTATGTTTCACTATTTACATTGTGTTATTCTCTGGCTATTTCCCAATCTTATTCATTCACTCTAGAGATCAATTTATGCACCAAAATAAAGTATGATCTTATCTTTGCACTGTACAGAAAACCGAAACAAAATTTCTCACGGGAGGCAGGGGTTAAGACACTGGACTGGGTGTCAGAGAAGTGGTGTTCTATTCTTGGCTCTACCACTCACTT
>NW_008824049.1:1617967-1628310 GCF_000699105.1 Pygoscelis adeliae
GAGACTCTAGCCAATAAATTCCTCCTCTGTAACTTTTTGTCTTTCATTATGCATGAGAGTGAGTTTTTCCAGCATTCAAGCGTACATCTGAAAGCTGGGGAAACACGACTCAAGCAAAATACAGAACCAGCAGAGAAAGAAAATTACATCAATTACAAAGTTTTGTAATTGGGTGCCTCTGAAGTACTGAAACAGAACCTCTACTCACACAGCGAAGACAGAGGACCAAATTCAGCCCCAGTTTCAGGAGGCATACCCCCAACAATTGCACTGGACCAGCACGAGGCCTGACTTTGGCGTGCCGTACTACTACTTCTTGATCTATTTTCTGCTTCAGGCAAGTTTTCTGAGACAGCAAACAATAAAGACTCAGGTCAGGGGGGAGAGGTTTTGTTTTGTTTTTAAAAATGTAGGAACCTACACTTTGGTTTTTAAATAAGTAATCTGACTTTTAAAAAGTAAAAATAGAATTTTATTAGGGCAACTTTGACTCAAAAGCCATAGCTAAGACTATATCCAGATCTGGAGTAGCTAACAAACTGTCTCAATTAAGACTGACAAACTCTCGGTTAACTTCTACTGGAAGCAGTATTTCCGTGCCCTTCAGTAGGAACAGACCAGACAGTACTTCTTGCTTTAGGTAATAGCTGTGCTCTAATGCACAAAGTTGCAACTTTTCTTATCAGTTTGGGAGAACTGAAGAAAAAGGAAGCATGTAGGTCCTCATTTAGGCACGGCTGGGGCTAGGCTGTTGTACCACTATGCCGGCCAATGATTGAAGAGCTAGATTTTTGCAACTACGGTGTTCTGTGTGTAAAATACATTGTCATGAAACTGATTTATGCTGGCCTTATTTGTTTTTAATCGTTTTACCACCTACTCAGAGAATCTGCACCACATTCTGCTTTGAGCCATGTTCTAGATGTTCAGTGCAGACTCAGCTCATTTGCTGACAGCTTTACAGCCAGGTCTTGGACCCTTTAGGCTCACAGAAACAGAACACTAATCTAGTTGTAGAATTGTTCAATATTAACTTTTTTCTAAATTTTGTATATGATATATGGGAATAGCATATACCTTGTTGTAAAATTTTAAGATTCATATGAAATCAAAGACTGACCAACAACCTCACAAAAGCAGCTGCTGTACAGTGTCAGTTCTCAAACACAGCTAACGCTGGTTCTACTATATAACAAAATACACTATCTTGGCCAAGATGGAAAAAAAATTCTTATTCTGACAATCCCTCAAAAAGCCAAGTTTTCAGGAACTTTTGGTCTGGAAGTCAGGCCCACTAGGGCTCCTTTAAGGTGACCAAATATAGGATATATCAAGTCATAAGTGATTTATTAGAAATGTTAGCAGTGAACATTGGTCTCCTTACATACAAAGTGTTTGTTCCCTCCTCCTTTTTTCATGTCAAATCTCTAATGTTTATTATTTTTCAGGCCCGTAACAAACTGTCCCAGCCAGTTGCTTAGGAAGGAGAACAAGCTTCTTGATATGTAAGAACAATCCTTCCAACTTCATACTTTCTAAAATTTTCTATATTTTAATTGCTGAAATATTAGGTAACCACAGTCTTTAATCTAAGTGCAACGCACACTTGATATGTAACAATTATGTCATAATAAAATATAATTATAAAATATCAAGGCACTCTCAGAGAATGTGCAACTGAAACTGTTAATATACCTGAGGGATTATTTCCACGTTTATGTATATTAGGCATTATATAAAACATAGGATTTCTTGAGACATTATCAACAAAGGAGATTTTTTTTTTTTAAACTTGCTTTTTACTGATTGCATTATCGAATTCAATTTTATTAGCTTGAATCTTCTGGGAAGGATATGATTTTAATAACACATAAAAGGCTTGCCTAGTAGTTGGCTGTTGGCTTTTACTTGATACTTAATGTAATCTGCAATTACTATAGCAGCTCCTATGTTGGCTAGTGTGTTAAGGTCACTGGAAAGCTATACTGTGTTGTACTTGGTGTACAAGAACATCCTTCTGGTGATTGATGGCTACACCCTATGGAAATGTTTTAATTTTGTCCTTGAAGCATGCCTCTAAGGAACGCTGTCAATATGTATTCTTCCTTGTCAGACAGTACATGGTCCTTAAGAATTTGTAGACAGCCCAAGATCTGTCTTTCTACCAACATCAATTCAATAACACCTCCTTTGGATTTCGAATTTTGTTCCTAGGTCTTCAACCAATGAACTTACATGCCTCTTATTTATTAGAAAGGGCTCGTTAAAAAGGCACATTTTACCTTGCACAAGCATTAAGATGGAAAACACTTGAAGGCCTCACTAAACAAAAAAAAAAAAGTGTTGCAGGACTTGGCTTCAGGAAGGTAGACTTTCACCTTTTTAAGTATTGTTCCTTCTTGCAATAATTTTTCTTTAAACTGTATTCCTGAACTATCTGAAACACTTGGCCAGAACTTACAGTTGAGAAACACACTTAAAACATGATTTGAACTGGCTTACATTACAAGACTAAACTGTATTTTAAAGAAGTTTAACATTACCGTGCCGTAGCCAAGCCCTGTGACACAGCAGGCTTGCAAGCCAGCAAGTCACCTGCGGCTTCACCTGTCATCTGCTTCAGTGGTACTACCGAGATAGACTTGAAAATAGAAGCAAAGTGCTGGCAATATTCCAGAACTGCAGTATCCCCGAGCTTATTAAACTTGGACTTTATACTCACAAGATTTCCATGAAATAGATTGACAACTAAAACAATGGTCTATATTAATCACAGAATCAGCAGTTTAACTATTAGTCTACATCTGTTTATGATCCTCACTGGATGTAAACCAACTTTTTGTCCCGGTGATACAAGTTTGCTACATTAAAAATGGCATTCCCGAGGGAAAAATCAGTATGGAAAGTCTTCTGATTGGAGAATGAAAAATCAACTTGGTAGAAAAACGGATTATTTTGAAAAGCTGATTAATGGGTAATTTTTTTCTGTACTTCATAACAATTTCTGTACTAGATAACATTACCTTTACATTCTATAAGTTTATTTCAGACGAATTGGTCACCGAAAAGTTCATGTACTTTCGCAAGGAAAATCAGGAGCAAGACTCCACTTGTCATTTACCAATATTTGCCATCCATTTTCATAGTTCAAAATTCATAGTTTCTGCTCCCTCTGAAAGCAATTAGAACACTGATTTATAAGCCATAGGAATAGAAATTTGTAAAATACTTCACCAATAATATTTTGGTATTAAAAACACCAATAAAGAATCATTATCTTCACCTCCAATAAAACAAAACAAAACAAAAGGCTCCCCGAGATGGGTTTTAAAGATTTTTTTTTTTTCAGTATATAACTTCATGTTTTAGCTTGTTGGTTACCTATTTTCTCAGTGAAATTCATTCATTTCGTGTTCACTGAATGACCTGCCATTCTGTGGAGACGGGTGTCCTCATTTCCAGTTCTAGCCAAGAGTGACTATGGTTTTTCTGTATCTCCCAGCTCACGTTGACAATGATGTAGATTCTTCTCAGGACCAGATGCATTTAAACTGTAGACAAGAGTCAAAAGGATATTTTATAATATTAATTCACCTTAGCTCTTATTGCGAGTTTAAACCTGCTGCAAGACCAACACAGATGGAAACTAAACACATTGTCATTCATGTCTAATGAAAGAATAGGGAGCTTTTAAACATTGCTCTCTGTAACTGCTAAATGACTAGCATGTACAGACCAATAAACCTCTGCCTTTGAACAATTCTTGTGATTGTCTCCACTGAAAATTAATTTTGTTGTACTCATCAGCTGTGTTGCATCATTCTTGTTGTCAGGAAAAAAAAACCACACACAAGAAACTGAGTAAGAAAGCACCTAATATTTCTATATCCTGCATGGCCAAGTCTGCAGGTTTACTTTTTTTGCTATAAATAAGAACAACCTAAATTCAACATTAATATGGAAGAAAACTGCTATTCAACACATCAGTGAGAACTCCCGTTACCTGTAAGGCCACTACTGTAATCCCCGGTAATTTCTTGGGAGCAGAATCAAAGGACTACAGCATGCAACTTCAATAAAAAAATCCAGCCAGAATAAATAGAGAAAACATGAAAACAGTGATTTTCTGGCACTCTGTTTGAAAGGAGGAGTTAAATTAATACATGACAAGATCCTATCGGCTCTGACTTGCTTGAGTTATTGATAGAACACCTTCTTGGAAACGTGTAGATAAAGACTACGTGTAGCTTAGGGAATACGAGATAAGAGTGAAAGGAAAGGGAGAGAAATTAGCAGTTTTGCCAGTTGGCTCCCTTAATTGTCAAGCTAAGGTTGTTCAAAGCTGCCTGGAGGAGCGTAATATGAAATGGTAACTAAAGTGCAGGCTGATGATGCAGAAGATAAAAACTTCAGGATTATACTTAAACATACTTATCTTTAGACACAGAAGAGGTTGTAAAGCCAGCTGAACGATATAAAGCTGTTCTAAAACAAGACAAATGTATACTCCATGTGTTATAAGCAGTTCAAGCTGCTTCCTGTGATGAAAAACATGGACTGTACGGTAGACATACTACAGCTAAGTACAATAGATCCCATGATACAGTTGTTTAAAGGAATATTAGAGTGATGAAAGAAGTGATGGAATTCTGCTCTTTAGGAGGCTCAGAGACTGAACCAGAGAGAAAAGGTTTAAGCATGCAGACTTGGTAAATTTTCCTGATCCTGAAAGTTTGTGACCTAGAAGACAGTTTTATGCATGAGAAGCTTGGCCTCTCAGGAAACAATACAGCTCTATGGGTCTATTGCCCCGGGCAAAAAGAGAAGAGGATAGTACTGCTTAACACTTCTCATCCATAGCCTCAAAAGGAGGTCAGTATATTATCACCATTTGATAGACGAAGAATCTAAGAAGCTCAGAAGGGCACATCTGGAGTCAGTAGCAGTCTTGGGACCAAACCCCCTTCATCACTTCGTTTCAGTCAGTTTCTGTCCTTTCTGCCTTATTTCGTCCCCCACAGAGCACAGTGAAGCGTCCAACTGTACAATTCAGATAATACCAACACAGTAATAAGAAACAACCTTATTAAAATACTAATTGCAGCACTAAAATGTTTTCTATGAAATTATCATAGCTGTCAATATTCCATCATTAATGTACAAAAGTCTGATTATCTTTTCAATAAAAACAGAAAAATGCTAGCCTTTAAACTCGTTATCGTTGCAAAACAGAATGCTATGATAATGCATGAGAACTTTGGTTTGCAGCTGTAAAATTCCCAAAAGTCTTGTGACTCAGTTATAACTTTGTTATAGATGATTACCTTCCTCACTCACACAACTCCCATGTTCGCTTTTGGGAAACAAAGTATATATTCCACAAAAGCAAACAGTAAATTTACTTAAATAAATGAGAAATGTGGAAAGCAATTTATCCTACAACACTATTGCTGTATACTAGAAAGGCTAACATTTGCACATCTCATTTCAAATTCTACGACACATTTTTAGAGGCAAAAGTAAAATTGAAGATCTGCAAATGCTGCTCTCTGACACTATTTTCAATGGGGTCAAGGTGTCAAACTAATTTGTCAAGGTGAATCCTGAAGTTTATAGGCAGGAAATAAAATTCTTTAATTTGTGTAAAGATATGTTTTAATTAGTTTCTCAACCAAACAAACTGAAAATTACTACCTTTTTGAGCAAACTTGAAAAGGAATAAAAATCTAGTGTTAACCAACATTTCCTAATCACTTGAGTTTATCTAGAATGTACATTGAAAAATGCGGTTTTAGATACCTTTTTACATAGGGACCACAATTCATTATGGTACCTTCCTGTGAAGCTTAAATAGCATCTTTCAAAATTTTTGCTTTCAACTGGATTCTGTAAAAAATTTATGTTTGCTATTTATAGGTTCCTATTTAACAGCAGTTTACCTGTACTTGAAAAAAAGAAAAAGTTTTTACAAGGAGTTTCACTTAAATTCCTCCCCAGGAATGATCCTACTTACACATTAAACTCTCTAATGCACTGAGTTCTACTCTTATGTTTTACAAATGAATGGCTATTGCCATCTACCGTTGGAAAAAATATGATCACCAGCAAGAGCACATCCAACAGACCTTCGTAGCACAGGTAAGATGTAGAAAACAAAGACTTTACCAACCACAGGGGAGCAGCTTACCCTATTGAAATCTTTGAAATACTCAATATTCAGCTGACCAAAGAGAGGTAGAAAAAAGTCTCTTCTACTCCTAAACCATTTCCATTTTTAGGTTTGATGTAACTGGGAACTCTACATGAGTCCAATCATTGACAACTGTTCCTTTTGTATGGGCTTGAGGGTTTGTAAGACTCCCCCAGTGACCTCGGCTAGAGTTGCATACACACAAATCAAAACATTAACTAACAAAGCTTAATTTTAAGATACTATTAGGCCCAAGTTACAATCATGCCTCTGCAAACTGAAAACTATAAATGCAGAAGGTAAAAGCCATCCCCCAGCTTTCAATGCAAAGGCCATGCAATACAGAACTTTTGCTTGAAGAAGGACCTGATCTGACCCGTCAAGCAGGTCAAAGTCACCGAGCACAGGACCAAGACCCAGAGCCGTTCTCCCAGGCTCTCGTGTCAGAGGCTTAGCATTGCCTGGGGTTGGTTTTTCCAAACTTCTTTCGGCTAAAACAGCTTCCCCGCTTGGGTGTGTTAAGCTGAATACAGAGAACTGGGCAAAGAAAAGGCAGAAAGTTATTATATGCTTAAACCATCTTTAGTTCATACTTTTAGCATTTACAAAGATTTGACTGCATGACTTCACTTTACCATTAAATTACTTATTTAAAAATGATTGAGATGTATGCTTCTTCCATTCCCTTTGCTGATAAATATCCTTAGATATGATATCCAACCACATTTTGAAAGTACCCCTTGTTGAGGCAATCTACAAACAGAATTAGGGTAGGGTTCTATTAATGTTTGCCAGACCTGTCGGAGGTTAAACAGCCTTTGAATTAAACCATTCTTTACTCTTTGATAATTATTATTTCTCCTTAAGACACTTTTTGTTGTCTCATAAGCAAGGTCAACTTGAACTGTTTTGTTAGACTCAATATCATAGTTCAACGTTAACTCTACTTGCACTGTTCTTACAAAGCCTGCAGGTACTGTCACCTCTGTGAACAACTTTTGGAAATATTTAGCAGAATTCTCAGTAAGTGAAAAAACTCCAGCTTTTCTGTTGGTCATTTCAAGTACATAGCAAAGTGTACTTTAAATTTACACACAAAGCCATACCGACACGTGAATCTATGCTAATTTACTTAACTTTGCCCATCTTTGCACATAAACCTCTTGAACTGATTCAAATCTTCCTTGTTTTGGTTTGTTGTGCGCTGGCACATCACATACAACCCAAACAATCATGACTGATTTTAAATTAATGCAAGAAAGCTAAAACAAACTGGAAACAGCTTAGTGAAACCAGCGTAAGAAAAAATACTGCTGCTTTCTTATACAGCGAGTTCTTCAGAGAGTGGAAAAGCATTCTTGTTGAGATCGGGAAGGGTAACAATGTTGAGAGGTGACTGAAGGTAGAGTCCAAGGTAGAGCCAGGAGTGGAACACAGCTCAAGACCCCTGCATGCCACACAATGCCACAGGCAGAATAAGCCACAGCTGAGATCTCATACTTAGAAATGTGCACTTGAAAATGTGGTAATGGGGGAGGTACGCTCAGCCCCCCAGGGTCCCCAAATCTGTCAGTTCTCGAAATGCCCGCAGAAAAGGGCTATTTGCACAAGCACTGTAATATTACACCTCCTGCTATCCCATCAATCCTGTGGGATCTCCTAAGGGATTTCATCCACATTGTGCTGATTTTTTTTCTAGGTTCTCCACAGAAAGGGAGCAATTTCCCACAGTCCCAAAGGGACAGAAAACTCTGGAGTGTTTAGACTTAGCACACTAGAAAGATGACCATGCAAAAAGAAGGCAACACCATGCATGTATCAGTAGGGTACAGAGAAGCCATTTTGTACTGCTAGGGCAATCGACAGTGCTTTGGCCAAAGCACTTTCCATGTACCAGACCTGATACAACAAACATCGTATGACTGATCTCAAACAGTGAAAACATCCACCCTAAGCAGATGCAAGCAAGACATCCTTCAAAGTTCATCGCCTAAACATTTGTTAGAGAACCTCCTGATGACTTGGTGTTAATTTCTGAGCATCTGACACTTGATAACAAGTCACCCAGGACACAATCCTAAATCCCAAACCATCCGAATGGCAGCCCAGAGCATGAGCCTCAACAACGTGCTTTCACAATTTTATTGAGCACAAGTGCTCCTCTTCTCCCAAACGTCATCACCTCTCTCTGTATCACTTCGTGTCACAGCTAGCATTGATGGTAAACCTCTCGGTGCACACAAGCTTCAAACAAACCATTAGATTTCTTTAAAACAAACAAATCCGGAGATACTAACAAGAGCACTTACGCTCTGCAGGGAAGAAAATCCACTTAATGCCAAGTGATTCAAGCACGGCACTGAGGAGGACCTGCTTCCCCGAGCTGCTGACTCTCGCAAGTAACTACTGCTCACTGCCAGTTGAATTCTGCTTAGAGGAGAGCCATCAAATACGATTGCTTTGACACGCCGAGGCAGCTGCCACTTGCAAATGGTTTTAAACTCTTCAGGGGAGAAATTGCTGAGGGCTTCTGTTTTGATTCCTAAAAAGCCACAGTAGCACCTTTTTTCGGACTGTTTCTCCGGGGCTGGGAAGGCAACTGCAGGCTGTTCAGAAACAGTAGCAAGCTGTAGCAACAACAGCTACATTTGTTGTAGTCTCCACAACAATACCACATTGCACAAAGTTTTCCTTGCTACCACAAATAAATAGAAACAAAAGTACACCAGGTTCTCAGTTTCTAAACATTTTTTCCTCTGACACATGAATCTGCAGAGCATACACTTTTTCATGCGTACAGAAACTTGGCAGTTTAAGCTTTTCACCTCTTTCAGAAGTGACAGCGAAAAAAAAATCATTGTAAATGCCACAAAACCAGATATATTTAGGAAACAAGACTTTTCTCAGGGAAATGAGACACTTGTAAGACAAGGAGAGTTTCATTTGAAAAAATAACATACTAAGCATATGAAATATCTTGCTTTGCATGTTTAGTTGCAAGTCAGAAATGAAGTATTTGATGCTAAGTGAAAGCTGTTGCTCAGAAACAAGATAAAACAATGAAAACACATAAGTTACTTTGAAGCTAGAAAGAACATTATCAGTGGCAGAGCCAGTACTAGTTTTAGCTAGACTGGGTTTATTAAGCAACATTCAGATTCCACTGCCGGAAAGGACCTGTACATCTTCAAGTGTGTGATGTCGGACTCTGCCACTTCCACTTACTCTGACAACAGAAGGTTTCCTTCAAGCAATTTAAAAAAATAAGTACCCAAGTTCACTCCCACCCTCTGTGCAAAGAAAAAAAAAGAAGGCCACAAGATGGCACTGGTCAAACGCTCAGGAAATTATTGAAGGATTGGTAAAATGTGAGCATTGAGTCATGCCTAAGCCCAGTTTCTAGGGCCATGTCTGTTCCCCACTAAGGCGAGACCTGCGGTGGGGCAGCGGTGCATGCTTGGCTTCCATCGCACACAGCACACGTGTGCCTACATTTCTGGTAAATTTTCCGTAGGTGTTTGATACCAGCTACAGAAGCACAGAAAAGGTTTGGCCTATGGTAGAGCTACCAGCAGAGGTAACTGAACAGCCTGTTTCCATGATGGTGAGCGGCACAGCATGGGTTCTCCATACTACCCTTCCAGGGAGACGGTGCTGTGGCTTGGCATGCAACAGGTAGGTTTGCTGCATGGCAGGGCCAAAGCCTCCGCACAGAGAGCAACAGCTGGGGACAAGCCCCGACACTTTCCCCCTCACAATCTATCCTTCCACACCTTGGTAAAATATTTGTCCCCAGCTCCCCTGCTAGGAGGCTTGCATGTTTTTGCAAATTCAGCTCCATGCTTCTAAAATCGATGAGTAAAATTCAATATTTCTTAAACTAGGTGAGTAAAATTCAAAATTTTTTAAACTCGATGAGTAAAACTCAACATTTCTTAAACTCGGTGAGTAAAACTCAACATTTCTAAGTTCCCATCACCGCAGGGCTCTCCCACCTAAGATCACCCCGGCGGCCTAAGCCCAGCCCTCCCGTCTTCTGGGAGGGAGGGGATACGAAACAAATCTCGGCGGGGACTAACATTTTGGGGCCTCCGGTCGGCTCGGCTTGCCCCCGGGGTCCCCTCTCCCCGGCCGGACCAGCAGAGCAGACCCC
>NW_008824049.1:1629293-1632983 GCF_000699105.1 Pygoscelis adeliae
GGATGGGCTTAGGGCCCGGGCCCCCGTTCAGGCCCTGCCCGTCTCATTCGAGGACCCCTGGGTGAGGAACTAGGCCCAGAAACTCCCCTCCTGTTCCCCTGAAGCAGGGCTGCGCCAGCCCCCAGTGCTCTGTTGGAAGAGTCTCTTCCATGATCTCTCTCTGTGAAAGGTGTATTCTCCCCGCACGGTACCTGCTCCCTGGAGCGCTCGCCTCGGACGCTGCATCATGTTCCTCAGAACGGTTTTGGAGTGTTTGCTTTTTGACCCTGAGATTTCCAGGGAAAAGCAAAGCGTTTCAAGGTTGCACGGTTTTGCAGGTGCAATGGAGTATGAAGCAATAGCATAGAGCTCTCGGTCTTTCTAACTTTAGTTGTACATATACTGTACAGCATTGTTCTGGTAAAGAACCTCTTTAAAAACATATTTTCCACCTCTTCAGAAAGATGTATTCTTGGACTAAGAAGGAAGTAACCATGCCAGATGTTATGATTTTTATTGGACTGTCAAAGGGCATGCTACGGACACAGACTTCCCCCTAGACACTAGCTTCCAAGTAGCTGTAATCTCAGGTTCTTTTCCATGAAGTGTTAAGTAAAATTGGTTATAAAATCACATGTACTTTAGAAACATTTTCTGTGCACCATGTTAGGCTCGGCCTCCCTGTACTGTCACGGTAATCTGCATCAGCTGGAAGACACTCAGGGAAGCGAGGTGCCTTCTGTCCAAACTGAAAACTTCCTATTAGGAGGATCACTGACTTTCACCTTAACTCCACCTGGGACCATGCAGACTATCTCCTTGTTTAAGCATTCTGCTTAATTCCAGGGAAGAGGCTGAAACCACCAGAAAGGACTGGAGCGGAAGCAACTCCTTATGCCAACATCATGATGATGATTCATTCATGATAGAACTGGAGTAGAGCTTGTCAATCCCTGGTGACTCTATGCCAGCATTAGGAAAGTGAAAGAGGGTTTCAGGACAATGAAACCTTTGATTCTGAACCATAATTTCATGGCCACCAGGAAGATGGTGACTTTTTTCCACCTCACTAGAATTCTTAGTCATCTCTTCCTCGAGGGTCAGGCACACATAACATCATTTTTCTTTTATGCCTTGTACAGGCAGCTCCTCAGCTGTGGTGACTTGTGAAGCGCCACTTTCTTTCAGAATCCATGTTAGGTGCTCTGTAAGATCACAGCTGTCCAGGTCAAGCTGGAGAATACCACGGGGCAAGCAGGAGCATTCAAAGGTTGGTACACTGTGGGTGACACCGTAACGGGAGTCCATCACACAGCCTGTGCTGAGACCTGAAGCACAGGGTGTGAGCACAGCCTGGATAGACACATAGAGCTGGTACAGCAGCGTGCTCAGGGAAGAGCTCTGCCATTTTTTCTCGGTTAGCCGGTGGATCAAGCAGTGCCTCAGTAAGAATCATTGTCTGCTCACTACTTTCCATCTTCAGGTCATTGTCATAGACATTCTTCCACACAGCCTCCCTATCTCCCCGGGACGTGACAATCCCACGCTCTTTTGGGTACCTCCAGGAATCAAACAAAATACAGTAACACTGGACAAGTACTCTTCCACCCCAGTCTCCATGGCAACACCGGCATCTCCCCTTGGTCAAGGTAGTCTGTTTGGGGATGTCTCAGGTAACGGACGTCAGGAAAAAGCACTTCATGTACATTTAAATTATGTGCGTTCTGTTGAAAAAATACTGGAAAGATATTTGGCCCTTTCACAGGCCAGGCAACTTCAGCAGCTGCGAGAGCTGAGACCGTCCAGCTCCTCGGAGAAGGTTATAGCGTGTTACCTAAACAGGCCCTTCCCTCTTTAACTACTTGTCAAGCTATGACTGAAAATATTACTATATCTATAATAATATATATTCATTAGTTAATTTGTATTTTGTGTTTCATTAGTTTATTCACAATTAAAATTTAATCCTCGGGGACTGCTGAAGACCTTGCAGGAACAAAATGGGTGTTATTAATATTGTATGCGATTGGGCAGAGATGCGGCTGCGATGTCAACCTTTTCACGCTGGGGTGCTACAAGTCGTGCACAACGATCTTGTGATCATGGTGTGCCACTAAGAACACAAGTGCATTCCCACAAGTGTTTTTCCACGTGGACCTGAGAGATGTTGCAAGCATGAAAAGAGCTAGTAAGGATGCTCGTTTTTCCCAGATGCTCTTTTGTGGCACCTCTTACCCACATATCCTTGCATTTAGGCTATTAGAAACCTCTGCATGATGACAGCAGTAGTGTTAAGAAATCTTGCAGCTGCCACTGCCAAACTCAACAGAATATTGTCGCTGCTTGCTTCCAACTTTCTTCTGTTTCCCCTTTCCCTTCCGCGTCACTGCTTTCTTCTGGAGTCTTTCCTGTTTCATTTCTCTTGGCTTTTCTTACTCCTCCTCCCACCGATTGGGTTTGGCTTGTGTTTCCCTTTGCAAAGGGTGGCAAAGCTAAGTTCCCTTCTATAGCTCCTTCCAAGATCAGGCATTTCAGTGCCTGGTGTACTAGAAAATCCAGGAGGATTAGTCATTTCCTCATTTTCCAAGCTCCAGCTGTAGCGAGAGGCCTGCAGAGGAGGTGCTGCCCGACGTAACGCGCCCCGTGTTCAGCTCCCCTTGCCTGCATGCTCTCGCTGGCTGCTTTATTATGGTCCTGCCCGGCAAGGCGAGCAGTGCCAAACGGCTCCCTTTCTCCTCTTTGGCTGGGGCTGTCTCATTCTGAGTTCTGATAAACGCACGCTGAAACTGCCCTGCTTTGTTCCTGCAGGAGCCGCGGTGCTTTACACCTCTCCTTGGCAGCCCTGCCTGATTTGTCCTGCTCATCCCGCCTGCATTTGCCGGCGCCAGCAGGCAAAGATCTCTGTCGTAGTCTGCTCCTCTCGTTTCCCTGGGCTTTTCAGCTCCTTTTGTTGGTATTTTTCTCCTTGTCTGTGCTTCATTCCCAGCAAAGTAGTCCTTCCAGCCTCTGTAACCACAGCAGGAGGTAGATTTGGCATTGTAAGCAATAGTGTTTCAGAACGACACTTTGGTGTGAAATATTAACCGAGGGTATGGCTTTTTATTTACAGATATGTTGAAAATCAATTGCAGTATTCTAGGGAAGATCACAATCGTAAAGTCTCTCGTTCACACCAGTGCTGTTATTCCTGGTGTGCGGGGAGAAGGGGCAGTGGATGCCATCCCTGGAGCACCTCGCAGCTTGGGGGTGACCTGCTGGCACTGCGGTGGGGAGCAGAGGCCCTTGGCGGAGGAAGGCTGCGGGGCGCCCCGGGGGGTGTTTGGGGAGCTGCCAGCACGGACAGGTCATGGTCCTGTGGTCCACGGGCGAGCGTGGTCCCCGGGCGAGCATGGTCCTGTGCTTTGGGCACCGGCGTGACGCAGGACTGAGACAAGAAGGTCGCCGCCGGGAGGAGCGGAGGGGAGCGGGGCGGGACGCCATTACTAGGGCTGCTGCAAAAACGTAGCAAGCGGCGTTTCCGTAGTGTAGTGGTTATCACGTTCGCCTAACACGCGAAAGGTCCCCGGTTCGAAACCGGGCGGAAACACTAGCCGGGATGACTCTTTTCTTCCTCCCACGGTACGCTCTTGAAAGCGATCAGAGCCGATCATCCGCCGGGCGCAAACTGGCGGCAGCCGAACGCCGGCCTGCTAAAAAAACCCCCCCCGGGGG
>NW_008824049.1:1633956-1635158 GCF_000699105.1 Pygoscelis adeliae
TCGGTCCGAGCCTCGGGTGGCTCGTTTCTGCAAAGTGCCCCTCGGAGCCCAGTTTTGACATGACAGTTCATAAGCTTAGGCGAGCTAATCTTGTGATCTGGGTGGGGACGCATACACGTCTCCCCCTCGTTCTGTCTCTAAAATCAGCAGCTCCCCAAGTTAAGAAGGATCCACCCATCACTATACCTCGTACAAAAGCGCTGCTACACAAACTATCCTGCAGGATTCGAACACTGAGTCTTTTGTAATCATTAACTTACTCTGTTGGGGGGGGGGAAACAAAGTTAAATCTTGCATGTGAATCAATTTTTTTTTCTTTCCCAGGTCAGAACAAAGAGGCTGCAGCTCGTTATCAAAATGCAGTATTCCCATCACTGTGAGCACCTTTTGGAGAGACTGAACAAGCAGCGAGAAGCCGGCTTTCTTTGTGACTGCACTGTTGTTATTGGTGAATTCCAGTTCAAAGCACACAGGAATGTGCTTGCCTCTTTCAGCGAGTACTTCGGTGCATTTTACAGAGACACGTCTGACAATAATGTTGTTTTGGATCAGACTCAAGTGAAAGCTGATGGATTCCAAAAACTCCTGGAATTTATTTATACGGGAAACTTAAACCTTGACAGGTAACATGCGCTATTAAAGGGGGAAAGAAAATAGGGAAATAAACTTTGTGTTAAGGCAGTACTGGGTTTGTTGTTCTTTGTAGTAAGTTCTGGAGGAACAAACAGTAGTGGGTGTAATACATACTAACAACTTGAAGATCATCTGTTCGTATGTTTTAAAATACCACATGGTATGCGAGTGCCAAAACAAAGGTATGTAGTCTGATATTTCACTGATGGATAGTTTCACTCCCTGAGTGTTTCTGTCTGGATTGGAAGGGATTAACAATCTGATGTGATTACCGGGAGAGGGAAGGATGACTGTCTTGTTTCTGAAGTTGGATTATAGAAGTCCATTTTTGCAGAGAACGCACAGGAACGGTATATACAGTAGAGACTAAAGTCTGAGGAATGCATGAGGATAGGCACGATTTAAAAAAAATACATTTGTTAGAATTTGCATGATCTGTTACTTAAAATCTTATATTACAATGTCCAAAAGGAGTCACAGAAAAAGTGTTTCCCCCCTTACTGTGTCGATTTTGTGCCCATTGTGTTGCTTCCTGTGCAGTGAGGATTCTTTGCAGTGCTTTTCTCTCA
>NW_008824049.1:1635211-1674636 GCF_000699105.1 Pygoscelis adeliae
AACTCCTATCTCAATGTCTGGTGTCAAATGCATTTTAAAAAAGCTTTGTTGCTATTGATGTCTGAAAACTCACACTCAATAATTGAAGTATGCAGATGCGGGGTGGTGGGTTTTTAAAATTAGCTACAGGCATTAACAGCAATAGAGCAGCGTACACAGCTATGTGGTGAAGTTAGTGACTGGCGCTTTGCAAATTATGTATAAGCAGAAGTGTGCAGCGTTCTTGATGTCTGTCTGGGACCGCAGCAGGAGAGTTTCTGGATTCATTCTGAGCAGTTGCAATCTCTGAAAGAAGAGGAAGGTGAAAGTACCGTTCTCACCCGGGGAGAACTATTTGACTAAAGATGACACCTGCACGTCTGCACCCGTCATCTTGTACTGTATCCCTTTAGGTGACTGCTGCAACTGTCTGCAAATTCTGTTGTCTTCTCTGGTGGTGGGTGCATGAGTGACACCCCAAGGGCATACTATGGTGTGCAGTGCGAGTATGATATAGGATACTAAAACAGTTGTATTCATGTACAGAGAATAATTGTGGCTAGTTACTTATTGTTTAATTACATTTGCTGTGTAATAGACTGTTGGAATGATGTTATTTACCATTAATCTCTCTTTAAAGTGCTGTAAATCCATAAATGCATTGATGGTACGTATTGCCACCTTTTCCAGATCAATTTTTTCTAAACCATCAAGGCGTGTGTTGCAGGAACTGAAAAATAGAGCATAGTTTAAATGAGGACTTCCTTGGTGTTAACGTTGTCTGTGCGCAGCTGATACAGAATTAAGACTGCTTGCAAATCGTTTTATAAAAGAAGATTAATACCTGCCTCACAGAAGTGCTGAGGTGAATGCACCGCTTGTGAATCACTCAAGACTTTTGGCAGAAGGATTATAGAGTGATAACTTTTGCATTTTCTTCTCCAGTGTTTTATCCCTTCGTGCTGTGATTTCTGAGCTTTTTGGACCAACAACCCCATGTCTAGCCTCACCACCTTACAATTGGACTTTTAACTTAAAATTCTACAAAAGGCATGTAACTGAAAACAAAATTCTCAGTTCTGTGGATCTGCAGACCCCACTAGGCATGGGCCATCGGTTCGGGAGTAATTGTCATACTAGTGTCTTATGGCACTACAGCACTAAGAGATTAATCTTGCTGTATGTGTTCTCAAAGCTACTCTTTCTGACAGTGTAACTTTTCTGTAGCTGTGCTGTCTGTATTTGATACAGTTGGTACAGAACAGATGTTTGCTTTGTCCAGAATATTGTCACCCAAGTCTTCTTTTCTTGCAGCTGGAACGTTAAAGAAATTCACCAGGCTGCCGACTATCTCAAAGTAGAAGAAGTGGTCACTAAATGCAAAATCAAGATGGAAGACTTTGCTTTTATTGCTAATCCCTCTTCTACAGAGACATCTAGTATCACTGGAAACATTGAAATGAATCAGCAGACTTGTCTTCTGACTCTCCGAGATTACAATAATCGGGAGACAGCAGATGCTGCTTCTGTAGAGTTGGTTCAACCACAGGCAAAGAAAGCAGCTTTAGAAAAGAAATCTCAAACCAAAAAGCGAAAGAAGAATTTCGGCTCCCCCAAAAGCATACAGAATAAATCCGTACAATATCAGAACGATGTGACAGAGAACACATCCATTGAAATGTTTTTAGACGCAAATAAGCTGGCCACCCAGATAACGGAACAGGCTGCCCAAGGCAGTGATAACTCTGAGCTACAGCTGGCATCTGTGGTGGAAAGCGAAATGCTGGCAGCGCAGGATATCCTAGTTCAGACTATTGCAGCAAAACAGAAACGGGGAAAGCCTCAGCAAAGCTGTGCACTGAAGGAGCACTGTATGTCTAACATAGCCAGTGAAAAGAACACTTACCAGCTGGAGAGTTCAGGGGAAGAACTTGACCAGAAGTACTCCAAAGCTAAGCCAGTGTGCAACACGTGTGGAAAAGTCTTTTCGGAAGCCAGTAGCCTCCGCCGACACATGAGAATACACAAAGGAGTGAAACCGTACGTGTGTCAGCTTTGTGGGAAGGCATTCACCCAGTGCAATCAGCTGAAAACACATGTAAGAACTCACACAGGTAAGCTGCTGGCCTTGTCTTCATGGACTGTGGAGACCTGTAATCACAGCCTGTGAATACAGGACTAAAAAGATCTTTGCATTCTGACTTCTTCCTCTAGAAATTTTGTCTGCTGCTGGTACGCGTATGGGGATAGTACCTATATCCTGGTAGCATGAAATGTTTCCATGTTTTTCCGTACAAAATCATAGTTTCTACTTTAAATAGCTAGAGAGGACTTTATTAGTCTGAATACCTTGATTTCAGGAAAGACTCAGAAGAGCTGGCTACGGTTTAACTCTGCAGAGTGATTAAATGGGATGGAGTGCCAAAACCTATTGCCAGTGGAGCATGAAAAGCTCACTGTACTTGATACTAGAATTCCTGTTGCTTTTTTAAACATCAAATCCTAATATACGTTTGATAGCAAAACTGGGGGGAAAAAAGCAATCTTGTGACAAGTAGGTAACTTCTTCCATAGGGTCTTCAAAATAGGTTGGGGAGGTGGCTGAATTACTATAGCATTTGGGATTTTATTTAGTAAAACGTGCAGCTGAAATGTGTGATGGCGTTGTGATCTCTGCGTTCAATAACACTACCAGAAGTTTGTGTCGTATCAAGAGCTGCTGAACAAAGCATCAAAGAGAAATCAATTACGAACACTTAAATGTTAAGACAACATGTCTGACTTAAAAGATTGTGAAGAGCAAATTGCTGGAGCCTGGGAAGACGTATGGGAGAAGTACTGTGCTTGCTTATCTTTTTGTATGTTCTTCCCTAGCGATGGAAGATTTGATACTGGGTTAGTTCGTTCTTCAGGCTGATCTGGCATAGCTGTTCTTCTGCTATTGCCTTTGCTGCTGTACTTGGCCCAGTGAGCAGCAGAGGGACCTGGTTTACATAGTTTTCTTCCTTTCGTGGCTGGCATTCAGAATTCTGAAGCAACAGTGAATCAGATAAAAAATTGTTTACTTTTGCTCTTTTTCCCCTTTGGAAAACTCTGAGCAGATGCCAGCAGTGGAGCTCTTTCCAGGAAGCTGTGAAGATGTGAAAGAGGTGAAGTAGGAGGGCTTGAGGTACAGCTGCAGGAGAACGCCTTGCTCTTTCAGTAACCGAGGGAGAGGATTTCAAATATTGTCAGCCAATGACTAACCAAAGGTTCATGTGTGAGATGGAGCTTGTGAGCAGTATTCAGGGACAGTTCGCTGGTAGGACCGTCAGTTGCACTTTCTACTTTTGAGGGTGTTGTACTGGGAATTTTTGCATGAGTAGGCAGGGAATTTCATGGTGTTGGTTGCTAGATGACAGGTTAGATGTCCAATACCTTTATTTTTGAAGTTTGTATGTGTACAATATACTTAAGAATCGTTGAGTTCCTGGTTTGATTGTGCACTGCCATAGAAATGCAGAGATAGGCTCTTTTATACTGACATCTAAGACCGCGGAGTTGCGCGATCCGTTACATGAGACTGTACTGACCACTAAGAATATATGAATAGTCAGAGAAGTACCTGTAGCATTCTACGGCAGATGCTAACAAGAAATTAGTGAGCACTAGACTATACTTTGAAGATTGAAGACTTGTTGCTGTTTGACAGGCAAGAAAAGGCAGATGATTTACTGGTGGTTCATCTTGAATATTCAGAATCATGAACAGACATAACCAGCAAAAAGTCTGAAAATGTAGTAGTAGCGTTCTTAAAATAATGTGGGGGAAATGGCAAAATTAAAAATATTAATTATTACCTTTTTTCCACTAACGGTAATGTGTTCAAAAATAGTCTGTTATCTGCTGTATTCCTGGCACGTTCCACTTCAGTGGACTGATGATGGGATGTTCCAAGATGTTGTTTGTAAGAAGTATTAGAGCAGACACTTGAGCTTTGGTCAGGTAATGGATCGGAAAGCTTTCTTACGTAAATGCAGAGAGCACACGGGTTTTATTTTTCACTAGGGGAGAAGCCATACAAATGTGAACTATGCGACAAAGGCTTTGCTCAGAAGTGCCAGTTAGTGTTCCACAGTCGGATGCATCATGGAGAAGAGAAACCATACAAATGTGATGTCTGCAATCTGCAGTTTGCAACTTCAAGCAATCTGAAGATTCATGCCAGGTGGGCAAAAGTGAGATCCTGCAAATGCTTATCCACATGTTTGTTTAAACAGAATAATTTACTCCAGCGTGAGCAAGAGTTACACGTTCACATAATCTGGTCATTTCTACTCCTTTTCTCTTGGGTCTTCTCTCACGCTGTGTAACAGAATAATTACATCTATGTACTTGCTCATTAGGGAACCAAGTTGCAATTTATGAATGTTACAGCATACGCGCTGGTATCCTTATGGCAATGATGTGGGGTTTGTTTTGTTTTAAACTGCTTGTAGCACCAAAGAGGAGAGAGTTCCCTGATGGGAAGTGAAACAGAACAGTTCTCACTGTTTACTGTCCTTTTGCATTTTTTGGCAGGAGCAGGAATTATGTTCCCCTGTTAGGAATCATCATTTTCTCTTTCAGTACACTATAATGCAAAACGTGCCGAGTTCTCGTGGTGCGTCTTACATGTGCAGGGCCTGTAGTTCAGTTCAGCTGCCATTGAAATCATGGATGTGCTGATTCCCAGAGTCAACAGGCACTGAGTGACTGAATTTCACTGCGAGAGAAACTGCTAACTCAAAACCAAACTCACGGCTGTTACGGTTTTTTTATTTCACAGAACGTCAGCACAAGGAACTTTGGGGATAAAGTACTAATTGAGGGAAGTTACTTAATCGTGGGTGTTGCTTCCCTTTCTGCCAGGAGATCACTGATGCCTGTGTTCATTCGCAGGAAGCATAGTGGCGAGAAGCCCTACGTGTGTGATCGGTGTGGTCAGCGGTTTGCTCAGGCCAGCACACTCACCTACCATGTGCGTCGCCACACGGGGGAGAAACCTTACGTGTGTGACAGTTGCGGAAAAGCCTTTGCCGTCTCAAGTTCTCTCATCACCCATTCCCGAAAACATACAGGTAAGGGGAGACACAGCACTGTGGTACCAGAACAGGCCTGGCAAGGGAGGACTGGCTGCCTGCAGAGGGTCTGGAGATAGGTAACGACCAGGAAATCCGTAGATTGCGAGTTAGCTCTGGAGTTGTCATCCAGCTCCTTTCTCATGTTTTTTCCCTTTTACTTCAGTTTAGGGAGCTCTTTCTCCCATTGGATATTACCTCCGTTTCATTTTGATTTGTTCTTTATGTGTATTCTGGTTTATATATCGAAATAACAAACTCCTTGTGTTCCCTTTAGGAGAGAAGCCATATATCTGTGGCATTTGTGAAAAGAGTTTTATTTCCTCTGGAGAGCTCAATAAACATTTTCGGTCCCATACAGGTCAGTTTCCAGACAGGCTGCTTCCTGCACTATAAATAATATTCTACCTTTACCCTTTTGCCTTTAAAATACACCATATTGTGCTGTACTTGAAAGTAGCAGAGTGTCTTAATTTACGTATCCCTGTGTTAACATAATTTAAAGAAAATATTTGTTGTTTTTTTTTTTAATTGCCTTTTTCAGATTAATATCTGTGTAACAGCATAGGCGTTGATGTATGATCATGGCTTTACTTCTAACGTTCGGGTTTTTTGCTTTGTTTTAATCTATGCTGGAAGAAATTTTATTCTGAATACAGACACACAGACAAAATAACAGAGTTACAAAGTTGTATTTTAAAATACAACCTTGAAATCCATTAGCCTACATCTCTTAACTGTGTTTTCTTTCAATTTCAAGATTGTTCTAACTGCCAAACCAATTTTTTTCAGGTGAAAGACCATTTATCTGTGAAATGTGTGGAAATTCTTACACAGATATAAAAAATCTTAAGAAGCACAAAACGAAAGTTCACACAGGTGAGTTCCTTCTGCAAAAAAAGGTTAAGAAACTACATCAACTGTTTTGTCTTCAGTGCTGAATAACTTTTTTTTCTTTTGCTCATCCAGGCCTAAAATTAGAAAACAAAAGATTTTTGGGTAGTAGCTCTCTTTAGAGCCAAAAGCATCCACTTTAGAGGTACTCAAATTTTTTAAAGCATAAAGTACGTGCTTTAAAGTAGATTCAAGACAAATTTTCAAGCATTTGCATTGCTATAGCAAACACATGTTGAGCAACATCGAAGTGGATTGCTGCTGACAAGAATTTCTGTACGTGACTGTTTACTTTCTTGTACTAGTAACTTGTGAGAGCTTCCCACATGAAGGCATAGTCTGAATTGTAGGAAATTTTCACCTCTTCTGAATATGTCAAAGGAATATGTCTTTATGAGGGTAGTAACTGAAGTGAACATGGCATACTGGTTACAGGAATTACTTAACATCTTGAAGGCACAAATAATTTTAATGTAACAGTGGAAGATTTCTCAAGTGACTGGATAAAAACTGTAATGGGTCTGGCTGGAATGGAGTTAACAAATGTTTTCTCCCAAAGAAGTGTGTGGATAAATGGTATATTTTACATTGCTATCTCAGTTAAAAGAGGATGCTTGGATGTGGCTGTTGTTCTTAGATTTTCTGGGGTGGAAAATCTCAACGAAACCGTCATAATTACATTTTTTCCAAAGCTCCTTTGTTCATTGTGACGTTAAGGATTTGTTTTCTTCTGTAAAGATCGAGTTGGAATGCATCATCCGTCTAGTTGTCATGCTATAAGCACAGAGGATGTGATTCTCGGTGCTTACGTTGTATTTACAGCTCATTCTGGCTTCGCGGCACATTGAAGCCACTGATAGCCCAGCTGCCCAGGCAGTCTTTGACACACCAAGCGTTTGTTTTGACAGTCATTTGAAAGGGAATTTGCAGAATTTGTGGAGGAGCTTCTGAACATTTCTTTCTTTTTTTTCCCCACCCCCCAGGATCTGAAACTCCCCCTGATTCTAATGCACTTGATAATTCTTTCAATGAACAAGAATCCATTCAGAGTCAGAAAAGTCCTTTATCAGAGTCCATAGATGTGAAGCCCTCTGAGATGTCTTTAGCACTTCCTCTTCCCATTGGGACTGAAGACCATCAGATGCTGCTTCCCGTGACGGGTAGCCAGTCTCCTTCATCGGAAACATTACTAAGATCTGCTGTGACTGGATATTCAGAACCTCAGTTTATTTTCTTGCAGCAGTTATACTGACCGTGCAGTACAGAGCCATCAAGGTAATTTGGTAGTGAACTTGCATATGTTTGGTAAGATGAACATAATCAAGCAAGCAGTCACACTTTTTGAATTGGACTTGTTCTTTTTTTCCTCAGTGTAAAGACACTTGTAAGGCATTTCCATTGTGCAGCGCTGTCTTTTGGTTTTTGTTGAATTGTGCTAATCTACAATCAAATTTCTATTTGCAATTAACACTGATTTCCAGGAGGCAATTCCTTTCCAGAAACACCTGCCTTAAGAATTCTCTGTTAAATATGTTAGTGTATTTTGGATCTCCTCCCATATTCCTTCTGATCTGATGTGTCACAATGTCATTTGAGAGCAGACATTTTAAGCCATATTTGATAGTTTAAGAATATTAACCCAGAGGTGTAAGGGGAAAATCATAATCTGAATGTACTAACAAGCTGGTACTCCTGCATTCCAAGGTGAACAATGGTACGTGACGGGTAGGCCAGTGCTCTGGTGAGGTGCTTGCAAAGAATTACTGCTGTCTGCCAGAAGTAGCCATCTTCAGTTGAGGTCTGACCAGAGGGAAGGAAAGTTTTGTGTATATTTTCCTGACAAGGCAAGTAAAGGAGCGTTAATTTTTTTCTGTAGTGTGTGAAGTCAGAGGGTTCTAATGGCATAGATACTACTGGGTATTCTTTCCAACAAGTCACTTTTTCTTTTTTTGTTAAGTGAATCCAGCATTGTTGTATCTTGTCCCAGATTTATTTTTCACACCCCTGCAATGCCCTGGTTTTGGCACAAACAGCAACATTTGCTCAAAAGGAGAGCTGGAACACGCGTGTTGTAGATCAGACGAAAAGATGCATTGACTGAATTGTGAGGCATGAATCAGAGCTTCATAATCCTTTTTTTACAGTAGTGCTGCTTCTTGTGCTAGACAGTAGGTACAAAAGAGGAAATAAATCCTGCCCTTCACTGTGAAAATAATAAGTGAACGCTACATGAGGGGGCATTAAGGAAGAATACAACAGAGCAGAATGATATTCTTCCAGGCAAGGTTTTGTTGGAGTATGACTGATTTCTTTTAGTTGAAGTATTTATGTACTGCTTTACCTCTCGTGTCACTTGTCCGCAGTAACTGCACAAAACTGGTACCTAGCAAGACTCGTGTAAGGGTATGTTTTATTACTAGCAATGTAAATTTTTAAAAAGCAACACTTTTAAAGTCTTGGTCATCAGTTAAAGACTAGTTGACAGTAGGAGTACTTTTATACTCCGTTTTGCCAGTTTGTGCCATTAACATAATGTAAGCATGATTTAAGTAATCATCAAATAGTAAGGAAACAGTCGTAATACTGTACCAACAATGCATTTAAAGATATTATTTGTTGGTTATTTACTCGGTGCTAGCATTTTATTTCCATTGATGCCTTGTGTCCAGACACTGATAAATAGAAGAGCATAGGAGATACCTCTTAACTGATTCTGTTCTACATGGAGTAATAATTAATCTGCACCTTAATTAACAGACTTGTGAAAAATTTCTTGGAGGATTTCATTTAAATATTCTGGAAATAGTCCCTTGACTCCTGAGCATGACTATAGATTCCCCCCCCCGCCACCTCTTCCTACATGTTTGTACTTGTAAAGTAATAGACCTTTCGCTTCTTTGTGTTGATCATCTTAGTACGTGGCAAGTTTAAAACTCTGCTGCTTGATCATGTTTTATGCTTTAATATATGGCCAATTTGCTGATAAAGTCTACCGCAGGCAGCAAGGAGTACAACCATGTTCACTGGGAACATTCTTAATGCAGGCATCTCTAACTCTGTCCACTGAAGCTAATTATTGCCATACCTGCCTGACCTTTATTTGCTTTGCTTATCTGTACTACAACATTTGTGAACAGCCGATGTCCTTCACAATGCTGGCAAAGGACAATGGATGAAGTTCTCTGATTGATGGGGTTTTTTTCTGTTTGTTTGGCATTTCCCCCTTTCCTCCCCCGTTTTCTTTTTTAGCTTCTGTTGTTGATGTAGCCCCTGAAGGATATTCCTTAGCCTTGCCATTTAAGACTGAAGAACCACAAAGATCGGGATCTTGACTCTGTGTAAAAAAAGCGAACTCTGTGTAGCTTGTCCTAAGGTTCCTCTTTACTTTCTCTCTCTGAAAATACAGCAGACGTCTTGGGATAGACATAGGCTTAGTCATGAATACTGAAACAGAACAATACCGTAGAATTCATAAATTTCATATTTAAACAGCTTTGGAAGATAAACTAATGATATGCTGCTGTTATCTGAGGAAAAGTAGCTAAAGATTAACATATCCAGGATAAATGACCACAAGAAAGAACTAGCTCTGGAAAAAAAATTTTTTTAAAAATCACATTCCTACATAGAAAATGCATTCCATAACAATGTTTGTTTGGACTGTTTTTATATTTCTAAAATTATAGCTTATTACTGTATTCTTAGATTTCAGACTTTTTTAAAAAATACAGTGCTTAGATTTATACAGGATTTGTTTAGATACTTATAACAGTAACACTTGCTTTATTAGTCATTTAGTTTTCTTTATAGACAAGAAGATAATCATTATTTTTTACAAGACAACAATTTTAACCTTTCTTAATAGAATACACAGGCTTGTAATTTTGTCTTGGAGCAATAATTTAGTGATCTGCACTCGAGTCCCCATATGAGAGTCTTGATTTTTATCCTCATCTTTTGTGAAGATATCTCAGCTGCTGAGGTATGATCTCTATGAACTGTATTCATTTACTAGAATATAGATTTTAAATATATATATATAAAAAAAAAAATTGTAGGTGTGTTCAGGCTGGGTGCTGTAGGACCTGAAGAAGCAGGTCTGTACTGTACCTTTTGCCAATAGATGCATGGAAATCAGCTGCACATCTAATTCCTAGGCTTAAGGATACTGAGTTCATTTTGGAGGTACAAGGTTTATAACAGTATTGATAATTTCTGTAAGGGATTAATGTGGGAAAGCATGGAATCTTTTTAGGCAGACGTCTCCTTCTTGAGACCTATCTGCAAAATGAAAGAGGGAATTTTAATAATTCCATTGACAGTGATTTAGAGAAAACAACATGATTTGTCACACTGTTGTTTCAGTACCGTTTCAGTCAATTTTGCACCGAAGTCAGTGCAAGTTTTGCCTGAATAGGTTATCTGCATCTAGAAATTTCCGAATTGGCTGTTCGGAAGTACTTATGTGAGAATAGCTCCTTGTATGACACTTACTTCCAAATGTGTGCCTAAAAGTGGGCACAAAGCATGACAACTTTTCTGAAATCGTGTGTTTCAAAAAACTTTCAAGTATGGACAAGTCCCATGTTAAGGATTTCAGGGCTGTGATCTTGGAGAGGCTATCGATAAGCCTTGCAGAATTAATTCCAGATAAGGACTAATAACTGATTTTTTGGTTAAATTATTTTTAAAATATCTTTCATGTATATACAATTTTTCCTCTGTTATTTGTATATAGCTCAACTCTCAATTTTATAATCCCCTGGGAAGGGAGGGGGTTGTACATATTTAGCCTGAAGTGTTTTATGTTAGACTTTAATAAACTTGTTTTGTAATTTTCCCTCACCTTGTGTCTCCTGTTTATAACTGCAAGGGGTAGCAACAAAAGAAGGAGGGAAGCAGTCTAACATAACCACCGTCAAAGCGCCCTGTCAGAAGGACACACGGTAGCCCTTTGCACAGCATACTGACACAGCAGGGATTGCTACATTTTCTTCTCGGCAGTAAACACACCTGATTTTTCTCATAGAAGATATTTTGGGTCTGTTCAAACTAAATTAAACAAAAACTTTATTCTAAATACCATCTAGTATAATGACTATTAGGTTAATTTTTTTCCACTTGTTTTGAGGTGTTTGGGGTGGGGTTTTGGGGGGGGTTGTTTTGGGGTTTTGTTTTTTTACAGAGTGCTTTGAAGATGTACTTTTTATGCTAAAGTAGATATTCAGTGATTTTCTTTATCAGACTTTGTATCTTATTTTTACTAGATTGTTTAATTTTACAGAAGGTGGTATGGTAGCTAGAGCACACAGTAGGACTTAGGGGACCTCCATTGTACCGCTGGCCTGCTGGATCAGTCATTTTCCTTCCCTTTAAAGTAGGGCAAAAATGCTGCCTTTCAGCAAGGTATTGCGAATTCTGGAAGCTGAAACAATGGTTTACAGAGCAGGATTATGCTTGCTTTTGCTACTAGAATAACTTACTCAGAAGACCATGGCAGAAGTTTCTAGCCTATGTAAATTCTCTCATTCCAAAGAACACAAACGTCTTTTAGGAATTTCAAGGTTTGGTTTTCAGAGAAAGGAAAGCGATAAATGACTCTGGCGTAGGCCTCTTTAAGCAATACAGGTTTCTGCATAAATAATTATTTTAGTTTGCAGGAAGCTGTTTCTACCTAATTCAGTAAGAATTACTCTGCAGCCCTTTCCTACAAAGGAATATCAAAGTAAATGATAACACATGAGCTATTTTTATGGATATTGTCAATAATGCAGAGTGCTCTTTTGGGCCAAGCATCTTGCTGTTAAACAAGGGTTCAGGTAGAGGAAAAATATTTCAAAAACATACACTAGCGATTTTGAAAGTAGACGCTATTTATCCTGTTACATTTTGTGTATGATATTGTTGCCATCTTGCCATGTCTACGCTAAAAATAAAGTACTGCTGTTGGTAGAGCTGGGACTGACTTGGTAGATTTGGTTCCCTGTTACCACAGCAGATTAACGAATGTCATTCATACAAGTAAATTAAGACTTAATTTGGGCAATGAAATTAGCTTGAACTTCATATACAGGACAAGATATATGGAAAAAATATACCTCGATCTGAGTCTTGTAGTGGTCTTTCTGGCAAGAAATTCTATCATCAATGTCTCAATACTGAGAGTACTCTCTTTAGACTATCAGAGTATAACCTGCAATGCTCCAGAGCAGCAACACTTAGAAAAATACCAACTTTGATACTACAGGCCTATCTAATTTTTTAAAAACTTAGGAATTTTCATAGCATGCAGATTCTTCTCAATCACATTCCGTGTATCCTCAACTTTTGTTTTCATGGCTCCGTTCTTCTGTGCAACAATAGTTAAAATATAAGCTCCTCTCTAGAATATGATTTTCACAGTGCGACCTATGGATGACTACAGGTTAAGATGTCCATGCGCAAAAAGCCGCAAAGATTTCTGGTCTCCTGCTCTGCCCTCACCTTGTGGGTGTCACATCCGTTAAGCTATTCTATGAAGAGAACACAGGGGAACTCCTGGTCTGGAGGGCGAAGAAAACTTGATCAGGTCTTAAACACTGTCTCTAGCAGGCAAGAAGGTTGAGGGGACAGAGAGAGACCTCTGTGTCAACTTGTGTGTGGTGGAACAAACATACCTGCTCCGTGGGCTTACCTCTAAGTCCTCGTATGATATTAAGTGCTTTTTGGACCAACAGAGCCTGACTAATTTGTGTTCAGGCTGGGGGAGAGAAAAAACACCCCAACACTTAGCTATCAGTACCACTTTGGTCATTTCAGCTTGGTAAGGGGTATCCGTACATCTCCCTGTTTCTACACTACCACTGTGATAATACAGAATCAGAACATCAGCAGGTAAATCACGGCTTCTTAGGTATTATTGTTGAAATTACTTTCTTATCTTTTTCCCCTCATACTTAGATTTCGTAGGTCTTTTGCCTGCATGCACATACATTCAAAGATTACTCTGTTACTTATGCTATACTAATTTTTAACAGGCACATTTAGACATGCACAAAATTGCACTAGTGAAAGCCTTTGGGCAAACCTCTGCTGTCCTATTTGGTGACTTTTTCTATTTAGGAACATAGATCTAGTCACTTCTACAGGTACGAGCAGAGGGGGTGTACAAAGGAAACAAGCTGAGTGATTCCCAAACTTCTGAGAAGTCTGTGCCCAAACCGTTAAACAATTTTTGACTACCATTATATGTGTATGTTGTCTTATTCATGTGTAGGAGTTGCCACATGGCTACAATATAAATCTTTCTAAACAGTTTTCAAGAGACAGGAAGAAATAATGAAACCAAGTTTGGTGGTTTTCATTTGTAGTACAAGAAACAAGTCCATGCTGCAAGTTCATCAAAATACTATTTATATACCAGTAAACTAGGTTCACTAGCTTTAAAGTTCCAGCATTATAGTGGCTTAACGCTTAAGTTTGCTTAAGTTTGTTTAACTTGGTTAAAAAAAAAAAAGTCACTCTTGGATAAATATCAAAAGCATGCCATTGCTAAGTAAAAGGCGAGAGTATGTAGAGCACAGTAGCAACAAATGGGTTTACCCAAACCTCTCTTAGCTTCAACAGGAACCTTGTTCTACACCATATCTGATTTGCTGTCAAGCAAAGCTGCTCCCCAGCGGCAGTCCCGGGTGTAGGTTTTTGTCAGTTTGATCTGCCTGGCTGTACTCCAGCCTGCAGAGATGCAATAACATTACCTGTGGGTTCTCCCTGCTATGTGGAAACCTGACTGCAGAGACCACAGCCCAGGAAGGGCGACGACAGCTCTTCCTCTGCAGCTGCCACGTGGAAGAGGACCCTGTGGTCATGATACCCTATCCATAGGCTCTGCTGCTGTTCTGAACCAGCCCCTGCATCTTTTTAAAATGAGAAGCACTTGATAAAAATCCTGATCTGAGAGGGTCTCCTGAATAGAGCGGAGTAGTTCAGCTGCTAGGAGTTCAATTCATGCATCTGCAGTGCTGCAGTCTGAACTCTTCACATGCCTCTCATCAGTGACTGTTCTACTCCCTGTTACTGCTAAGAATACCTAGTGTCACCCTTAGTGCACTGTGCGGTGGTGAAAATGTTTTCCTCTTAGCATGTCAGTTCACTAAATTCATCTATCACCTGGGAACCCTGGAACTACAGCTAATCATGGTAAGGTGAAGGAGATGATAGTGTGCAATAGAAACGACTGCAGCAAAATTAAAGCATTTTCATACTAATAGGCTTTTAATAGCTTGGGCATTTTCAGCAACAAATTTTAAGATCACTGGTTTGATATTTTATCTCTAATGCTACTTCAAGTGTTTTTAGATTCCTTCTAGAGTAAAGACCCTGAAGAAACAACATGCAGCAAGTTTGATACCGATGTAATCTATTTTACTAGAAACAAGATAGGAAAACTTCAAGCATATGGAGCGCATCCAGCTGCTACCTCACTCACAAGTATTCTGAAAGCGCTGCAATTGCCAGACTGGCATTAGCATCTTTGTTCGTCACCTCCCCACAACTTGGTGTCCAGTAGTAATGCTTCTTAAGGCCATGGGAGAGCTCTGCAAGGTGAACATGCCCATCCACTTCATACGGTTCCACGTCTGTACAGTTAGGTTTCAAGCGGCCCGTCTGAATTAATTCTGAAAATGCCTGAAATGAGTAAGAACAAGAATCTGACATAGAATATTCCACTTTGACTGCAGTGAAGGCCCTAGAAGAAAACACACAATAGGCAAGTACTTGATCGTTTCGGTATGCTGATGTTCAGTGAGTCTCATTACAGCACCACCATATTATAATTATTTAAAAAAAAAAACAGACTGAATCAGGTATCTTGTTCACGAATTGCTGTAGTCTTCCCAAGGATTGTAAAAACAGATTAGAACGAACAAAAAACAACTCTCTTAGAAGAGTTCAGAAGCAAACACTTACCATACAGGCGGCTTCATCAAATTTGTTCCCCCAAATGTAAATATAGGAAAGGTCCACGTTTGTTTTCATTGCATCTGAAAGAGCTACGAGTCCTTTGCCACTTATATTGTTGCTTACTACTGACAACCTAATAAACAGAGAAAATAGTTACGCAAATGTGTGCCAAACCACTGAATTCCCATCTCTTAGTTAAAACTAAGAGTTTAACTATGATTTATTTATCATCATATATTATTATATATCCTATATTGTATGTATATTGAAATTTTATATTTGTTATTAATAATGTAATTATTCATTTGTATCAAGCCCAGTCCTACTATAAAATCTTCTTCAGGTTGCTAAAGGCAGTTTGGACTACGGACTTGTACTGTTTCGCAAGGCATTTCCAGGACTCGTGCAGCCAGGTTGTTCACCATTTAGTTCTTCAGTGTCGGTGGCTTACTGTGTGGTGGCCAGGTCTCATCTCTAGTCTGCTTTGAAGCCCAAGCCTTGGCACTTATCCAGGCTAAGCTTTGATCTTTGTGGAGTGGCAGTTATTTTTATATTAGTGAACCTGGAAGGCTTTCAGAGGCACCTAGCAGCCGCCACCTCTTCAGTCTGCTACTTAAAACTAATGGCTTCAGGTAACACCTTTGATCAGCTTTTACATCCTGCCGGCGCACGGTTTAATGCGGGCTACAAAATACACCCTGATGGAGAGATTACAGCTCTTTTGGGTTCACCCAGAAGCTAACTTAAACAGAGGATTTTCTTAAGTGTTGAAGATCAGAATCAACAAATATAGTGCCTTATCCCTGCGTGGAATCTGATTATCGTAAAATTCTGAAGATGTACAGCTCTCGGTTTGTTTTCGTTTGTGCGCCACAGGGACCTACGCTTTAAAGATGCAAAAAGAACTAATGAGATCTAATTGCCTTCCCCCCTCCTTAAATGACTGTAAAAGCTGTGAATCACATGTAAGATGAACCACTACAAAACCGATCTAACTGTCAACCCCAAAAAACCCTGAAAAAGAAGAATAATTATATGTCAGGCCACAGCAATGGTTACAAGATGAAAAAAAGGAAGTACAAGGAAAAGGGATAAAACGAGGTACGGGTAGGCCTGGCGGTGCGGGAAGGTGAACACGAGGCATTAGCACGTGGGATTGAATGTCATTTCTTAGCCTAGTGTTTTACTCCTTTAGCTCACGTGAAGCTACAGGGGACTTAGTTCAGTTACCCAAGCACAGGCCTCCTGTGCCCTCTGACCTGCCTGGTCTCCAAGCTGCAGGGCTCCGAAAGGACCTGGGGGCCACCTGCCAGCGCCCTAGGATGTCTCACAGGTCTTGCAGCATCTCCAACGGTGGGAGACGCCTATGCTTAGGCAAAGGAATCCCACCCAATCCATCATTCACATTTTTTTTCCTGAGAAAGAAAAATGGGCTAAGAAGTTTGGAACCTTCTGACTTTTCTAATCTGATCGGCAACGTGAAAGCACACAGTTTTGCTGTCAGTTCAGCCACTGCAAAGTGCGAGCTTCTTATACTCTGAGTCGTTACACCTGCAGTCTCTGGGGAAGTTACGTAAATACTAACGCCTGAAGAATCCTGTTGTACAAAGCCAAGGCTTCACTCAGGTAGATGGCTCCGTCATCTTCTATTCGGTTTGCACTAAGGTCTAGGATTTCCAGGGTTTGGTTCCGTTTTAGTAGTTCTCCCAAAAATTTTACACCATCACAGGTTATTTTATTACTGAAAGAGAGATGCACACATTTTTTTAAAAGGGTGCTAAGAAAATGAGTGTCTAATGTTAGTCAGGGCGATGTCACGTAGTAACTCTTACCAGCTAAGATCAAGGTATCTCAGGCTGGAGTTTTCATACAATGCCTCACACAGTCGCTCTACACCAAAATTTTTCATTTCGTGCTTGCACAAATGTAGTTCCACAAGAGAAGAGTTATTTTTCAACATCAGAGCTACATGAACTGTGGTCTCTTCCTAAAAACATACACTCAGTTTTTATTAAGCTGTACTTTAGGATAAGATATGGTCTTGCTTCAGGAAAAGGGAGATGCGCAACTAACAGCAAGATTTGGTTGTCAGTAGTGTCCTATTTTGTATGTTGCAGCTTTGTATTAAAAATAGCCAGGAAACAATATGTTACGATAATGCTGAAAATAAAAAAAATGAAAAATACCAGAAATATCTTTGCAGATTTACAGTACTATATACATCCCTGCAAATATCAGGAGCATCAATGTTTGAATCATTGTCTAATCAGTTTCCCTCCCAGTCATTGCTCTTAAAAAACTGAATGTTTGAGTCAGTCTTCGCTAACGTTAAAATATTTTGTCATGACACTAATCTATTATTTCATAAAAAGAAACAGGATTGCTATGGGAAAAAATACGTCCTGTCACTGTAACACAAAGTAAGTTCGTTTTGAAGTTGTCACGTTTAGTTAAGAATACTGTGAGTCAAAAATAAGGCAGCAACCCAGAGGCCTCAGAAAATGATAGAGTTGAAGGTGGGAACAGTGGCAAAGAGTCTCCCACAGATACAAACCAGGCCCTTAATGGCCCATATTTTCAATAGCAGTAGTTTAAATTTATTTCTAAAACTGGGTTTAGGCAGATCAAGCCCTGTCTTAGTAGAAAAGAAACAACTAAAATCTGTTTAAACTGATGAATTCACCTTTGGGAATTTAGGAAGATCTGGCCTTCGTGACAGTTTAATTTCATTATCCTGCCATCAGGAAAATACTGTACCTATCGCAGACATCTGACAACAGCTGCCAGGCTGGTGAAACCACCACCGCAACCAGCTCTGTAGCCAAGGCTTCAGCAGGGCGATGATGCGCAGAAGCTGCATGCCTGCAAGCAAAAGCCCCGCAGCTCTGTGTGCCTGTACACATCCAGTGGCCTGTGGTGCTGCCCCCAGCAAACACTGCCTTGCAGATTCTCTTTTCGGTGCTCAATTGTTTTGAAGGGTTTGTGTCTTTTTTTTGGCTAACAAATGCATCATAGGTTTTACATTGACGAGGTTCATTCACTGGTTAAATTCATGCTTCAAGTTCACGTAGTGAAACAACAAAACCACACAGCCCAGTGAATATGGCATATTGTTGAAGCGTGCCTTTCTTCTTTAGGCTGCGGGCTCTGGCAATTGCCCACGTATTGCACTGCTCAGATAAACAGCAGTCTTTTGTTCTTCCCCTCATTTCCTGCTAAACAGCATTTCTCCCTCAGTTTGCTGAACGACGCATAAAACTCTCCGTGCTGTAACAGCAGAAGGAATACTTGGTTCTCCAATACCAAGCCCTCTCCATTAGCCCATTATTTAACAAATGCATATGTACCAAGAAAGAAATTTTTAAAAAATTAACCTTCTAGTTAAACAGGGGCAGCCTGTGACTGCACAAAACTTGGCACAGAAAGAGGAAAAGAGTATTTCTGCAACTATTTACTTCACTTTCTAAGGAAACCCAGAGGGCCGTGTAGTTCAGCTGTCCATAAATACATCAGTACTGACTTACGCTTCTCTCTTTGACCGAGCTGACGCTACAGTCTACTTACATACCTCTTGGCTGTATAGTAAAGGACGATTTAGGTTTATTGCTTTAACTGATTTGTTCTGCGTCAGGGCTGTTGCTATTGCTATTAGACACTGCGTACCCTGGAAATGAAAATAAATAAACTCTTTAGAGAAACCTGTCCGACGTCTAGATCAAGCTACCAAATTACCATGACTTCTTAGAATCGATTGTCAGAAGATCAAAAACATCAAATGGGCTCAGATTGGAAATGCTATCATTTCTGCCTCCATGTACTCTGGAGTGATGCAAGTGCAGCAGGCAAGTGCTTACAGACCCAATGTATTTTCTGATAATACCAATGCCAACTCCCTATGCAATAATAGAGTGGAATTAGGCTAAGAAGTACAAATGGCCATGAAATTTGGCAACTCAGAAAATAAAAAGCAAGAATAATGTATCTCAAAGATACTTGTCCATTTAATTGATCCTGTATTTTGGTTTTCCTGATTTATGAATTAAAATCAGCTTGTGTGTGTTCCCTAAGGTCTTTGGTAAAAGTCTTCGGTAACATTTATCCACTAGGTAAATTCATACTAAATGTGAAATAATGTGGTACAGAGTAGTGAGAGTCTAGAATACAGGCCAGTTCAGATTTTTGTATTCTCTTCTCGTTTGCTCACTAATTTATATTTACGTTATTTTCCAATTAGGCTGGTCTACACCCAAAGCTATTTCATTTTAAATCAGTTTTCTATCAAGTCCCTACCAAGCATAAACATACTAAGCTTTCAAATAAATCCTACACTGGCTACACTTCCCTTGTTTATGTTTTCATAACGCCCTTCACCGTTTCTGAGAAGTATTCCCCCTCTAGTTTAGGAGCAATTCTGTAATTCCAGGAAACAAATATAATAAAATTTTCATCTCACCCCAGCTCTCTCCCTGCCTCCAGGTGACACTCATAACTGTCCGGTTACAGTCAAACTTACTCTTTTTGCCCAACATACACTTCATTATCTCCTGAAAAGATGAACACTCTTAACAGGAAGGCTGAGAGTGGCCCATCTTCATTTCACTTCTAGCTTGGTTAGAGCCTTCTCCCAGAGGGCAAGATACAGGACCAAATTCTCCCAGGCAGGGAGAAGAACCACTTCCACCTTCCGGCCCCTCTGATGTGACCACACAAGGACACGCCATCAGTCAGGCGCTGGGACCTTGCACCAGGAGGAGGTTCACAGCTCCAATTGCTACCTCCTGCTGTACCCCACTGGTTTTTAAAAGCCATCCACAGGTTTTTACTGGCTGGAGTGGGAAGCACCCTGCTTAGTGTATTGACTCATTTCTACCCTCCTGATTTTTCCTGTGCACTGCGTAAGAAGTCTCAGCACCCAAGTCTAGGAGGCGGCAAGTTATCTAAGGTCAAATTGGGGGCCTTTCTACTCAATTCAGCACTCTTGTGCCTATGTCCTTCATGGATCGAGCTCTGATAGGAGCAACAGAGCTATGGAACTGAGTGACTTTCAGGCGTTATAGCACTGCACACTTTAGAAGGAAAAGAACCTCCAGGGAATAAGAAGTCCTTTCTTCAACATGAATTACACAGGACTTAGACAGCATAACAAAAATGAACAGCAGAAACAAACCTTGGAAAATGTGAAAGGCAAGCACCTGAATTCCCAGGGCTCTAGTGGCTCTAATATATCATCAGTTATGACTTCACAGGTGTTTTATGCAACATGTCTTTCCAAGTACACATTGCAATATTATATATTGTGTTACCTCCAGCTATCACAAAATGTAAAATCAATGACAACAGACGACATTTCCCCCTAACTAAGCACTGCAGGACCTTTGTAATACCCTTGAAAGACTTATGTCATTGCTGATAATTTTACTGGATTACTCACTATATCACAGTCTCCAAGATCCAGCTTCTCTAAGGTTGAATTTATTTGTAGCATTGAAGCAAAGAACATCCCACCTTTGTTTCCTATTTTGTTTCCAGTCATTCTCAAATACACAAGAGTTTCATTCCTCTAGACAAAATAAAAAAAAAAAAAAATCAATTCCTTTTAAATGGCCTGAAAAACAACACTGTCCTTTTTCCTGTGAGTCCTTCTGGTTGTCACACAAAGACAAAACATCCCTCCAGAAGAATTGTTTCTAAGTGATAACACTGACTAAGCAGTTGGCTCAAGCTCCCCACAGTGGAATCAAACACGTGAGAGTCTGGAAGCAAAACTTGAGTATTTGAAAACTTCTGTTTCTCCCAAGTTCACAAATTGCAGACTCAGGAAAATAATCCAGGCAGATATTTCTGCCTAAATTGGCAGCTGAAACGGAAACGATATCAAAACCGATTTAAATCTAGTAAGTGTATTTTAAACAAGAATATAATTTGCATTACTTTTCATGGTCTTTTAAATCACATGACCAGTAAAAGCTCAGTGAAGCCAGTCGCCTTCGGAAGGACTACTTGGTGCAGCGTCAAACCAGCGTGTGAGTCTTTGCTGGCCTGGAGACTTCACTGGCAGTATAAAGTTCTGATCAGAGGTCTAGAAAAGCCAGCATCTTTCCCCTCACCCTCCACAGAATTTCAATGGATATGAAATATCTATTCACTGTTAAAGCCCTAAATGCAATGCAGAGTAGTTTTGTATTTTTAATTCCTCAGTACCACCGTAAGCACTCATTACCAGAGATTGTGATTGATTAAGTGATTACAAAACAAGTAGTTCTGTGAGCCTGGTTTCATACGGCTTTTATGTCTTCCACATGTCCCCAGTACCCCTTCCCCCACTGTGGTACCTCGCTACAGCATCTCCTTCCCTCTCCCTCCCTCAGTAACACACCCCCTTCACTCCCGGATCCCCCCTGCCTGGCCGGGCAGTGGGAGCCCACGCAGCCAAGGGGCTGCCTGGCTGGTCAGGTCCCACCGCCCACCCGCCCAGCAAACGCGGCCGGGAGGCTGCACAAATAGGTTTGGGGGTTGCTTGCAAGCCCAGTGTTGTACAATCTACTGTACAACCGTAGCGTTTTGGAGGCCTGTCAAGTTTAGTTGAAATCAGTCCAGAATTCAAAGACTATGAAGGAAGAAGAAAGAGCTCACGTGAGCCTCATTTCACAAACACAACAAATCTTACACACAAGCCTCATTTCCTTGGGAAACCACATTAAAAATAACAAACATGTTTTTATGCTGCTGCTGTAAGGCACAGTTTTGGAAACATCTCAGACATCTTGAATCAAGACAAATATTAAGATCAAGTACAGGCAAATTCAATACAATCTTTTTTTTAAAAAAAGGAAAAAACATGATGACATTATATATCCTATAGCATAGCATTTTTCACACAGAAAAATCCAGCTGTGATAGGTGTGATAATTGAGTGTTAATGGCAGCACAGTGCCATTCTATGTGAAATCTGATTTCTGAAGTCTGCCTTGGGAAAACAAACAATCCCTGTGATACAGCAAAATGCTGAATGGACTAGAGACAGAGGGCCCTTTCAGCCAGCTCTGATGTTGGCAGGACAGCTAGTACAGTTCATCAAAAGCAAAAATATCAAACTAGATGCCATTGTCTAAACCTCCCAGACAAATACTCACGTGGAGTGCTCTCGCTATCAGCTCTGCTCCACTTGTGCCAATATCATTAAACATCAGGTTAAGGTCCCGCAGAGTGGAGTTTTCCTTAGGAACAAACAAAGCAGAAAGCAATGAGACTTTTTTCCAGAGCATGCCTGCATGTTTCAAAAAGGAGATGCGTCATACACGTACTTAAAACCTCTGCCCTTCGCTGCCTTTCAGGCAGCCCCTGATTTGGAGAAGTAGTTAAAGAATGCCAAAGTATGTCAGATGATGATGGAAAGGCAGAAAAACATAGTGTGTACATCATCATGGGGCTTACAGAAGCCGCCTAGGAACCCGCGTGCTCAGCATGTCCAAATGAGGCAGGTGGCCAAGCTCAGACGCAGACCTTCAGGTATTTTGTGAACTTAGTGGCCCTCCCTGAGCTCCAGAAACACAGGCACTGAGCGCAACTCACCGTTTTCCATCTGTATTCTGGTGCTTACAATGACAGAAAGGCAGCATTAAAGTTTCCTATGTTTAGACCTCCAAAAAGACTAACAGACATGATAAAGTATCTAAAACAAAGGCCCTGGCACACTCGACACTACCATTACCTCCTTTGTTGAATTGGACTGTAAGCCTAAAAGCCCCACAGTTTATTCTACCATTCTTTCTTCATGACACCCTAGCCAAACGTCCGACGGTTTTCTACCAGAAATTAAAAATCTCCCCAGAGAATACAACCTGAGATTCTGGTGGGATGGATTTGGAAGTGACAGTCAAAATGAATGAATTTTGCCAAACCACTGCATTCTTGTCTCCAGTTTACCACAGATAAATATTATCATAGCCAAATAAATTACAAGGTGCTGAATGATAAACATCATTTTGGCACCTGGAGGAGTGTCGCCATGTGCTTTGCTCCAGCATCAGTCAATACATTACACCTAAGATCCAAACCTGAAAAAGATGAAGAATGAAGAATGTGACAGATGCATATCTACAATTAACTGATCTCTAAACAAAAAGAAATAAAGATGAACTAAGGCTGAAATCAAGACTGCTTATGTTTTCTTATATTAGAACAGCAATGTCAAACACATATGAAAAAAGCTTACCTGTGACAAAACCAGTATTGCATAAGACAGAGGCAAGAACTTGAAGATCGTCATCTGTAACTCTCTGCACAGGCACTAGATGATTACTTCCAGCTATTTTTAATGTGATCCCTTTTGTCCATCTGCTGTAACATAAAAATGTAACCACATGGGGAGATGTAATGATACAGAAAAATGAATTTTCTCTCCAGATAGGAAGCGTATCCATGCTTGCCCTCACTGATGTGTTTGCATGCAGTTAGCTGCTGCCGCTACCTTTGGTAACGCCATGACAGACGACGTGATTCAAGCTGTATCTCAGCACTGTCCTTTTTGATACTCTGAAGACACTGCACGGCTGCAAGACCACACTTCGCAGACATGCACAGAAAGCAGGAAGAAGCAAGATGAGGGGAAGGCAGATGGAAATAAAGACTATCCTGGAGGTTACTTCATCATCTCCTTTTCACTTGTTCCCTTTCCTTTATTTACTCTATCCTGCCCTCAGGATCAAAACCTAACACAAACCATTTCACTAGGTTGTATTTTCTCAGGTTTTCTCTCCAAAGGACAATTAATTTTGACTCCAGGAGCATCCATGAGAGGAAGCCCTACCTAGCCATATAATGAGAGAGAATTTGGGTGGTTAATACCTTGGCAGGATTCAGAGACAGTTCAGGGAAGCATTACCAGCTGGAAGCTAACTAGATGCAGCTGAGCCTTTTTAAACAGGAGCGAGACAAAAGGAAGGGACTTAGGATGACTAGACACTGGGTTTGGCTTCTTTAAGGGACACAAAGGCACCATCCTGTACATTTTTCACTTTTTTTTAATTTCACTGCTTGTAAAGCTGCCCAGAACGGATATATAGCTACAAACTTCTGCCAAGATGATGTCAAGATGAGTCAAAGCAGAACTTCAGCAGTAAATGCTAAATATGATTTGTGTTTAAGCCTGAAACTGCATGAACTTTCTCATTGTTCAATTCCTTGTGCTGCTATCTCGTTTAAGGCTTTCAGAAGCATCTGAGACACGCTGTTTGTTATTTCCTTACATTTTATCATTTTTATCAGCTTCTTGAAGCACATGAGCAATGAAGGGGTTTTCAGGTCGGCCCAACTTTTGGCAGGCCCGCACATAGTGCTGGTGAAGATCTGGATGAACTGACATGACCTGCTGGAAAACAAAACAAAGTGTTACCGCATCGTTATGGCAGCCTAGCAACATCACCATGGCCCCAAGCGCCGTTGTGCTGGGCTCTGCATAACAATAAAAATGGGCTTGGTCTGAAAAGGGTTACAACTCTTGGTATGCAACACAAGAATAACATAGATACAGACAGACAGGAAAAGCATGGGGAAAAAATGTGGATTTGTGGATGTGTTTCTGATCCGCCATCGCATAGGATCTGAGCTAACAGAGAATTAATATCCATAGAGAGGTCCTTTTTCCCTGTAAAGCAGTGGGGCTCCCAACCTCCACAGGCCTACCTGAGCGATCAACGCCTGCACCCTCTCCCCACGTCAACCCGCAGCGACGGGCCCACGGGTCAGCTCTGCCTCACGGCCGAGCCAGGCTGCTCCAAGGTTAATAATGTTTGGTAATGCAGCCCGTTTCCACGGAGGGCCTCCCAGGCCCTCCACCAAGAGGGAGCGGGTGAAGGTAGCCAGGCCCAGCCCAGAGCCCTGGCAGGAGGCCCCACCGCCACCCCACCCCTGTGCCGTGCTGGGCCCTCCCCACGGTGGAGGCCTGGCCGCATCTGTGGTGCCCAGCTTCTGCAGGGAGGGGAGTTTCAGCAGCTCGCCCCCGGAGTATTTACTTAGTGGTCTGCCCGTGGTCTCCGAGGAGCCTTTGCAAAAATTTCCGTGGTTACACAGCTTAGCAGCTACTTCAGAGGTGCCTGTGCCGGTCCTTTCCACCAAATAAATCCTTCCACCGACTTCACTACTGCCCTTATACGCAGGAGGGGCTGGGCTGGGATTGCAGGGTCTCCTGTCCCACAGTGTGCGGGGCTCACACCCGAGTACTGAACTCAGAGCCAATAAAAAAGAAAATACCCTCGTGCAACATGTGAATTAGACTGGGAAGCCCAGTGTGGGTTCTCTCCCCATGGTGGTCACTCAGTTCTTCCTCCTTGTCCCGGTGGCACCTGGAAACCACCCATCTCTGGAAATGTGACGTCCTCTCGGCGCGGTTACGGCAGCAGAGAAAAGGGCGTCAGGGGTGGGAGACGACAGACAGCTGCCTCTCGACCTCCACATTCTCTCTTGTTGTTCCTTAAATGCCAGCTGAAAGGTTTCTACTGTCCAGACATCAGAGGTCGCTCAGGTAGTCGCCCCTTCCCACCTCTCGCTCTTTTGCTATCAGCAATGGTACAACTTCGAGGGTTATCAAATATCAGATTCACTGGCATCTGTCTGGCTCAGAAACCCCTAAGTGTTACAGAAGAAGGTGCCACCTTTTTACAATAGGGCTCTTCCATTTTTGCAATCAGCATAGCTGAAGACAGATCTCAATCAGTGTTTGTAAATACAGACCTTCAAGACTCAAGGAGGTTGCTTCAGCCAGCTCCCCTGACTTCATAAGGTCACACTCCGAATTTGGCTGTTGGGGCACTTCAGGATGCACTGGGATTCAAAGATATGGTCCTGCAGTATGTACGACAGGATTTGATCTCAATGAACACAAGCAGCTTTTTGCAGGGATACAACTGAGACTAGAACCTGTCCCTAAATGCTGAATTCTGCCAGTATTTATTTAGCATAGAAAGGTCTTTGAGTACTGTTGATTTTTAATTTTGTTCTCTTCTGAAATTAAAAATAAGGAGCAGAGATGGATGAGTCTCAGCAGAGCCAGGAGGCCAGTGCAGGGGGCACTCACTGCTCCAAAGCTGACTGTTGGTTTTGAGGATGACCGTGATCAGACTGCACAAGAAATACCAGTGAATGAAGTGCCAGAGAATGAAGCTCTTTCTCCTACATGTGTCACAGACAGGATATTTTTCATTGACTTAGCCAACAAGCAACTGCGAACCATCTCGATGGGGGTCTTGAGTCTAGAATATCTGGAAGAGCCTCACATGGAAAAGAACCTGATTGTAAGCATCTCCAGAGACATCAATCACCTGAGGCACATGAAGGTCCTCTACTAGGAATAGAATCACATACAGGACATATGCAAAGAACTAGGGGACCTGAAATGTCTTCTGAGCTTAGATTTAAGTAACAATCCCCTCTTGTAGTTCGCTGCTAGTTAGCAGCAAGTTGGAGTCCCTTTGTCAGCTCAGGCTCTATAAAACAAACTTGTACGAAATCCCAGTGCAGATCTGTGAATACCTCCATCGTGTTGAACTGCTTGGCCTTCCTGACAATAATCTCAAGTGTCTGCCTAAAGAAATAGTGAACCTGACAAAACTCAAGGAAATTTACCTCCAGAAAAATAGATTTAAAAGTTTTCCCAAGGAGCTTTGTCATATTGCTAATTTAGAAATAACCAATCTGGAACAAAATCTGATCAGTCGCATCCCAGAAGAGGTAGGCTTTTTGACAAACTTAGTTAAGCTATTTTTAGCTTTTAATAACTTATCCTCCATTCCTCCTACACTGCAACACTGCCAGAAGCTGGCTGTGCTGGATGTGTCTTATAATCTCCTGCACAAGCTTCCCCCATGTTTGAAGAATCTCACTGAAATGAGAGTACTCAGACTGTCTGCTAACAGCCCGGAGAAGTTCCCACACCAGATCTGCTGCTGGCCATCCCTTTCCCGTGTTTATCTGAGGAACACCGGACTGCGCACAGTACCCAGGTCCTTCACCAGATTAACTAGTGTCAGGATACTAGATCTGAGTGAAAATTGCTTCGATGAGATTCCTAAAGGAATACGTACTATGAAAAATCTGGAAGTATTGGCCCTAGATGGCAATCAGATACAGGAGGTATTTGTTCCTTTGTTTTCATTCTTATTTTATTGATACCTCCCTTTTGCAAAATCTAAGTTCTTCATTACAACTGAGTGCCACCTTTCCTTACTACAGTGAGAAGGCATGTTCCACCTGGTATGCGCCTGAGCCTGGGTTATTCATTATCACTGACATCTGAGGATTCAGGCAGGGAGAAAAAAGCAAGAACGTGGAAACACTGACCTTTGTGTTGAATCATAAAGATGAAATACTGACTGGAGGGACTGCTTCAGTCTTTTTGCATCTTTTTCTGTGTACGCTGGAAAATAAGAGCTACATTTGTGTAGAATCAATACGTTACAAACTGAAACAGAGCGGAGGGCAATTTAAAAATGGATGTGATATTGTTAATGCCTTTAATACCATTAACATTTGCTGTTCATTTGATAATGAGCAATTATGTACCCTAAAGCTGTGCTACTATAAGTGTAACAGTTTTCATGGACATACTCATTTTAGGGCTCAGAATACATCTTCCTTTTTATATAATGCAATGCTTCTTTTCCAAGGAGATTTTCACTTGTGCAATTTTCTTCTTGCAGGTTACATTTACAGAAGTAATAATTTATGCAAAAGAATCACTTTCAGATTTCATTCATTTAAATTACTCTCCCCTGCACTGTGCATACAAAGGAAATGAAGAAGCAGACTAATGTTTCTGCTAAGAAATAAAATTAGCCCCATAAGAAATCTTTCCAGCAGAGGAAACAACATGGATTTTTTTGCCAAAATTTCCACCATACTGTGAGGTATAATGTCATATTAATGAGCAGAATATTCTGTGTTCATCCATCAACAGTAATGCAGCTCCACAGCATTTTCTTGGAGATTTTTCCCTAAAAACAAAATCCCAAAGATTACTGTTTAATTGACATAATGTATCTTTTTAATGACTGTGTCTAGATACCTGTGGAGGTGAAAGAACTGACAAATTTGAAATGCCTTAGCCTGTCTGAAAACTAATGCAGTATCTTTCCAAAGGAAATCTTGCTCCTGGAGTCATTAGAGAGATTATAACCAGGACAAGATAAAGGAATTAAATTCGCAAGTCTGCCAGAAGACATCAGCAAATTGCAGGTAGGAGCAATAGAAGGGGGAAGATCTTGGTCTGCTGCGGCATGGCACCTCCGTGGACTTCAGCTGCTCCCAAATGCAGGGCTGAAGGTTCTCCTAATCTCTTTAGGTACATGGTGCAGCATCAGGCCAAGGCTGTCAGAATAGGAATAATATCAAAACTCAGTGTTTGAAACTCTTGTTGTCTCTTTGTGTTTAGTAGTCATCCCAATGGTAGGTCAGTTTATAAACCTTACTTCTGCACTTACTGATATTCTCTGTACATTAATTAAATATCAAGCTAAGGAAAAATCCTTTAATTATTAAAAGTTATGCACATGTATTTTCCAGAATCTGAAAGAACTGCATATGGAGAATAATTGTCTGGAGTACCTGCCCGCAGCCATCGGCTCATTGATCCACTTTAAAATACTTGACAGTCGCAACGATCTCCTTAAACAGCTCCCAGACTCTGTATGCCAAATACAAGGTGAAAAATAGTCTGTGTTTGTGGCCTTAAGGACACAAGTACCAGTAAGTATTTTGGAAGAAGGAGGGGGAGAAGGGAAGGAAGGAATGCAGTGCATCGTTCAGGGCTCATCCTGTAATTGTAAGGGAGCCAAATAGGATAGAAGTTAGGAACTGGGAGGGTGGGGGAAGCGCTGTGCCCAAGCCAAGTGGACAGGAGTTCCTGCCCTGTGACCCATCTCAACCTCAGGAGCCCAAGGAAAAGGGTCAGCTCCAAGCAGACCCCCTGATGTGAGAAGACCCACTGGGTCAGCACCAGTGACTCCAGGGGAGCGGTGAGGAACCTGCTCTCTGGGGATGCTCCCCAGCCCAGTCTTTCCATCTTCCCCAGTTCATTGCATTTCTGTGTGGCTTATTTCACTAGCACTGTTGGTGTGCCAATTAGCAGGACTTCTGAAAGCTGGATTTGGCCACCTGGCTGCCAGGTGAATAGTCTTCATCTAGTGAAGTAAATGCTTTGCTAGGAGATCCTGAGTCCCATCCGTCTATATTTGGGAGCAGACACTTAGAATTTTAAACGCTCTGATGAGATGTTCAATACACACATTCATTACACGCACAGACTGAATTGTTTGTGCCTCATCCATGTGCTCTTTATGGGGAGCACACAGGAATGCTCCCCATCATTCCTGTTCTTTGTGCTGCAGCTGTTTGCTTTTGTGTGTTCAGGTTTGCAAAAACTGCTCATTCAGAACAATCACCTGTCCCAGCTGCCCGAGGATTTGGACAGTCTTCAGCAGCTGGAGTTGGTCCTTGTGGATGGGAACCCTACTACAGACCCTCCGACTGAAGTGTGCTGTCAGGGGACATCTGCCATCTGGGAATACTTAGGGGAAAAAAGGCGTAAAAAGGCCATGAACTTCAAGGTAGGGGTGTTAAGAAAGCCACCACAATATACATACAAAGCTGTGTTTTTAGTAATAGATACTTTGCAGAACAACCTACAGGGCACTCTATGCAACATCAAAAATGTCTTGAACCACTGTTTGCATCAGCTATGGCAGAGCAGTACTTCTATCGCTGATCATGTTAAGATAAGATATAGGGAACCATCAGGAAATACAGCACTGGGCATCATTCAAAAAGATTCCAGAAGGTTGTCACTGCCCCGCCAGGTCACAGTCAGCAGGCACAGAACAGCCCTTACAACTTGCAGTGGAGCTTTCCTTAGTTTCTTGTCCAGTGGAAGCGGAATGGTTAGTGTGTCTAAAACCAAGGCAGATCCTCTAAGTCAAGGCATTGCTTATAGATGAAAGTAACTGCAGGTGGCATTTTCCACTCTTGCTGACTGTATTTTGACTGTAGAGAGTTGAAGATCCATTGTGCAAACACATTGCACAAAACACATTTTTTGTGTATTTTTGTTTGTTTTTTTCCGCCAAAAGAACATCAGTCTGTATCACCAGTGGGCCATGGAATTAATTTGCTCAGAAAAAATACAGGGCAAGAAGGAAGGAAAGGCAAATCCTCAGTCTTTGATTCTTCTGAACCTAAATTATTCCTCTCTTTCTGTAATGTCTGTAATTTCTTCATGAACTAATGTGTTTCTCCCAAACAGTTCTTCTGAAGTAAAAGGTGACATTTAAAGATGTTTAGACATAGTCATTTACTACTCTAATCAAAGGGTCAAAAGGACTACAGTGTTAGTGGCCTCCCTGGTAAGAAATTCCTCTTGAAAAAAATAACAGAGCAAAAGAAAAGTCAGGTGGCTGGCAGTCTATCTTAGCTGCAAACAGTGTAGTCTAATACAGAATAAAAGGGGTTTTTGGAGACCAGAATCTGCCTAGCTTTTTGCGTCAAGAATATCCACCAGTAATACTGTTCCACATGACTGTTTGCTTTTACCCTTTTCCTCCAGGTAACCAGATTGTTCTTCTCTCTTTTTCAGATCCAAAGTTTGTGGCATGGGTTGATGAACCAAAAGGGGATTGGAACTTCCTTGACACTTAAGAATTTAATGAAAAAAAGAAAGAAGGAAAAGAAAGGAAAAGGAAAGTGAAAACAGAAGCCAAAAAGTGGTATTTGGGCAGTAAACTGCACAGAGCTCTTTTCATTTACAAGAAGGGCAAATGTGAGAAGAGATAAGTGAGTAGGAGACAAGCAGTATTAAAGCATTTGAATCAATGAGCGTTACAGTGAAAACAGATGATTTTTTGAGGTTTGTTTTTGTGTTTTTGTCAACATTGACTCCAGCTGAATCAGGCAGATTCTGAAATATTCTTGAGATGGCTCATTCTGTATGCCTGTTGTCTCAAAGCATAAAGGCAGCTGATTAACTGGAAATTAATCTAATCTGTAGGAATCTGGTGCAATTAAGTGTTCTTTGTTCTGAAACCCAAAGTATTTTACATGCAATTCTTAGAAATCTGTTTTCCAGTGAGTGAGGTACAGCCATATCTAGAGTGAAACAATATTTATGGCCCCACCTACTAGCAGTTAATTAATGAGTTTTACATTCAGAAATTATCAGTACCTTGCTTGGAAATACAGAGGAGGATTCTAGCCAGTCAGAACATATGCACTTCTACCAGAACCTGCATTACCATCCTGTCTTACAGAGGTGTAAAAAGCTGTTTTGTAAGTATTTCTACACTTTTACAAAACTGTTCACTGATGTTTTGACAATCTGTAGTTACAGTATTTTGAAGCTGACAAATCCTTAGTGTTATAGCTCATCTCTGAGATAGCTTGGTGACAGTTTGTAAAGTGTCTGCATATGACAGGCTTATTTGAAAGCAGAGAGTCTGCAGAATGCAATATTCTGCAATGATTCTGGGTCCTGGCACATCGTAACAGCTTTGTTATTCAAAAGAACCATGACAAACACTACTTCTAGCATGCCAAATTTATATGCAACCATGTCTTTCCACAGCACTTTACAGATAGCTGTTTGTCCTAGGCATCTGATATCCTTGTCTAGTTTTCTTCTGTATTGCTCAGTTATGCCTTAAACCCCTCCAGAGTTTTATTTGCAGCATACCTAAAGCACAGAGCTGGACTGGGACCGGCCACTGTGCACATCCAAAATGCACGAGTGGGTGGGAGCAGAACCCTTTATTTAGTTTAACTGGCTGGTCGGAACCGCAGTCCTGCTCTCCCTCCCCTTGTCTGGGTTGCCTCAGAGAAGGTGGTGGTATCCGGAAGGAGGTGGTGAAGGCAGGGTCACTGACACCCAGCTCTTCCTAGAGCTCCACCTCCAGGTAGTGCTCTCTGAATGCTGCGGCTGCATTTGCATCCAGGGTACGGATCTTACTTCCATTTGGCTCTTGACTCAACTGATACCGAAAATCTCATTAATATGCTTGTTGGCCGGAGAAAGCTGGTAGTGCAGAAAAGTGGGGTGGCTTAGTTTTGTTTTTCCATTTTACTACGTAACTGATGCTGTTTTGATTGTTTGGAGGTGTCTTATGAAATTTTTTTCACCCTAAGTGAAGGCAAAGAGGAACAGAGAGAAGGATGATTCAGAGACTACCGAGGAGGCAATCACTGGAAGAGAGAGATTTCTGGGAAGATTGTCAGATAGACAGGACATTTAATGGAAGTGATTTAATAAAAGCTTTTCAGTAGCACAACAGGTATGACAGAATCATGAGAGGGCAAAGGACTGAGAAGGGGATCATGAATAGCAAGTGGAGAGGTTGCTAGCAGTGAGTCTGTACTGTGCTCTGGAGCTGAAAACGAGGAACCCAACTATGACAAAGCAAGAAACCCCAACAATGAAGTCCAGTTCAGTCAGTAAGATTACAACAGATACCAGACATTAAACACGGGCCAGCTACTTTACTGAATTAGAGAGAGAGGTTCAAGTGGGAAAGGAGTGATTCAGAGAGATTCTTACAGAACAGATAAAGGATCAATTTCCCAGTTGGACCAAAGGCAAATTTGAGGAGGAAAGTCACAGGAAGGCAAGTGATTAAGAGAAGAGGTTGGTGTGCTGCTGTTAAACAGAGATGATGGTACTTCCACATTAGAATAACTCTCCTGGCTTGAGTCACTGCTTGAAAGTATCTCGTTAGCCCTGTATGAAACAGGGGCTCTTTGCTTCATTTCAGAGGTTGAGGATCTCTCTAGAAAATAACTGATCCCACACTGCAGCAATTCCCTGCTACCTCTGACCAAGACAAACCAGTTCATCTCATGTTTCTTAGAGCTGGGGGAGCCAAGTGCACTTTTCAAGTGGAACTGAAACTGGAACCAGGAAGTCCATAGAGACCCTCACATGAAATCATGGATTAAATGATCAAGAGGTATCAGCACAGCATGGTCAGTTGCTGGTTATAACCCTGACCCCAACTGGAAGGGTCACCCAGACTGAAAGCTGAGTATTGATCCGCACCTGAATGAGAGAACTTGCTGAGAGGAGTCCTAGCAAGTTAGGAAAGTGCCACTGAATGATCCTACTGTGCCTCTCCTCCAGGAGATTGCTGCAGCATGTAGATATACTCAGGGCTAATTGAGCAGTACTTTATCCCTCAAGCTGCCTCAGGATTTCTCTAAGACTCCTCACTCAGTGGGCAGATCTAATATCTTTACTTCCTAAAATACCTTACCGATGAATAATCCCACTGCAGTCTTTGAGCTCACGTGTGGGTTAACATGCTCCATGACACGAGTGACTATGCCAGAATTTGGCTCTGTGTAAGCAAATGCAATAAAATGCCAAATAAGAAATTATCAAATGAAAAAAGGAGGAGCCACTTACATGTCCCAAGTTGGTCCTTTTTCTAACAAGTCTTGGGAACAGAGCAGAGTGCTTTGCTCTTAGCTAGAAGCTGCCCTGTAGCTTTGAATAATAGACTTTGCTTATTTCCTTCATCTTTAGGGTAAGGATAAGAACACTGTCTATGTCACAAGGTGTTGTGAAGGTTAATGGATTAATCCTGAATGCAGGAAGCATGAAGGCACTGCAGGGACTCCCACTGGCTTTCATATGCTCTAGATCAGACTCTTAGATCTGGAAGTTTGGTTTTGTGCTGCATGTCATAAAAGGGTCCATACAGAAAACACCATCTGGGTAAGGCTGAAACAGCTCAGGATGTGAAGGAGCATCCCTGAAGTACCCTGAAGTCTCTGCATAGCCTTAACCAGAACGCTTATGGATTTCTCTGTATCCAAAATCCTTGCTGAGGTAGCAGGGCATCTCTCTGATTTAACCTACCACAGCATTTGCCTTGCCCCTGAGACTGGCAAAGACACCAATCAACTGTTTCTTACCTTGTTTTTATGCTGATTCTGTACACAGGAGCCATTTACCCTATGAGATGGCATCAAGGGCCAGAGCAGAGGCAGAACAGATCCTTCTGTATTCTCCTTACTGGACTAATACATAATCCCGAGTTCTTGGGATGCTTTCCAAATCTCACAATTATTTAATTTTAATACATTCACAAAGAGGCAAAAGTTTTGGGGGAGAAGAAACTAAAATTTAAAACATAGAGGTTTCAAGTATTTTCACATTAAAGGCATTTTCCTTATATACACAAGGCCACATTCACACTGCCCACCCACCTGCATTAGCACACACCCCAGCCACTTCCCTCCATTGGCAAACCTGCAGTGTGTCCATCTGAAATCATCGTTGCTCTTTTGACAGTAGTCATTGCCGTATTCACAACACAAAGATTAAGCATATATAGTAGTGTCAGCATAGCAGTGTAAGCATGGCCCAGAGAATCTCAAAGAATATGTTATTAAATTGAATGATCTATGCATGCAGGAGGTTAAATAACAGTTTTATATAATTATGGAACTATTTCAAGAGCTCTCATGAGACGAGATTACTAGGAACTGGGCAGTCTTCTAAGTCAGAGATACGTAATACTTGGTTCGTGTGCTGCTTGTGAAAGGCCTTACAGAAACCTTCAACCTTCATCAACAGTCAAAACGAATGTTTCTTTTGTTGTCTTGATTAAAGCTTTCCAGTCGTTTCCGCTGAGATTCTGAAAGGACCCATCTTTGCATCCCCAGCTCTGCCAAGGCAGGCAGCTTTGTCAGTGCTGCTAACAACTCACTGAACCACGTCCCACAGTCACGGCAGGATGATGGGCGAAGGCTGACATCCAGCTCTGAGAGTTCTTTGACTACTGCTAAGCCTTGACAGAAAACGACCCACCCTTCATCAGAGATGTTGTTGTTATAACTCAAATCCAGCTTCCGTAATCTGGCTAGATGGCCATCCTGTGTCAGTAACGCTGCAAGAAATGACAGACACAAACACAATTAATACATCCTGGCAATTGCTTTAAAAGCTTTTTCAATAATACCATATTATTTAAGGCCTTTCAGCAGTCAAAGAGCAAGATTCAATTCCTCAGCAGCATAAAATCACTTGCTGTTGATCTCAGAAAGATTGTTTTATCACAGCTGAAGGAGTGTACCACATTTAAAACACAGGCAATTCAAAAGGAACAGAAGTATGCGGTTAAAATTGTATGGCAACCTGAAAAGCTTTGAGTCAGTTGGAAGGAGGTTATATTAAGTGCCAATTAAAATAGGCAGACAGGCTTTACAGGGAGATTTAGAAACAGGAAAGCAAAACTAGATGGGGTTGCATGATTACAATAGCCACCTCTCACTGTGGGAGGGTAATGGGCCTAATATACCCTAAAGGGAACTGGGATCCTTAATGTATGATTGGCAAAGGAGACACCCATCAAGGGTGATGTTTGTAAAGTCAAAAATATTCAGGCTTCATCTCACCAGCCTTCAGATTACAGGGCCTTAATAGCTGTCACACAGCTATTGCCAATCTCAGACACTCAAAACCCATGAGTCAGACCCACAGAATCACAAGGATGATTATAAAATAAACAGGTTTTTAAGAGGATCCTAGAATTTATTCCTTCATTGGGTTCCTGTTTTCTAGTATTTCTCAGCAGCTGCTAAGAGGTGGGCTAAAATATTTCTGTTTTAATTCTCCCATAGTAGTTTGACTCCAGAAACACACCTAATGGACGGAAAGCTGGTAGTGCCTGTATTAATGGCTGTCAGCACATACATTTCCCATAAATTACTGAACCCAAAACCAGCAACTGAGCAAAATAAAACTCCTCAGAGGCAGCTTTAAATATCTGATATAAAAAACAGACATAAACCCTACATTTTTCTAAGTGCTGCCTTTTTGTATTAATAGATAAAACTCTGCTAAAATGATTCTTTGCATTTTTATCATTTTCAGCTTTTGCACTGTGCATGTACAGGACACACGGTCTTCAGCAAAATGAAAACCCTATCTGGGAAAAATACTGCTGTATTTTTCATCTTTTCATTTGATTTATGCAAAAACGTGCTCAGCCCGTGGAACAAGTCCCTTCTGAATTGTGGTCTAAATGCCCTGGCTCCTTGACTGCTAGTAAATACCATGTTATACATACTTAGAAGTGCCAAATCTTCAGCCACCAAGTTACAGCTGCTCAGTCTTAACACTTGAATCTCCGTTGCAAGCTTTAGTGCTCCCAAAAGCAGCTTTAGGTTCCCACCAACGCACTTATTCCAAGAAAGGTCTAATATCTCCAGTTCAGGAAGGTGAAGGGCAGCCTCAGCTGAAAAGATTAAGACCAGCAACTTCTGCTTATTAAGAGAAAACAACATGGCCTCAATAGACACCTCACCGGCAATTCACCTGTAAATAGGCTCCTAACAGGCTGCCTACTTGTGCTTAGAAGGACATATTTTATCCTAATAAAAGTCGGACAAAAAATATCTCCTGTGCTCTTTAAAGAATATAAGAATGGCCTGCCTATAGAATCTTTAAGGACTCTTAACCCCCCCAAGGAGGGGTTTCTTGTCTTTCTGTTTATATTACTGGCTTAACCTTGTCCCACTGAAGTCAATTTAATAGAACAGCTTGTTTTTAAACCATTTTATATCAATTTAGAGACAGTAATTTTTTGCTGTGAACTCACTATGCAAGGTGAAATGCTCTGTATCTTTTGACAACACCAATTTCCATGATGTCACTCTTACATAATTGTAATGATATAGTACTGTTCCTGCAGGGACCTCAGACCAGTTTAGCTTGCTACTGCTTCTGCTGAAGGCAGTCAAGTTTTACTATAGGTTTCAATGTCACTAGTAAACAGTACAAAAGATATTGTAAGTGCACAATACACAGTAACTAACAGATCCCTCTGTACTTAGATTTCATGTGCCATATGGAACACCTATCAAAGGGACAGTGTAACCACTAATCCACTGAGATTTGCAATAAGTAGGCAAAAGAGGCTGAATTTACATATCCTGTGTTAGCCTGGACTTTTCTTCATGGCTGTGCAATCGCTTTTCCACTACTGCAGTCATTGCCTCAGTTCCTCCATTGCCCCATGCTGAAGTCTATCCCAGAAAGTTTCTACTGAAACTTTCACCGGCAGTGAGGTGAAAAACATTCAGTGAAAACTCTACCCCACTAAACTGCAAATGCAGTGTTACAACCAAACTATAATTACAGCATAATACGAAATCATGTTTTGCTTTCTCTTCCAAAATTAGGGAGTATTCGAAAGCTTACTATCAGACAAAGGACTAAAAGGAGTTCATCCAGCCAGGTATAATGAGAGAAGACATACAACAGTCTTCCCTTGCAACCAGGTCCCATGAAGCACTGGTTTTGTTACAGGCTTTTTCACTCAGGACCTGTGGTATAATGTAACCGTGATCTCTGGAGTTCAGCCAAAGGAGAATGAAGTGCTTTGTCCCACGAGGATACACAGAGAATAGACACACTTTAAAAAAACATTCCTACCTAGTGATGAAAACGACTCTTTGCCTAAACCACAATTGCTGATGGCCACAGATTTCAACTTCGGTAAAAACCTGAGCCTGCCCAGAAGAGGATCAGATGAGACTCCTACATTTTTATTCGAGGATAAATTCAGCTCTTGAAGACTGGAGAGTAAAGGTATCACCTGGGCTATGAAAACATGAAATATTTATTAGACAGTCACCGATCCAGAACAAATATGTAGTTGTATATTTGCCTGACATCATTTCTTTTCTTTATAAATCAATCCAAAAGTCAAGCCCAAGTTTTGACACTCAAATTTATGGTGAGTAATGTTTTACTCCATAAATAGCCTTGTCATTTTCAGTAGGAATGTTTAAGAAATTAGGTATTACATACTGTGTGGAAGGTTGTCAGAACACGGCTTCCTGTTGAAATTTTCTAGGTGAAGTAGGGAATTTAACATTAAATGAGAAGGGGGTTACTTCCAAATGTCTTCACTGCTAACTGAAACTCCTTTATATTAATGTGATTATTCTCTATGGGTCAAGAAATTAAAAATAAATCATGATTGCTATTACTAATAGTTAATATTTCCCAATGCTTCAGCAGCAGCTTTTCAAATTATCTTCTTTATCATGGAAAAGAAGATGTGGGCGATATAGGATATTTTGTTGTTGTTGTTGTTCTAAAAAGTAAAAAACAGTATCAAAAAGTTATGATAATGCACACAGAAAAATAAACTGTCTCTCTGATTGAATAGGAAATGTCTTTTTCTTCCTAGTAGTATTTATGAGTTGGATCAATTCAACCTGGAGACTGTAATCTTCAGCTTTTCTGTAAAACAGAGAGCAGCAGCAATGCAAGATCTCCTAACATCACTCTCTGCTTGACTTAAAGTTCACCAAGGGAGTTTTAGGCAGTTACATTTACATGCACATATGCACCTTGGATCCATGCCAATTTATACCACTGAGGGAACTGCCTCTGGATATTTCCAAAATTACTGATTATCAAAAAAAGTAGTGCTAGGTGGCAGTTCCTACTTTCACATCATGGGTCCAAATCATGGCGGATTCAGGTCCTTAGTTCCACATGGGATCAGACACTATGAGATTTCCTTTGATACAGCAAAAAACCATTCCATACTGATCAAGAAAGCTATCCTCCACACTGCATTTCCAGAACTGCCTAAGGAAAATGTACTGAGATCTGCTAGACTAGGTTAGGCAGAACCTCTTACACCTTTTGAGATATTTTCAGAAGCCAAAACCTACATTCTTAATGGATTTCCTCAACATGTCCTTACACAAAACGGTCACGTCCTCTTCTGTTACACAGCACTGGTGGAGATCAAGGACTTCAAGCTTTTTCAAGCTGGCCAAATGAGCTGTTGAGTCTTTAAAGCCACCACCAATCTCTTTGTTACACGATATGTCTAATTTTCTTAGCTCGGCAAGGTGCTGTAAAGCAGTGTCTGAAATGGAAGAGGGAACATGCTGGTCACTGGCTGCTACAATAGCACAGGTCACGGCTTTAGCGTTTATTTACTTTAACATCAAAGTTTGCACAAGGTATTGTAGGCAAAGCTCTTAGGCTAAGCTTCAGCGTAAAATCACAGCAGACATACAGTAATATCGCAAAGCTTCCCCATCCATGCAACTCCATTCTTCTCTAGAAGAGCAGGTGAAGGTGAGGCCAGCTCATCCCCCAGATCCACTCAATCCTCAGCCTTTTGCTGAAATTACTACTGGATGTGCTAATTAGTGCAATTAATTAATTGTCTTATGGATAAGACCGCCACTAGGGAGAGACACAGATAATAAGCCCATTTCATATGGTTTCACTGGACACTCATTAAGTGCTAATGGTGAATTTGGATTCCCCTCTGAGAGTAGGATTAGCTTGTTAAAAGTTAGCTAGCCTGTCTGTGCCCTTGTCTATGTTCTGTCTGAGGAGAGAGGAAGCATGTCCAGAGAGCCATTAATCTACCCCAAGATGTGTCTCAGAAATGGTGTGGAGGGTGACTCTCCCCACTGACTTTCACATGCTTTTGC
>NW_008824049.1:1674658-1682496 GCF_000699105.1 Pygoscelis adeliae
TCTCTGTAGTCTTTTATCAATCCTCAAACAGCAAATAACGATTGCCCATTAATACTGCCAAACCATCAGCAAAATCCCACCTCATTGCCTTTCTTAAATGGTTTTCAGATGTACAATTTATTCAGAATGAAAGTCTTTCTGAACATAAAGTCTAACCTAAGCCCTGGAGGCTGTCTTGCGTTAATCCACACATGTGCAAGTTTAACTCTTTCAAGCCTGGCACATTTTTCAGATCCTGAGCAATAACCTTCATGCTGCAGCCGATATGTTTGTTGATAGAGAGATCTAATACTTCGAGGTTTGGGATCACATTTAGAATTTCAGCTGGGGAAAAAAAAGAAAAGAAAACCAGAATTGGTAATTGCCTGGAATACATACAGATGAACCCTAGGAAAATACAGCACCATGACAAACAGGAAGAGGTAGGCTGGGTTTGCCTATATGTGTGGTTTAGACTTACTAAGTTCCTGTTCTACCTAAAAAATACAGCAAAACAAAGATTGAATAGGAATCAAGAAAATCAGTGAAAAATCTGTATGAAAATAAAGGTGAAAAAATACAAGGACAGTTAGAAAAACAGAGGGGAATAAAAAGCAGGAATACAAAGAGAAAGAAAAATTTCTAATGAAAAGATATATGACTGTATGTTGCATATGGCCATCTCCTGCAGTGGAGATGAGAGCACAGGGGCTTCTCCTTAGGGAGAACATATCTTTTAAAACACAGAATCAGATCAAAACACCACACAGGATTAAGCTATGATGAGAGGAAAGAGGGGAGGGGTGATCAGTGGTTGCCATCAGCCTAAATTCCCATCCCTCAGGCCTTCTTTCCCATCCCATGGCTAACTACCTATTCCACTGCTTAATTTTAAGCAATCAGTGTTGGAAATTCTGACACACATGACTTGCTCAGGGTCTCAAAGGCCCCAGCTACCCTGGACCACTGAGGCAGCCGGTCTGCGGTTTAGATCTAGCTATTCTTCTTCTTAACCCTACCTCACATGATTAGAGAGAACAACATTCTTCTTTGGAAGAAAGCGCATTAAATCCCGATACTGTGTGGTAAATACTATTATAATGCAGGGCCTGAAATAAATTAACTTTCAACTAATATTGAGCTCAATACTGCCATAATCTAAGTCAAACAAGTTACATTTTTGTGAAGCCAGTCTCTCAGTCCAGCTATGTGGATACACATACCAAGGGATTCTCCATCCTTTGCCGTCAGGTTACAGTCTGTAATTTTCAGAAGTCTTATCTTGCATCCTTTCTGGAGTTTTTTTGTCAGGAGTGATAGTTTTCCACCTATGTTACCGTTCCATGATAAATCCAGTTCTTCAAGTTGAGTAACAATTTCAAATGCCTCTCCTGTAACAGAAGTCTAAGGTGATTCATTCTAGGTATCAATTTCAGTGCAAGATAAAAATACAGGTTTTGAATATATTAAAGGGGAAGGTTAGCCACTTAAATCTCAAATGATTACATTTTGTATGGCTTGCCAGGAAAATTGGTGTATGCCATGAATTGTTGCTACTGCAGCAATGTTGTATAAATTCTCACCTTGTCTAAGGAGCAATATAGATCACAAGTCATTGTCACAGCACACACAGACTGCTTAGCCATCATTGTAGACCTGTGCCAGGACCCAGAAAGTCTAGTCTATAGGGAAATCAATACAAGTGACAAGTCTGAATTTACTGTCCTGTATAGTTCTGCTCTATTTTATTTGGCAAACTTCCAACGTCCTCTGTACTGTGCCCACAGGTTATTTTGGAGGAGATGAAAAGTCCTCTCACAGCTATTTCTGAAACTTGAAACTTTCGTTTCTGACAGGAATTTCTGACTCACTTAGTAAGGAATCAAGATGAACACTGTTTTGACCCAAACTAACTTTCCCATGATTTCAAGGCAGACAGCACTGATTTTGATTACAGTCAGAAAAATTAGCCTTTTCCAAGCTTGACGCACCTGCCAATGTGAAGTGTGTTAGTGCTTCTTTGTAATACTAACATCCCACTGCAAAATCCAGCTTCCTGACTTCCTTTGTAGAGGAGGGAGGCAGATGTATATTTGCATAAACTCGTTCCCAAGAAAGATCAATTAATCAGACCGTATGCAAATGCAATTTCAAAGTGTCATACACAAATTTTTGATCTAAAGTCTCGTCATCAGCCTAATAATTGAGAACTGTATTTTAATAATAAAACCCTTTCATGTCTGTGTGTTTTCATAATTAATTCTTCACAAAAGATTTATAATAGAAAAATAATTATTTCTGTTGTTGTAAGTGAATACCCAGGTTTGAGAGAAAAGGACGTGTCTTAATTTTTATTTTTGCATTTATTTTAAATTATTGCCTCACTCTTGAATACTGAGCAATGCACTACAGTTGAGAAGTGGTTTTGCCTCTGCAGCATAGCTTGTTTCTGTTTGACATGGGGACTAGCATTCCAGACACATTTTCCACCCAGAAGATAAATAAAGGACTATAGCTCCAGGAATGGTTTCCTACCACCTCTCACAGTCACAGCTCTGAGCAATCACATAGGAGATGTTGATAGTATGGTTATATTTGAAGCATTGATTTCTAAAAAGAATGCACTGAGTCCACAAGTGGCCACATTTCCACAGATAGATGTGGACACAGTCAAACAGGCAGTATTGGCCTAAATACGCCTGCTGTTTTCAAAACCGCAGGCAAAATCAATGCAAACTGACTGTTGCTATGCCACATGTCAAGGGCATCACATTTTGACTGGAAATTCAAGTCCTGTGATCAGTTTTGTGTCTGTCCCAGCAGAGGCCAAGTCAGAAGGGGGAAGGAAACAGCACAGAAGAACCAGGCAAAATAAATTAATTGGAAATATAACCAATAAAACTCAAGAGAAAAAACGTATGAGAAAAGGGTTTGAAAAAGGATGAAACAAATTTGAAAAAATCTGATAGAAAATGAAACACAGATTTTAGCCTCATCATAAACAGACCAATTATTTTCACCAGCTTTTGTAGAGGTGCATTTTTCCTCCCCAACAGATAGCATGACCCACTTTTGAGCTACCATCATATATGTAATTTTATTTCTGAACCTTTCCTGCAAAAAGCCTGGATATGAATGACATAAAATCCAGCTTTATAACTCAGATCGGTTGTTAGAACTTGCAAAGTAAGCAGCAGTTTTTTAGAATTCCTAGTTGATTGAGTTTGCCCTTCTTTTAGATACATATCACAGACCTACCCCAGAGTAAACTTCAGGCCCAGAGGTGAGTGACAGTGTCAGAAACTGAGCGCATAACACCACCTTTAAAATATTTAAATCTCATGCTTTGCAGAAAGCAGGGTTGCAGGCACTCCAAGCAAAGTACACGGAGGAATAAACTTCTCCCCAGACTTGCAAAAACAAGTTATAAAGCTCCAAGGCAGCACTGGTTTTAAGTCTCCGCCAAAAGACCACCCATTTTTTTGTGCTGAGCACTGCATCTGTCCTGCAGCATGAAGACCTAAGCTGACCCTATTGTGACTGACTCTGTTTCAGCTCTTCTGTCTACTATTAGATATGAAAGCTAGCCAAACAAATAGTAATCTAAACTGAAAACATGCTTTCTTGCAAATAGGACTGAATTCAGTTCCCTTCTGAATGTGAAACCCTCATGCCCTGAGGAATGAACTCGGCAGAGCTACTCAAATGTATAAGATCACTCATAAACCCAAGTTCTTTCTACTGTTTCACAGCAGGAGTTTACATTGCCCAGTGTGGAAGCAGCAGGGGTAGGATGTAGGAAGAGATGAGCTGGATTACACTAGACCCAAGCTGCCTGGAAGTAAATGTAAATGAAATCCTGTACCTAAGGAGGTGACATCCTCAGCTGTCAGCCTGCAGTTGTTAAGTCGAAGGACTTTTAACAGGTTCACATGATGAAGATGAACAGTGAGAGCTTTCAACGTCCCACCAACACAACCATTCCAGGACAGGCTGATCTCTTGCAGCTTTGGGAGAAATGGCAGTAAAGAAGCTGTAAAAAAAAAAGAAAAAGCGTATTCTGTTTGCACGTTATCTGCACTCCCTGGATGTCAATACATGTTAATACAGAGATGCTTTCTACAACTAATACAGCATTATAAAGCCATGACAATTTGTACCTCAGTTTTCTTATCTGTAGTTTGAGTGTAAGGACATTCATCTACTTCACAGACCTGTATGATTTTTATATTTTTATATATATTACATAATTTATATCATTTGTTAATTAACATTTCTCAGGGACCTGTAACCACCAGATGAAATGTTAAATAAAGCCAGGCCTGTATAAAAGAAAGGGAAGGGAAAAGAGGGAAGTGAATAATTGAATAGGCAAATAAGAATTAAAGAAATGTATGAAGTGACTAGTTGAATAAAATGTGTGTTTACCCAGCTCTGTTACATCTGCTGCACTTAATGCACAATTATTTAGATCCAGATTCTTGCTGTTGGGTTTCTTTCCCAGTTTCTGCATGAACTCGTTAAATCTCTGCTCACCAGATGGTGACTCCGCTTCAGAAATGGGATGTGAAAGTCCAGCTGAGTAACAAAGAAATAGTGCCCTGGTTACCTCTGCTACCAACACAATGTGTAAAACCTGTCTGTGGCTGTTGGGTGAAGCTTTTGGGAAATTAACTAAATCTGTCAGTAAACCGGGCTCTATTTTTGATCAATGTGGGCCAATAACCTGAGTGATAAGATCACTATAGATCAGATCGCTACAAAGCTCCTGATGCAGAGTGAGAAAAGAATCTCCTGTTGCACACCTCTACGCTACCTTATGCCAGTGACTTTGCATGTTTGCACCACCAGTTCAAGGACATGAAATTCGTGCAAAACTCTGAACTGCAGCTATTCTGGATGCACAAGTCATATAACCACCTCTGTGCGCCTGCACTGTAGCCACACTGCTGCAATACATCTGTACTTGATCAGTTAGCACCGAGTGGCCCTGCAATTGTGTGGTGAACCTGCTGCTTCCTTCTTGACAGTCTGTGTTCATTTTCATACATTGTCTGTGTAAGGGCAGTTTCCTGCTTTTCTTGGCTTTGCAAAGCAACCCCCACTTACCTTCTTCTCCCATGCAGTTTGTACAGCAAGGAAAATTGCATTTACATTCATTGCTAAACCCTTTAACAAATCCGTAATTTCATCTAATGCCTATAGCTGGAAAAAAAGCAGCCAAAAATTACACAAAATAGCAATGCCACTCTCAGTACCTGTCCCCTCATTGCTTCCCCAAACCTACCCAAAACTCTTAGGACAAAGGATGGGGTTCTAAGCCTCACCTTCCAGCTCCTTTTTAAAAATAGCTTCATTTTCTCTGGTGTGGAGGTAAAGAGTATTCTTGTGTGCATGAAATAACATACATGATGAATTTCCATGCCATTCCCGTCCCCCTCACCAGTGTCAAGCGGTAGGAAACATCTGCTCTTGTCTTCAGATTGCTTTAGCAGCAGGGCGGACAGAGACTGATCTTAAGTACCAGCCAAGCTACTGCTCAAAGCTTGGCTTTGAAACCAAATAAGCTCTGCAACTAATGAGCTGACTCCAGCGCTGACCTCTCACACTGGAGATCAAGAGAGAGGTCACCCAAAAGCTTTATCCCTCCTCAGCAACATGGATCTCACTCCTTGCTTGGAACCTATCAAATTAGAGGGCACATCCTTGATAATGTTCCAATCGGAAGCAAATCCTGGCTAGAGGATAAACTGTAGGCAGCAAAATACAGGATTTTGGCTAGCAAGAACAACAACTGATTTTCTATGAAATGAAAATGTACACACATGCACATATATTTCATTATTGTACCAGCATTACCTTCTACAGAGAGATCTTGCTTCTCACTCTGATCATCAGCTCCAGAGTTGTTTATTTCTGTTTTTTCAATTTCCGTTCTGTCCTTGCCTTCAGATTTCCCAAAGTCAAAGCCCCTGAAGAATTTTTTGAGGGCTGAAGGCTGCTCTTTTCTTTTTCCAGGAGAGGACCTCTTCTCTTGGAACTGTTTTATAACAAAGTGAAATGGGGAACTCTTCAGGATGTCCTCTTCATGCTTATCCTGGCAGCTCTGAACATCATCTTTCAGGGGATCAGCTGACATAGAAAGAATTAGTTTTAGTAATGTTTGCTCTTCTTACCTTCTTTCACAATGGCAGATGCACTGAGAATGTCCTACCATTCCCTCCACGTTAATATGAGAAAAGCACTGTTTAGTAGACCAGACTCTGAACTCATTTCTCCTCCTTCAAAAAGAACTGGTAATGCTCAGTATTAGCACAGCAGACTCAGTGGTCCCAGTTCCCAATGGTACAAGTATCACTCTCTGCTGCCTTGTTAACGCAGACTGCTCCTAAGGCCACCCCACGTGGCCACCGAGCGCTGAAGGGCTAACATGCTGCTTCCCCTGTCACTTAATCCTCAGGTTCAGTTCAGAGTCTTGTAGCCACATTAAAGAAGCAAGGCTGAGATGTCCCCATTCTGAGGGGAAACCAGGTTAAGTTTGGCACCAAAGTCATTCTTCATGCCAAAGACCAGTCCGGCAGTCAGGAAAGTGAGAGGAGGAGAAGTACAAGGACATCCTTGCCTGAACAATGTCACAGGCTCCCAAGCTCAGGGTGGAACATGCAAGTGAAACCCTATTAACCTCAGAGCAAAGCTGAAGTGACAGTGCAGAAAACAACCAGATATCATAGCTATGAACACTGGGAGTGTGCCAATGCTGGAAGAAAACAAGACCCCCAGATAGCTTGTTTGGAACAGTTCAGTACTATAGTGACCTCAGTTTCAGTGGCTAATTCACAAGTAAATTAAAGTTTGACTTTATAATAATTTATACACATTCTTTCCTTATTGCTGTTTATACTACACAAGCTATAGCATCATCTGATGATTCTGAAGCTGCTTCGTTATTCTCTAAACATTAATTTAATGCTCTTTCTAGCATTCTCACACACACACATGCTTTTAACCATGCAATCAGTCATAAAAACTAAGCAGACATTCATTGACTTTTGCTTTGTGAGGACTATGTGGAAAAGGTATGTATCAAGTACTACTGTGTGCTGTTGACTGCAGGGGGAACGAGCTGTGCTCAGACCTCGATCCTGTAATACACCAGAGCTCATGAACACATTTCTGTGCTCACACAGATTCCCCCTTCCCCAGTACAGACCCCCACACAGAACTCATTCCACGATTCTCCATCATCCTTAGAGCAGATAAACTCAATCATTTTAATAATAGTCTGTTATATATAATGTCACTAGCATCAACTTTCGAAAAAAGAGAAACGTGAAGAAGTATCAGTAACCCTACGAATTTCACAGATGGTTTTCATGTTATTATAGCAAGAGTCAGGTCAGGGGGAAAATGTCAAAATAAAGCAAATGTAGTTTTTATGTACACATACTTTTCTTTTTGTGTGTGCATATATATATAAAAATGTGGGTATATATACTGATGTATCTATATATATGTATGTAAATTTTCTTATTGTGTAGGAAGTTACCTGCCATGATACAAGTGTTCAAGGGCAGAGCGCTTACAGTTACGAAAAGCTGATGCATTGTTTAGTCTTGCTCTTAATAGCCTGTCACAGCTGTATTTCTTATGAGTAAAGCACAAAAATTATACAAAACAATATACATAGCTGTACATGCACATTTACTGAACTGTAAAGCAATGCTGGTTACCCTGGCTGTGTTTTCATGCTGTAGAATGGTATTATTTTAAACAAACATACCTGTCTCTTCCATCGGTACACTTGCGGATCTGTTTCACCTTGTACAGCACTTTCAGGGCTTGCAGAAGTGAGAAATGAC
>NW_008824049.1:1682550-1692906 GCF_000699105.1 Pygoscelis adeliae
TGTATTTCAAGAGTTTCTGTCTTCATCAGTTTGATAGCAGCAGCTCTGCACAAGTGGTTTGTGGGTTCTTCCTGACGCCTCTAGTCCTCTGCACTGTCTCCTAATGTCAGCCTGCTGTCCCTGGCCTCTCTTTTCGGGGGGGCGGGGGGGTGAGACGTCCATGTAAATGCTCTGATCATGTCCCAGCTTAGATCACTCCCCAGGCAGAAATCAGGAAGTGGCCGCGCAGACTTCGATCCAGCAGGCTAACCACTGCATGTCCCCGAAGCAGCTGTTGTCAGAAGGGGCTGAGTCACCTCACAGATCAGGTTACCTGAAGAAAAGCTCTTTGTTTTCCCACCTCTTTTGTCCATACTGGCCAGAAATACTGCTGGAGGCTGAGCAAAGCCGTGCTGTCAGCAAGATGTTGCATAGTTCAGTAAGAAAAAGGAATACATTGGTTTCAGGGCCGTGGGAGATACGAGAGGAGCGGTCCTACTGCATCATCAGTACAATCTACTTGTAGGCAACAGCATGATACAACATTATGATGCAATCGTGTCATACATCGTATACATATCTCAAACTTCACTATACCTTTTTTTGTTTGTCTGTCTGTCCTAGAATCTGATTTCCACGACGGTGAACGTTACAATTTCTAGCTTAAACATACTCATGGCCATTTATCCTGAATCTCTTTAGCTTTGATGATTCTTTTTAATCTATGAGGTCTTCACTTTTGTAGGCCAAACCAACCAAACTCTTCTCGTCTCCCCTCATGTGGGAAACTCTCCATTTCCCTTATCATTTCCTGCTCACCTTTGTCTGCACCTGTTGCCATATAATTTATACTTCCTTAAATACAAGGGACCATCCACCGATATGTATACACTAAAGACATATGCAAACTGGAGTGCTTTCGGTGGGGAATGATAAAGCTGGTCAACAAAACTAACAACTCCTTTGAAAGCAGTTGAGCAGACACCAGCCGTGAGGACAGGCTTGACTCAGTGTGTCAATGTACAGATGATTCAGACAGGGTGGAATAAGGCACGGGGTGCTGCTAGGAGCCAACAGGATAAGATTAAGAGGAGAAAAAATTAAAGTGAACATCAGGAAGATCCTCCTGCCCATGAGAAGTCCCACGCTGGGAAACATTTACAGTAGGAAAAAATGCACAAAAACACTGCAATGAACCATCTGCCCGGCAGGAATGGAGGGCGCATTTCTATTCCCAAACAGAAAGGATCTCCAAGTTGGTTTTAGGGTTTTCTGACACCTGGCATGGCTGTCCTGTCCCAATTTCTGAAACTAGCATCTCACTACAGACCTGTATCCGCTGGGAACGATCTCCTCCTTGTATGCTAATTCACTTCACGTGTTCAGGCATCTCAGCTATGCAGACGGTCGAAAACCCCAAGCATTTCTGTCGGTAAGGAACTCATTCAATTTGACAGCTCTTTTCCACTTTACTTCTTGTGCTTAACAATGGAGTGGCCAGGGATGAAACGGAGACAAGGCAGCCCGTGTTCGTGAACATGCGCCAGGCTCTGCTGGCCCAAGACACTTGATGTCTGCTGCAGTTCAGTGATAATGTGGAATGGGAATATCTGATGATCTCCACTCCCTGGAACTGGGGAAACCCTTAAGCACATTCAGCACCGATTACAGTGGTTAAGGCTAGGCTAACTTGAATGCTCTGACATCAGTGTGTTAGGTGATATGTTGCCCATTCAGAAATTCTTTCCCCACTTTAGGCTGTTGAATGATAGTGAAAATACCTCATGGCACCATGACAGCATCCCTGTAATCCGGTGAGAAAGGAAATGTAGTTTTCCAGTGACCTAGTTTCCTCTTCCTAAAAAGCAAATCTTTACCTTTCTTTATAGCAGCTATGCAGGAAGCAGGGACAGCAGGGTTATTCCAAAGCAAAACAGGATAAATAGAGTAAGGCAGCTGCACTGGGCTGAAAACATGAGCATTACTTTGCAATAGCCTAGGCTGTGCCATGAACACGCAATGTATCGCGACGGCCAGGCCCAGCCATGCTCCTCTTAAATGCTAGACTGGGCCTCGCTGCATCAGTTGCTGTCTCCTCCATGGCATACTTCTGAACATGTGTCCTGCTCCTGCCTCGCGGACCTGTGCGTCTGCTTCTTGCAGTACGTCATGGACAGCACAGGGCAGGCTTAGCTTTTGGAGTTTAAAAATAATGAATGCCTTCCCCTTTCTATCCAGTTAAATGGTTTGTGACCATCTGCCGAGTGCTTAGTGTCACACTTGTTTATATCCATTCCTCCCTCTGTGTAGACCTGGGGCAAGGTTAGGAACAGAACCAATTTTGGAACACAATAGTTAAAGTTGCATCCCACACAGCATCCACTGGTGAGAGATTAGTGTGGATTTTTGTACTTTGCTTCATTGTGACTCCTTAATCCGGCATATATTCCAAAGAAATAATGCCATTAGAGGATTAGTGCCACAAGTTCATTTGAAAAAAAGGATTTACAAACACTGAAATCCTATATTCTATGTACTTAATCACTGAGTATCATTTTGGGGATTTCCTCTCCCTTTAGTAGTGTCTCTTCCAATGAAATCCAAGCAAAGTAGCAACTCTGTTTTGGATGGCCCTTATTATCCATTAAAGGAAAACAAAACCCCAAGTACCAGGTTAAATAATATGGAATCTAAACACAATGGACTAAACCCATCCTTGCTGTCGTACAATTGTTGCAGTTATACCAGGGAGGCGCTTGGCCCAATATTTATATAGAATTTAATGATTTTGGATATTTATCTGCTAGGGATTTTTAATATTCTGAGTCCTGTAGCATGCAGTAACACAGTGACCCTTGTTTGCTTCTAAGGCAGTTCCCTTCCCCAGCTTCGCTTACACCCAGTGAAGCCACTGTTCTCCTCTCTGTGGGAGAAGGAGACTGAATCACTGCCATGTTACTCTTTCTCCCTTTCCTTAGCACACATCTCTGCCGCTCTGTCTCCCCTTTCTGCATGACTCACTGCCCGCAGCAGCCTCCGTGGGCTTCTCTTGCTTGGCTCGACTTGTTGCAGGCTGCCTAGGTGAAGTGGGCAGTTGCATAGGCCAAGAAATTGCTGGGGGTGGAAAAATGCTTATTGCCCCATTGCTGACTTTGCCAGTGCCAGGTGACTTGCTCTTGGGCTGTGCTGACTCAGAATACATGTGCCAGGAGCTGCTGTCAAATGAGGGTAGGGGAAGAGTGGCCTGCTCCAGTACCAGGTTCACTGCCCTCATCTTTCTCAGCCACGTACATCAAACCATGCCCTCCACAGCTCTCACCATCCTCTCTCTCCTGCTCTGTCCCTTCCTTTCATCCTCAAACTTTGACCCAGTTCTGACCCCTTATAACTGAGGCAGCAAAATTCAGTCTTGCCTACATAGCTGAGAAACCTTCAGCTGGCACTGATGGTACATTGCTAGCGCCACAGTATCTGTGTCATCCGTTAATTTGATGTTGACTCTTTTTACACCCAGGCAATTCACAGAACAGCAGGGATCGACTTTAGGGCCAGACAAAAACCTTCAGAAGAGACTGCACTCACGATGGGCTGGAAGGACCATTCTCCAAGGATGAATTAATAGATGCAGCTGCACTCACTAGCAGGAAGTGCTCTGCAGAACCTAGGTTAGGAAACGTAGCTTGGGCTTCCAGGTAGAGCTCAGCAGTGTGCTGCCATCTGGATAAACACTTCTTCCATATATTCTTATACCCTCAGAAATATTGTGCAACACTGATGCTTCCCCAGAGCAAAAACATCCATTGCATGCCTGAGGATTCAACTGGGTCCAAAGTATCCGAGTATCCTCATCATTTCCCACAAAATATTCAACCTTCTGATTTTAATATCCCATCAGCCTACAGCAGTTCCTGAGGCAGCTGTTTAAAATACATTTCACTGGGTTATGAAAACTAAATCCAACCCCCTCATTCCGTATTTATGTACAACCATAGACTGATCATGGGAGGGGTTTGAAGAGACACTGAGAACATACAAAACCAGCTAAAACCTTGGGTTCAGAAATGCATACACCTCTGAGTAACCTTAAACAGTCCTCTAAACTCAGTGGGACTTTCCATGGGTGGAAAGGCTGAGGAAGATTTTGACATTTCACTGGACTTTTACGCTTAAAAACTTAACAAAAAGTAAAGTTATGAAACTCTGGTGCTCTGCCTGACCCGAAGGGGCTGCACACTTGGCTGGACAATCTTGCAAGTGCATGTGCTGGATGAACTGGTTGTGAGCAGAGGTGTGTGCCGGCCCCTGCTGCCACCGATTTATTATAGTTATAAGAATTTCAACCTTGCATATACCAGCACGAGCTGCTAAATATGAACTGTAGAATTCTAAAACATATTCCTTTTTTCAAAGCCAGAATTTACCTTACCTACTATAAAATAATAGCAATGATAACTAAATTTTCCCAACTACTATCTCATTTTGAATATGCATTTTGATTTCCATAAAAAGCATGACTAAAAGATCTATCACAGCAAATGTATATTTATATACACAATGCAGATATTTTTAACACTCTGATATTGAGTCACTCTTTTTTTAAATGGAACTACGCAAATACAAACTTAATGTTTCATTCTTTATTACAATATATTAGTCTGATGGAGAAGATTTTCAGGCTGGAAAATTCTTTTTGGTTGAACTTATGCCAGGATTAATCCCCTTTCAGTTAAGCATTTACATGAATGGGTAATCTTCAGAGTTCATGCAAGGCCTGCAAACTATATTAATTACTAGAAACCTAATTAGAAATCATCAGAGTCAAAGGATCAGTGTTACTTCCATACGGTACCATCTGGTACAATGGGTCTGGATAGTTCAGCAAAACTCCCCATTGCATTCTGTGAAACTTCAGCCTCAATATGTGTTGCCAGAGAGAGCAAGTTTATGCTCATATATGAGCTGGTTGTAAAGCATTTTTAGGGTCATCCTAAATGACAGCATCTGAGTCCCTGTATTTCTAGTTGTTAGTTCAAATAAGAGTATTTACTCAACAGTTTTCTTTTTGAATGCGATACCAATGCAGTCATAATTTGCCTTTCCACATCCAAAAATACCCTAAATCCATACACAGGCTAATGAAAAAAATCCCCAAACAAGCAAATATGAACAAATGCCATAAAATGGTTTAATTAAAGATAAGAAGTGTGTGTGGTCATTTGCTTTGTTAATTATTAGTCCAATGTAAAAAGGCACGTCCAGAGTGAAAAGACTGAAATTCCATAAATAACACAAACATGGTAGAGTGCAGCTTCCATTAAGTCTGGTGCGCATGCATGGAAATGGTAATACCATTTTACCAACTGATTTGCTCTTTCAGCACACGGCCAGTTTGAAAATTTTGACCAAAACATTTCAGTCCTGTTAGCCAAATAAAAAATCAGGTCTTTGAAAACTCCACTTGTATGGTTTTAAATCCAGACCTTTACAAACATTTTGATTCAGGGACACATAAAATCCAGTCTTCTTTCAACATACAATGTTTGGTCAATTTAATTTTCAAAGGAACTTAATGGTTAGCCATATTTCATCATTTAGATTCACTCATTGGATTTTGGAATTGAGATGAGCCACGCTAAGTAAAATTCAGTAGCTTCAGTTTTGTTCCCTTTTTGGGTCCAGTTCCCTTTGACTAATTCCCAGATTTCCACTGGGAATGAGACAGCTGTGTAATCCACCTAGTCTCTCCAAACTTCTTTCCAGAGCTGTGGTAAATGTAATGTTTTTCCATTGAACAGCCAATTGTGCTACAACCTGTTACCTTTCCAGTGAGTGTTTGCTTATCTTGTCAGTGTGTATTTAGTACAGGTGAGCACCAAAGTTGGGCACTTCCCTCTTCAGAGTGTCCTGCAACTGAGGAAGGAACTAGACCATCTACCCTGCAACCAGGCAAAGGGCTGAGGATTGGAAAAAAAATTTAACTCCCAAGGATTGCTACAGCTTAAAGGACATTCTACATACCCAGACGTCAGATGATTACAGTGACACTGACACACAGCTTTGCCCATTCCCTTCTCTAGTTATTTTTCAGTTTCTTGTGAGTGGACCCAAAGGCAAGGTCCTGTGTGTTTCTAAGCCAGCTGTGCAACCGCAGCACCTGGTTATTGCTTCTAGCCCCAGGATTCTAGGACACCACTTCTTGTTCAAGCTCATTCTTGGGATTCGCAGCCTACGGGTCCCGGACTTCCCAACCCATCCATCAGACCACCCTGTTCCTTACCTATGCTGCCAGTTGTGGGCACACTACTCTTCTACTTTAAACGTTTTGGGGGAAACATGGAAGGAAGTGAGATTTAGCTAAAGAATTTGATATGTCTGAACACAGATTTCATTTTGGAAAAAGATAGGGTGATCTGTGATAAAGAAGCCATCTGCCAAGTTCTGTATCAGTCCAGCTCATTTCATTACACAGAAATAAGTCTCCATTGAAGTGCATCTTGCTTCAGTGAACTTCATAAGGAGAAGAAATAAGGATTATAACTCTTTCATAGATTCCTCACTTATGACAGACTGTTTAGAAACAGTGGATTAAAACCTGCTTAGACTCTAGTTTAGCAGGTTCTCTACTTATACAAATCCATTCCAGCATTGCATTTTGGTAAACAACATAATTCTTGAACTGTAATAAAATTGTCTAATACAATTTTTTGCCTTCTGTTTTTGAAGACCACAAATCCCATCAGCTGAGCCATGTCTGTCATTGATTTTGTCAAAAGGGAACAAAGAAAGTTCTGACCCGAATCAGTGGTGACAAAATGTCTGGTGACAACAGTAAGACTAGATCTGGAGCCGATTCCACACTGCTAACCCTTTCTGACACTTCAGGAATTGTGAAAGATGTGACAGTAGTGTCCATTTCTTTTGAAATGGAGAAAGAGAGCCTCCTCGTTCAGCTTTAGAATAGTACGTAAACTGCCAAAGACTGTTGGTTTTTTGGTAGCGTTCTTCCAACTCCTTGTGGTCTATGATGAAGTGATACTCTTTTGGGGCATCCTATACCGGATGGGTAAATTCCAGTTTTGAGATTTCTGCACTGCTTGCTATAGAGGTAACCCCAGGCAAGTAAGTCTGGTTAAGAGTGTACAGAAGGTGGTGTGTCTCCAGCTCCATCTTTCACATTAGTTATATCTGGTGTCAGTAGCTCAGGCTACAAACACCAGATATCGGGTGGGAGCTATCAGGCTACCGTTATCCCCTTTGCACAGAGGAATCTGAGTGTCGGTGTTTCCCCACTCTCAGATCCCTCTGTGCAAAGGGGATAATGTGGCACTACACTGTCCTAAACCACCTTAGCTAACAGTAATACTAATTGACAGACCAAGGCTCAGATCAATTTGATATGAATAGAACAAAGTAACATAGAGTATAACTCATCTCCTATGTCCCTCTCTCTTTTGCTGCTTTGCCATTTTTCTTATTGGTAAAGATGACCAGCAGAAACAGGACTGCTGAGAGACACGCAGACCACTGCAGAAATACACCCCTGCCTGATGCCTGTGAAATCCAGTCGAGAACAACTAGGTCTTCTCTGGAGAGGGACCATTAAAGCATCTTCATGAATTGTGGTTGTCACACTTCACTACAGCACACAGCAATCCTGCTCCTGTGCCAGAAACCAAAGGCTAGATGCCAGGGGTCTTGTGAAGTAGTATGCTCTCTCTCCAAACTTCCCTCATTAGGTAAAACAGGAAAAAAAAAATCCTTATTATATTGCTGGTTTTGTTTCTACCTCAGGAAGTAATTTTTCCTGGTATTAAACTTTTTGTGGTTTTCCTGAAATGTGATTCTCATGGACTAAAACATCTGATGAAAAATGGATGCTGATGCAAGACTTTGCTTTTAATTTATTCGAGCAACCCCATATCTTACAAAGCATTTGCTTCAGCCTCACCTAGACAATCTTGAAAAATCCCAGCAGAGGAACTTTTTTCAAGACTGTATCTACTCATTGCATTTCAAGTCACAGGCTTCTGTAGGCAATTACAGACTGAGTGGACTGAACACAAGCTGAAAATTATCTTTAATCCTAGACTGCTCCTTTGATTCCTTGTCTGCCTGTACATGCAAAGATTTGGACAACCCCAGGAAAGTTATTCTTGGGTTATTTTAGCTGGTCTCTAATTTTTTTTTTTTTTAAAGGAAGTCCTAAAATTATTTTTAAAACCTAGTATTGGAATTTTTTTTAAACAATGATTCTGGGTGTGATTTTCTTCTTTATAAAGAAGGTCCAGACAGCAACAAAATAGCCATGATAGCATTTACAACAAAAATATTTAGAAAGTCACAGTCACTTTAAAAAAAATTTAAAAATAATCCCACATTAGCTACGACATATGTATTTTGTGTTACATTATAAAAAAAATAGTTTGTTTTCTGTAAGGACATGCTGAACTATAGCAGAATTACATCCCTTTGCTAATGATAACACGTCCCTGAGGGTGATTTTTGAATAGGAATGAGTCCATTTTTTCCAGCTTTAGGCATTGTGTTAGCATTTGAGAGAGGACGAGGGACAATTTTTTGTTGTTGCAGCAAGCACTTGATGAACTTTAGGCAGGTGAATAAGGGATTAACAAACATCAACTCTGACGTCCCATCAGCTGACATGGATATTAGAAGAAACTAACCACTCCCTGACATTTTAAAATCTGCTAATTACTAGGCATTCGTTCTGAGAGCTAACTCACTGACAGTGAGAATTAAAGAGTAAATTGCCAGCTTGAGCAGTATAACCATCTGATCCCTGTGTTAGCCTCACAATATGCTTAACAGGATTTCCATCTTCTAGTTCCCCCCAATCCAATTGGATACACAGTTCTGGGGTAACACGGTTCTGGGGTAACTGCTTGCCAACGGCCAGAAGTACAGCCTTTCTCAAAATCAGTATCAATAGGTAACACAATGCGTGAGAGCTAGGCAATTGTTAACCTTCTCTCATATTTCTTGTTGGAACAGGAAGATTTTAAGTGAATGCATTAAGCATCTTAAAAGCTAACAACAGCTTAGCAGGTTAAATGTGAAATAGGTTTATCAGATCAGTGTAGTGCTCTTCTTGTAATTATGTTTTTACAGCCTGGTTAGGGGATGGTATTGGAGAAGGGCTTGTGATGTCAGAGTGGGTAGGGCTTAGAAGCAGGATGAGGGCTAATCAAGATAAGTTCAATTTGTATTTAAGGTAAAGTCAGCGTTAGTTAAGGCAGTTTTTGACATGTTAATCTTGATGTGTTTTAAAAGCTGCCAATCACGTTACTGAGACAGCTTGAAAGGAAGACTTATAGTGAAGGCACATACTCTTGGATGTTCATGGTGTCTTCATTTTACCCAAAACTAAGGTCTTCAAAATAGATGTAAGTATACATGAAATAAAAATAAAACGCGCTAATTTTTAATGTAAATGGCAATGCAACATCTGCTAAGCAATATCAAGAGGTATATGACTTTTCAGATTTTGATAGGAAAGACCTCACGATAGAAACAGCGCAGATCAAAGCAGACTTCTTCGTGGTGTTCTTCTTTAAGAGCAGCACTGGACTGCAGAGAGTAAAGTTAGGAATAGGCAGGGGTGATAGAGAAAGAGTAAAGTATGCGATTAACTATGTTCTGATTTCTCAGCAATCTGCTATATGTATTCTTATGGGTAAATAATCCTGCATATTCAGGTGGAAACACTGGATTTTTTATGACACAAGCTTGATCATTTTGGAAACATTTAAAGATCTATTTCACAAATGGAGGGTTTTACTTTAGGAATGTTTGTCATTGCATATTCAGTATTTTTCTAGAAAACTCTGGATACAGATTGAGTTGATTAATGCACATGCACAAATGTTTCACTGTCTTGTCTAACTGTAACAAAATATTCTTAAAAGCTAACTGGTTGTTAATACATATAGCTTAATCTTTGTGCTAATTTATCTTTTTAAAGTACAATAGAAAAACCTCAATATTTTACAGATACTTCCTGGAGCAGTGGATTTTCTAAATCAGTGTGCAGTCGGAATTAATCAAGGCTATCATCACACACATATTTGGCTGGTTTAGTCTGATGTATCTACATTAGATTTACCTAATTAAAATTTTGCTTGTGTGCGTAGCCATTGTAACAAATCCCAGTGCTATCAGCTTTGTGGAACACCAATGTATGCAGCGTGATGTATTTTGTAAAAATAATATCGTAACGTGATGAGGGTTCCTTACATCTTGTTATTATCTGAATATGTGGGCGGAATTAACTGTAGACTGAGAAAGGCTTGGGCGCTATTATATTGCCTTTGGAGCTAAAACTTCAAGTTCCTCAGTTACAGAGTATGTGAATTTCCT
>NW_008824049.1:1692961-1709773 GCF_000699105.1 Pygoscelis adeliae
TATTATGGTCTGATCCTGCAAACTGGAGCTGAAAATGTTCAGTCTGTTCAAGATGCTGATTTCTGAGTCTGTTTACAGGATCAGGTGTGCAATTTCTTGTGTTAATCTCATAAGGGGAGAAAGTTTGTATTAAAACTTGTGACTTCATATATGAGTTTAGAAAATAACAGTGGTTTTAGTGTCCGATATCTGTGACTTACATATATTTTAACATACCTGCAAATATTTTTTAAGACAAATGTGTGCTGTCTTTTGCTTTGTAATAAAGAAACCTAACCTGAAACAATTAATGATAAAAACCCGCACCATCTTGTTTTACCTTAGTAGTGTAAGACACATCAAATGCAGTTTTCTGTTTTATCAGAGGATTTTGGCAAGTCCAAGGGATACTGCTTCAATATTTAATATCCTAACTGAAAAGGGAAGGTATTGAGGATTCAGTACAAGTTTTCTAGATTCAAACTCTTAGTTAGCCAGTGAAGTTAAAGAGTTGTTAAATAAAAATAGTTTTAAATAGCCTTCCTAAACCCCGTTCTTCTTTCCACTCCCTGGTTTCTTTTGGCACTGGGAGTGTTGTCATTTGCACTAGTATTTCATGTTAAAGTGAGACACAAATTCAACTGTACTTCATTTGGAAATACCAGCCTCGCTCTCCAATCGTCAGAAAGCTTTCCATCCCAAGACTTCCATTTCCAGTATTTTAAAAATAAAAAATGAAAAAACTCCTTTTTTATGACTTAAAAGTAAAAATTATTAAAAAGTAAAAAATACAGAATTTAGTTTCCCTTTAGCCGATCCCACTTATGCCACATTCTGCAATCTTTAGGCTTCTAAAAGAATCAAAGCCAAGAGGATAATGTTTCAAATGTCATCCCTAATTATGAAATAAATCCACACGGAAAAGAAATTACATCATGCTTTTATCTCAGTGTATATAACCGATGTAACAGGGGGACTCATCCCTTGTAAACAGCTTCTCCATGTACCAGTTTGTCAGGATACAGGGTGGGTGTACAATTTTATACTCATATATGTGTGCGCACACACACTTGCTTTGCTACAACCATTATTTTCATTAGTAGTTGAAGAGTTATTTTACTTAGTTTTTTAAAAAACATAGTTAAAGCACTCAGCATGGTCCCAGCTGGACCCTTTGGGTGCGCCACAAATACAAATTAATAATATTAGCACTATGGTTCTGCAGAAACCGGTCCTGTGGTTACAGCACCGAGCTGAGAGGGAGAAGTGCTAAGCACAATTCGCACCTCAGCTGCTTACTGTCCTGTATCTCTATGCCTCCAACACCATATCAAATGGCAGGACTGCTTCTTTTTCCTCCACCATCTGTCTGTCTCACCTAGTAGGCTTTGAGGGCTCTTGCTGTGTGTTTGTGCTCAGCACAATGCATCTCCACCTTTGGTTTTAGTCAATGCATTAAGCTGACTGTTGCCTTAGCAGCACACAGGAATAACAGTTTCCCTGTGCCCCCAGCCATTCTGGTGGGAACAAGATGAATGAACTCCTATTACGAACCTAACTTAGTTCCTGAAGGACTGAATTTGCCAATACTAGGCCTTAATTTCTTCCTGAGACCTGTGTATTTGAAAGAAATATAAGTGACTTGCTGCTTGCAATCTTAACAATTAGCTAGCTCAAAAATGGTGAAGCATCCATGTCTTCATTTCAGTGTAAAGGCATGCAATGCAAACTCTACTGGCTGACACACACAGTATAAATATAGTTATTTTCCTTTCTTTAGGGAATGTATCGTTCTCAATCCAGTTTTAGGATTACACTCTAATCTCAGTCTCTGAGCAGTCTGTGCCCACGTATCTAGGATTAGAATTTAGCCCTAGAGCCTCTCCAATGGTACCTTACCCCAATTAAGATGACATATTTCATGCTCCTATATGACATAATGTCAGTATAATTGCTTTCTTGCTTTCCAAAAGTCATTTATTTTGCTGACTGTGGACTCTTGAATAAGTACAATCTCCAGTTTTATGACTCTTAGCATAGGTTTAGGGCAAGAACCCTTGATACTACAGTTTATAACATTAGAGTATTAATAATATTGGAATATTTGTCTATTTTTTAAAACAGCATGTGATTTCTGAAGTAATTAGAAGAGCTTTTTCTGAAAAGGGAGCCAATGGGAACGAAAATGAGACTATGCATGAGTTTCATCATGTATTTCACCCATAAGCATGTATACGCGTTTGTATGTTTAACTGATTTCTCTGACACAGATATACCTGAGCATTTTAAACAATACTCAGCTTCTTCCAAACAATCTGTGGATCCACTGCAAAGGTATACTGAACATTGCTTTTAAAAAATGCTAATTCTATGTGTTTGATATAAATAAAAGCAGTATTAGTTAATGAAATCTTAATGCATTTAACTAAAAAAAGTCTTCCAACAAGTCTATATTATAGATAAGACAATACTGTATTTTGCCAATGCAATTAATAATATAGACACACAGACTGCTATAGACATTTTGAAACTGCATATAGCATGATTAGATTTGCAAATGCTTCTGGTTCATGAAGTTCGTGTCTTGCCACTTCTCATGATTTATTAATTGAGACAGAATTAGTACTGGGTGAGTGGTTCTGCCTGCTGCCAAGAAGGGTTTGCTAAGGGTAAGACTCTAAAGGTAGAGATTAACTTGTCTTCATCCCTGTAATGTGCTGTACAGCCAGGATTTGTGCAATAGGATCAGAGAAGAGCCATATATGAATGTAACACTGGACAGCTGGTGTGTATGAATTTATATGAACCCTGATGCAAGATTTTGAGCTCCTCTCAAATCCCAGCTAATATATGTATCAGAAGTATACTTTCCCTATTCCCTCAGAGACCTTTTTTTGCTGATGTTGGTTTCTAATATGCTAGTTGTTATGAAAATAGTATGAACCTTAAGTACCCTAAATTTGACCTGCAAGTCAGAACCCCAGCTAAGTAACCAAAAAAGGTGTTTTTCCAAATGGAATAACATAGATTAGTCAAGTTCAGTATCTCCTCCTGACACAGGGTTACATACAAGTCTTTATATTAGGTTATTAAGATAACTATTTATCCCACCTGATCAATTCAATACCTCCCTGAACAGGAAATTCGAGGAAATAAACAAGTAATTTAATGCAGATAACATATACATACAAAATGTGTCCTTAAATTTAAACCATACTGATATTTTGACATTCAGCTTGGGAAAGTAGATTAGAATTCTGGTGGAAATAACATCTCAATGTTTTTTCCACAAATACCAGAGTTATTTTTATGTATCTAAGAAATCCAAGGTAAGTTAGATAGGATTGACTGGCACACCAGTGAAAAAAACAGAATGACTTCATGAAGCAACTCCAGTGAAAACCTCATTAAGGAATCAAACCCTCCTTTTGGCTCATGATGATTCAAAAAGTGGGTCAGTGGAAGCGGTAAGCTACAGCTTTAGTGGAAGAAGATACCAATGAACTTTCAAGTCATATTATTCCACGATTTTTTCAATGCTATATCTTTTCTGTGTCAAACCAGCAGACCACCTCGCCCACCTTTGCAAGGATAAGTTGCTTATGTGATGCACATTGCCTGAAGCGATGAATGTTGCCTGAAGTGATACTCTGTGAATCTTGGTCATCTACTGGATAATAATCTGTCAATAAATATGGATCAACTCCACTGTAGATGCTGCTGTATTCGGTACCCTACATTCAGTGAAAATGCTAGCATTTAAAAGAAAACCTCACTTTTTAAAAGAAAGATTTTAAGAAAGTTCTTAAATAGTTTCTGCTTCAGCTCTGAAAGGAGGCTATGTGAGAGACTACCTGTCAACAGACAGTATAACATACTTCACATCCAACACAAAATCCAGACTTGTTTTGGGAACTGCACAAACTATAGAGACAACACCACAGTGATACTGGTGCTACTGGCTTCTAACCACAGTTATTGCCACTTGGTTGTTGATAGATGTCTGTCAGAACAGGCAGGGTATATGGGATCCCATGTGGAGGTGGTGGATTTGGGTCAGAATAGATGGGTCTTTTCCCACTGGGTTTTCCACGATTCTACACTTAAAGTTGTATCAAATAATTTGTCACAGGTGTAATTTTAGGGGGGAATGTAGAAGTTCTAGGTAGGCCTGATAAAGTGTCTTGTATGTCTTTTTCCCACACAGGGACAGCTTTGCTAGAATAAGCGCATTCACATCTGTGATTAAAACAGGGGATGGAAGCATTCTAGCGGATCTTAAAAAGCAAAAGTGGTATAGCTTGTCAGTCATCTGACAGACAAAACTTTGTTAGTGTTAATACTAGCTTTTGAAATTTTGTTTCTGATTTACTGGAATAAAAAGGTTAAAACCTCCTGTTTTTTCTGTTATGTCTCTCTGGACCTCTGCTGGTTGCTTTGCATCTTCATATTCTCTAGTCAGGTGCACCAGGCAAAGGCCAAAGGCCAGGCTGTAAGGAGGTTAGCATGAAGTTTAAAATTGCAACTTTATTTTCCAGAGTATTTAATACATGGTCACTCATCCGTGAAAGGAAAACACTGGACCAATACGGTATGGCAAATACCATCATCCCAGTTGCCATCTATTTTTTGAGCTGCTGTAAAGTTTAGTTCAGCACTAAATCGCTTTAGTACTGAGCTTTAAAATGCTTTAGCAGCTCAGAAGCACTTTGGCAGCTCAAATGCTCTTCATGAAGCACCCAGCACCCTAAACCGCTTTAAGTCTAAAGTATCCTAAAAAAAAAAAAGCAAATGGAAACATGTCCAGTGGCACATGTTCAGATACATATGTCAAGAACAAAGGACATGGTGCTGTTCTTGGATTTGACAGGCTTCCTGCTTCCAGGAAGACCTGAATCTTGGCCAACACAGAATCTAGCATTTACAACATTTACAAATGTAAAGAACTTTTTATTTTGAAGGAATACCAGTGGTGTGGTCCAAGTATAGCCTCTACTCTCAGACTGAATGGCTGAAATAACTAACTTGCCTACCCTTTGGAAAACTCATTTTGAGGCCGAGACCAAGTATCTTCACCATATCAAGAAAATGGTAAATTCCTGAAGCATGTGAATTAGATTGGTAGCTTTCCCTTAAAATTCTTTGTAACTCATCAATAGGTCAAAGGCAATAAAAGGAGTTATAATGATTACTCTAATTTATAAATGGCTTGGGTAACAAAATATAGGATCTGGCTTCCATCAAATTTTGGATAATGAACAGTTTTTAAAGTTTGATTCTGTTTTGGAGAAGGACTGGCTGTGAAAAAGGAATTTTGGTTGTTCCTGCTTACTATTTCTAAGGATTTTCTGTATCCTAGGTAGCTGGTTTAAAGGTAAACAAACAACTTGGCAATTGGATCTGTCTTGTAGTCATAACAATGCTAACGTCTCAAGCTGCATTTGATCTCACTGGTACTTGTACAACACCACTGCCTTTGCAGTAGTTACATATGCACAATTGGTCCCACAGTTGGATTTTATCATGCCAACGCCATTAATCACAGGCATTGACTTTGTAAGGCTAGAAGCAGGGGCAACATAGTATAAAAATGAAAATATGTTTCAGCCTGCAAAGTAAGCAAGATTGGCATAAATGTGAAAATACATGAGAAAGACCTGAGCAAAAGGTAGTCAGAGTTGTCAGAGAAAGCTGGCATTTTAATGCAATAGCTTTATCACAACATGCTAAAGGCAAATTGCGAAGTAAGCCATAAAAAGTCAAACCATCAAAAGCTCTGCATGGTTTTGGCCATTTGTGCTTCAGAGATCACATCTTTGTGGAGTGATTATTAATATGAATTCAGCAGGTGTCAGCACTCAGCTGAAATGGAAGGTAGCTGCTGTCAGAGAATTTGTCAGTGATGGTTTCCCTGCCATGAGATTCACGTCCCAAACTAGACCCAGCAGAGAGGAGTCTGCTGCCCTTAGCAACACAGTCAGTCCTCTGTTTCTTAGATCTTGTTTCTCAATGATTCCTGTTTGCTGGCTTTCATGGAAAGGTTCAGAAAGGCATAATTCACTTGAGCTCTCTTGGCTTCGAGAGAATCTCTGTGCTTCTCTCTTTGTATTTCTAAGGTGTCCCTTGCTGTTATCTATACCAAATGCCAGCTGAACTCATGGAGCTGTAACTCTCTATCTACAGGATGAGAACACTTAAGCATTACATCTACCGTCTTTCAGAAGAGAGAAAGAATCCATTTTGTCAGAGCTAATGGGGAAGAAAATTCAACTCCTTAACTTCAACTTACTTTAAAAAAAAAAAAAAAATCCATCATTTGCTGTGCAAATCTAGTTTGAAATGAATGTACAGATGCCCTTGCTGCCTTTAAGCTAGCCTGCTGCGTCTGCCGACCCCTCAATTCAAAGCCTCCCACATAAGATAGCTTTTTAACATCCAGGCTGTGGGTTACAGGACTAATTTCCTTTATGACCTATCTGCACAAATAATCCTGCTGTAGATCGTTCCCCCAAAATCCTGAGCACGGCATACTGTGGTTACTCATTCCCCTGGTATCAAGATCATTTGTAATCTAGTCACCTGCTTCTTTGGACAGGCTTAGAAATCTGCTGATGCAATCCACCTCAATGACACTACAGCTATGCAACGAGTATTAGTTTTTAGTCTAGATTTCTACTCTTCATCTGGCTTTATTTACCAGTACATATATGGATAATTAATCTGAGCCTAGCTGTTTTTAATCACTGTGTTCATCACAACAAAGTATGTTCTTTTACCTTTTTTACTTCATTTGGCAGTCTTAAGGGGCCAATGTCATTTGGAACAGCTTATTTCTACCATTTCTTTCCATCTGTTTCACTTAGTTTACAGTAGACAGGGCTCCAAATTACAGTTCCACATTAAACCAAAGATACCTGCCTTCCCAAGTATGAAGCACATGTCACTGTTCTCAGGGCTGCTGTGATATACCAGGGGCTGCAGGCAAAAGACTTTGGCTTAATTACGTCCTTCTGAGCAGCTGATATTTCCCAACATCCTGACTTCCCTTGCATAGTAAGACCCAAGGACACTGAACAACTCAGTATAAACAAGGGCAACATTTGCATTGTCCTGAAAACGGAAAGTTTCTATATGGCAACCGATACAATCCACAAGCACTGAAGGGTACAGCTCTGACTGGCAGAAGGACTACCGGCTTGCCTGAGAAATAACTTGTATAACCTGCTCTGTTTCTTACATTGTTGAATGTCTTATTCTTTTCTTTGGGCCTGCTGATTCAGTTCTTTACAACAGAAAAGTTGTTGCTGTCTCGTTGCAGCATGACTCCACGAGATCACATGAGAAAAATGTCTATCCTGGGAGAACAAGGAACACTAGAAGAAAAGCACTTATACCGATTAGCAAGTGGCATGGCCGCAGGAGGTAAGCAGGAAGAAAGCTAACTGCGCATTTGGTTATAGGATTGCTAATATCTGTACAAAGTACAAGAAACAGCCAGCAACGGGTTTTAAAGACATTAAAGGTATCTCAAGTTTGTCTTAGGAGTAACTGGAGAAACATTTCTCTTAAGGTAATTAAAAGTTAACATGGGGGATTCTTGGCATTCAGAATTTGGTCAAGAGATGCTAAGCATCTGGAGAGTCAAGGTCACACAGGAACTCAGCAACAAAAGCCATAGCTGGACATCATGATGTTCTGGCTCACCACCGCAGGCTCTTCTTTCTAGAGCTGCTGTTTCATGACAAGGCAGGTTCCAGCTAATAAGATTTTTCTAAAAATAAAACCGTACTAGAAATGAAAACTCTCTCAAGCAGAGAACCTAACATTCTGTTTAATAGTGATATATGAATTATTGTTGATTGTAAATTGTCCTTTGGTACCCTTTACTGTGCACATCCTGTTTATTTTTACTGCAGTTACTACATTATTTAAACAACGTGGTTAAGGTGGCAGTGGAAATGTCTTCTTTTTTAGTTGTTGCTATTAAAAAAAAAAGGTGCGATTTGCTAACTCATACTAAAATGCTGGCACTTGAGAAAAAAAAACTATTTTTTTTCTGGTAAAGTTAGAAAGTGATTTGGTCTGTAGAATCACTTGCTACCTTGACAACAGAACTGTATATGCTTTGTGTCAGAACTGCGGCAGCGGCAAGAGATGCTAATGAGAAATCAGTTGATGGCAGTAAACCCTCAGCTAATGGGCACAGGCCAGCAGAGAATGCAGGCGATTCCCTCCCAGTTTGAGCCTCGACTGGTAGACAGGTATTTTGCACCATTTCTCTATTATAACACTGCAGTTAAAGAATAACTGTGCATGTGCTGTACCTGAGTGTATAAAGATCTTAGATTATTCTTAACTAAACAATGTCCTTTGCATATCTGAATGTATTTTTTTCCTCTCAGAGATCTGTTACCTTCAGCTGAAGTGATGGCATCAGCTGACCCAAGACAAATCCATATAGCGTCCCACCTTGGACCCACAGTCCCACAGCATGCAAACATGCCGAACATATTGTCCAACCGTGTTTACCCAGGCCCAGGTAATGAAGCACTGTCTGCATCCTGAAAAGTGATAGCATGTAAATGAGAAAGCAAACTGCACCTACTAGTTTTTCATAGGTTTATCAGTAGTGTCAGTAACAGTTATTTTCTTTGGAAAAAAGTCTCACTAAAAGGAGGCAGTCTGCCTACCAGGGATTCTAAACTGTGCCAGTTTAAGTCTAAACACATCCATTTTAGCTTTTAAGTACACTGTTTTCAAAATCATTTGCATGTTTGTCTTCTCGCCTTTTCCTTTTGTATTTTTCAAGCATTTTCACACCTAAACAGAAGGCTGTAGCTAAACAAAGGAGTCCAATCCACTACGCTTCCTACTACATTTAACTCTTGCTCATGTATGAGCATTGGCTGTTTTAAAAGACTACTTTACTGATCATATTATTTAATCGTAATATCACATGCCACTTTACTCATGTAGGGCAACTACAAGTCCTTTTAATAAAGGCTCAGAATTACAGGGCGCAGCTCTAAGGGGAAGGCTGGATATCACAGCATGGCAACACAACTGTGGCATGCATGTCATGCTGCACATAGATTTACGTATCACCGTATAGGAAGAGGTTATATCTTAAGGTTCCTTCTTTGAGATGAGTGAATAAATTCTCGATGCCACATAGATCTATAAACAGGAATTTCTGGCTTCAGCTTTCCCCCCACTAATGTGGATCTCAAATAAAAGATTCCCTCAAGAGGAAATATCATTTAAAATTACATGGCATCTAGGCTGGAAACAGTCTTGAAGGAGGAGGTTTGCTTTGCTTAACTGTTGGTTATTATTTTCTGAGCAGCTATATGTACTTCAAAGACATAAGTCACCAAATAAAACCACCCTACTGTCTCTTTCCTTTATGGATAATGGCAGGTATACCTAACTACAGATCAGATCCTGCAAACACCTGATGCCAGACTTCATGTTTCTACTACATATTCCCACCAAAGCAATGAACACAAATAGGATTTAACTTGAAGTCATATCAGCTTCCTGGCAAAGCACATAGTTGAAGTCTTAAAAAGCCTTTTAAAGTGTCTCTGCATTGCTTTGGGCTTTGTGTATTTGTTTGAGGAAACAAGTGAATTTTAAAGATTATTTTTCCCCCCCTCCCTTTAAGGATATAGCTTTCTGCAACCAGAATCCATGGAAGCTGTGGCCAGAAGACAGGAATTGGTTCAAAAGCAAAACATTGCCAGGTAATCAATAGTAAGCTTTGCTCTGAGGTGCATGCCAGGATTAGGGCAGCAAAGGCAGATAGAAATGATTAAGTCACAGACTTTTTGTGGGTTTTTATTTACAGTGATTGAGATACTTTTTCAAATCCCCCAGAGAAGCAGAGGGTCCTCAATTATCTCTGAAGGTCTGAAGCTACTAAGCTTTCTGCTTGCCCCTATTCTGCTTTTAGGCTTAAAATAATATAATAAAAAGAAACAAACCCTTCAGCTTGGTTAAAGAAACAAACAAGCTACAAACTTCAGCCCCAGCCCTTGAACTCTGGATCCAAACATGCTGAAGTTACAGAAAGTCAGAAACAAATTGAAACTTTACAGCTGTGTGCTATCACACACATTTTAAGCCCCTACAGCTGGTCTGTTGGGATAATTAGCTACATCTCCACCCTACCAGGGTGGACAGCTTTCCTAGTTTAACCAAATAGTCTGAATGTCAGGGTGACTACAGAGAGTCCAGTTTTTTGTACCAGTTTCAGTGTAATCAGTAGCTGGTTAAGTAACCACCAGTGCCCTGCCTCACAGCCACACCATTTTCATAGAGGAACTCTAATTTCAACCACACCTGCACTGGGCTTCAGCACAGTACTGAGTGGCAGCACCCCACACACAGTAAGGCTAAGAGCAAAGAACAGATAAATTCTGAGTAGGCATCTCAAGAGAATTATGACAGAAGCGCTTTGAGCTCTTTAGTCAGCAAAGCTTGATTACTGAATTCCTCCAAGCACAAGATTTGCATCAACAATGCATTTTATATAGCTCCTGCCACATGGCAAAAACCCTGAGAAAAACAAGGAAAATAGCTAGCAGCAAGCAAGGCCAGCACATATTCTCTCAACCACATCAGAGTTAATCCTACCTGTTCAAGCTCTTCCCTCAATCCACCAAACCCAGGAAAAGCCAACATAAAAGAGTTCAGCCTAAATCCATGAGAGAACCTTTTACCCCAGTCTTTTGCCATCCTGGCAATTTCCACTCACATTGCTTTCTGCAGCACATGTCACCTTTAGAGCTGCACTGGCTCCTTTTACCCTTTATAGAAATCAGGTGCTGGCAAACAATCTCCTGCACTTGCTGCAGCTGGGCTGCTGAGCACCTTGGCCCAAATCCTTGTTCTCCAAGGGACTCTGCCTCATACCAAAGCTTAGTGATCCCTGTCTGCTGGTCCTCAGAGGAGCAGACTATCTTATCTGGAGGAGTAGTCAGGAATGTAATGCTCTTTGCTGTTTATCTCCACCTCAAGAGCTGTGTGTGAATAATGACAATTAGGCAAGATGTACAAGGACATGGTACATAGACAAAACACTTCCATTGGATCTCTGAAAGCAGAAAACTAATAATTCAGAGGTTGTTGCAAAGATGAAAAGAGGGCAGAGAAGAAGCCCTGAATGTAATGGAGTGATCAACTAATTCCTCCTCGCAACAATCATCTGAATAGGTACCTTTTGCCCAAACTGTTTTCCTGACAATTTTACATTAATGAGAATTCTCCTAAAAGTCAGACTCTCTCTGACCTGTTATCCTCATCGCACTGTTAAGAAAGCTACCTTGGTGCACTTTAAAGACTTGGCTGCCCTCACAAGCCCTTTTCCAAAGAAGAACGTGGAAGTCCCACTGAAAGCTCCTCAAAGCAAGGAAGGCAGGCTGAACCTTTTCTGGTTTGTGTCCAGTAGACTGGCTCACTTCTCCCATCTCTCAGCTCCAGCTGAAGCTGTGGAGCTCTAGAAGCTATAGCTTTCTGTTTGATCACTAGCTTGGCTCCAGAGAAAGCTGATGCTAGCAAAGGTTGGTACAATGGAGACACATACTGCTCCTTGTATCCTCCGTATCTCACTAGTAAGCCCTCCTACCCACTATACCAGGGGCAGGAAGCTGGCACAGACCCTGGAGCGTTAGCTTTATCTACCAGGAGGGAGACTGGTTGAACACTGACCAGCAGGCTCTCACCCTTTCACACTCTCAGAGCCATACTCCAGTGCCAGGCACTATGGAGAGTTACTCAAGAGACTTACTCATATTAGCTTACTCCGAATGTATGCACAGGTTCCACAGATAACATAATTCTAGTTCTTTATCACTTACAGTATCACTGCCATTTTCCAGTTTTCAGTATAATTTTCTGATTGGTAATGTAAATCACTTATTTTCTTTAATCTTTGACCCTTATGACCCTGGAGACAATTTTCCAAATCCCAAGTGAGCATCATCACTGTAATAATGCCTGGATTGCCAATATACAAATAGCACTTTTTTTGTCTGAAATATTATCCAGAGGCATCAAATGGAAGATATATTTTCTCTTCCTTTTAGTTTATTATATGTATCTGGCAGCACATTAAATATAGCCAGGTTTGCCATTCCATCTGCAGTCTGTGACCTCTCACACATAGCAATACAGGGGAGAGAGAAGAAAAGCAGTACTCTTACCTACTCAACTATTCGAGTTTTAATTTGCCACTGAAAAAAAGAGGTGATGAAGGAACTGAGCTGCCCTAACTTCTTGTGCTCTTTGTGTCTCTTAGAATGGAAATGGAGATGAGTGCTATTTTTCAGCAAAAAGAAATGGAGAAAGCTCATCGGAAAGGGCTACTGGGCCTGGAAGCACCCTTCCTTTACCATGGGATGCCAGCTAGTCCCATTGCTTTCCGTGGCAGGCACAGACTACCTGAAGGCCATCTTCCCAGCGACTTATATGTTCATCGTACCACCCTCGATGAAATTCATGGCAACGCTATGCTCATGGCAACCAGCCCATACCCTCCAGTCAGCACTTTGCAAAGGGAGAGGGGACGTCGACCTGGGAGAAGAGCTGGAAATCACAAAACTGCAGAGTGTAGTGCCAATGGCACAAAGAACCAAGCTGATGACAAAACTACGGACCCCGCTTCAGCTGCAGCAGACGATGAGAAAGAAGACAAGAAAGAAGCAGAGGTGGAGACACCAAACAAACATGAACAAAGCAAAAACCAGACTGAGCCATGTGCAGTTGCCAAAAACTGTAAAGAGTTTGAACAAGGCTTGAGAAAAAACTGTGCTACTCATGAAATTTCTGCTGAAACCAACAGCTGCAGCAACACAAATGAGAAGGAACCTAATAGCTCCTGTGCTGCTTTTGATGACAAGTACATGTACCCTTCTGCAATCCCATTCTCAGCGTTACCATATGGATTTCCAGTACCCAGCAACCCATTGCTACCTTCAGGTTTGTGAAGTCTCCAGATTACAGTTAGAGTGGCATGTTGATATTATTTATTTTTATTGATTTGCTCTCTTATTTCTTCCCTCTGTTTTAAGTAAATTTTTGGTATGATAAAGTCATGGCAACTAAATGTAGAATTCATATGCTGCAAATAGTAATAACTTGGTAAATCCAAGTCAGCAAAGGTAAAGAGTGGTTTTCCCTACCTGCAAACTGCTTGCTGGCATAATGGAGGTTTCAGCATCTTAGGTAGCAGTGCTTTACTTTGCAGGACAATGCAGTTGCACAGCAAAAAGTCACAAAGCAGCCTCCTGACTGTTTCAATGCTCTGTGCCACGCACTATACCTTTGTAGGATGTCATCCTGTGTTTATATCAGTCCCTGGGTACAAAACACTTGTCACCCCTAAGCCGTCAAGTTAGCAGCACTTTGAGGTTCTCTGCAATTCTGTTCAACATGTTACATTCCCTCCTCTCCTGGCGGTCAGAGGGGAAGTAGCAGCACACGATATACTTATCATAATCCCAATGTGTGTCAAACAGGACAAGGAATCCCCTTAGAAGCTGCACTCATTTAGGAACAAACTTATCCCTGAGACTTGACCTCCCCAAGAACAGAGCGTAAGACACAGGCCTCTCCAGCCACTGTGCAAGAATCATTGTTTCTAAAGCTTTGCAGCTCTTGTTAAATGCACCAGTGCCAGCAGATGAGCCCTGCAAAACTTCCCATTACCTGAAATGAGAACAGGCTGGGGTGTTTGTCCAGGATCATCTACCAAAGACATACTGTATCACTGAAAAATATATAATGCACATTAAATATTAATTTCCTATCTGCAAAAGGAATTTCAATTAAAATAAACAAAATTGCTGAATGAAATGGTGAGCTAGCCTCTCTCTTCTGCCCATAACTTTTCTATAGTCCTTCTAACTCACAGTAGGCACTATGGGCTAGCAAAGGCTTGGTTCTGTTCTACTGAAATATTAGTCAAGTTAAAATAACACTGAAGTCTAAAGAATCAAAAGCATTGGATAATGTACTCATTAGAGAAAATACTGCAGTATGATTTGTATGTGTAGTGACTGGTACATACAGTGCCAGCAGTAAACAAAAGAAGCCACCAAAAGAAAACGCTCCAGAATCAGCTACTACTGACTATCTGGTGATTTTGGTGTCTAGGACTCCTGTATCTCTCTATGGCTACACACTGCTGTTAATATATTAAGTTCTGGAGAAGTGTAAAAATGCTCATGTTAACAGTCATTTCCTATTGATTTGGCCGCAAAGTCCTACAAACATAACATTTGTGTTTCCTCCTCAAAGGAGCACATGGCCTGATACTGAATGGAGAAGACATTTCTTCCATTGAAGACATTCGCAAGTGGACGGTTGATGATGTATACAACTTCATCGTTAGCCTCCCAGGCTGTTCAGATTATGCCCAGGTGATTATAAACATTCATCACATTTTCAGGTCTTTAGTACCATCCAGATTTAAAGGTCATCAAACAAATGTAAATGCTAGAGGTTAACTGGTTGTCACAAAGTTACAAACATAATAGTAGTTTTCATTGTGCTTCAACATAGGAAGCCACTTGCTTCTTGAAGGGAAAGGCAGTCCACGCTCTGAGAGGTTATATGCACTTCTGCTGCAATCTGGAGTCATTGGTCATGACACGTACCACGAGGACCAGCAGCAAAACAACAGTATAAGAAAAGTATCTTAAGTTTTTCACTCCACATGCCCTGGACAAATTTTATGCAGATTAAAGCAATTTTGCATTCTTGGATATTGGTATAACCCACCTACTGCCCCTGAGCTCTTATTGGCATCATTCCATTTGAAAAATGAAATATCATTAGAAATGCAAACAAAGAGGTTGAAATCTTGTATATTCCTGCTAAAGCCTTAATAAGATCAACACTATTCTTTCACTGGTAGCAGGTTGCTCACTTCCTAAAAAAAAAAAAAAAAAGAACTAAGTAACATTGAAACATTACAAAGTTCCCACTTGCCAAGAACAAGTAGATAAGCTACAGGCAAATGTACTGATATCCACACACCTAAACAAGAGACCTCATGCTGCAGTTAAGAGACAAATATGAAGACAAAACACTAAAATTATTATTTCCTCCTTTTATTGTCTATGCCTCAGGATTAAGAATAAAAAATAACCAGTGAAGTTTGTTTTAGCACACCATGATGTGTTTTATCGTTTCATAAGATATTTAAAGACCACGCTATTGATGGAGAAACCCTCCCACTGCTAACAGAGGAACATCTCCTGGATACAATGGGATTAAAACTTGGACCAGCATTAAAAATCCGCTCTCAGGTATGATCATTAAATGTATGCCAAAATGGCAAGTCACAGAGATGTGAAAGAGTCAGAAGCTAACAGGATGAAGTTTTTCCAAACTAAAACACATTTTTTCTCACTCATAAGGTCACTACCAGATTAGGACAATAGAAATTACTCCAGCATAGTTTGCTTTTGTTTCTCTGTGTGTTACAACAGCCTGCAGGGAGACACTAAGGGGAGGTTAGGACTGACAGTTTGAGAGACACTTCAAGTGGAGTTAGGATACCACAACACTGGAGACTAGGCTGAGGTTGGAAGTGGAAAAGACTTGTTTGATGAATTAATTCAGTTTCACTCATCTTTTCCCTTCCCAGCTGGTAAGAACTGCTCTGATACATACTTGCTTTTGCTCCAACCTGACTTTTAAAACATACCAAGTAGAGGTTTCTACAGCCTTTCTGGGAATACAATCTTACATGCTTCACGGACAGGGTGTCCCTCTATGTTTAAAGTTTTCTGCTCTTAATTTCATCCAGTAATATCAACTCTCTGTGTGTTTCTATTGTTGCCCAGTTCTTTCCTTTTCTTTAACCCCTTGCTGTCTCTTACTCTTCTCCCACACCTTCCCCGCTCCTGGCTGGCAGTTTGCCTCCCCTCTGTCCCATGGGCGCTACAGCACCTAGAGAGCAAGAAGAACCTGCTGTCAGGCCCAGCACTCTGGGCCGTTTCCCAAGCTGAGTATTGCCAAGCTCCTTCCACAAGAACCTGGGCCTAGAAAAAACATGAGAGAGGGAAAATAAAAGAGGGGTTTTTTCACTTTTGCTAACCATCGATAACCCTTTGAGATGGCTGGGATCTCCTGGATGTCCCTGGCATTGCTACACGACAGTCAGCCTTGATCTTTAATGGCTTTAACACTATCTCAAGAAGCAATTGCTGCAATTGTGCTTTTGTCTTTAAAGGTGTCTCGACGTCTGGGCAATGTGTTCTACATGATGAACCTTCCTCTGCCCGTGCCCCTGCCACCTGCTCCAGGCAAACCCTCAGATCAGCCCTCTGACATAGCCTCCCCTCTTCACTGCAATAGCAGTGGCGATATGCTGGATAGTCCCTGCTCTCAGGACCCAGAAACTTCAAAAGCAGTGGAACAGATCGTTTCAGAAAGCAGGGAAAATCCGTGTGACACAGCTGGATCTCAGGCTGACTTCCAGATGATCACTTTTCAGAAAAGTTGAGCTGAGTCCAGGACATAAAATGTTTTTAATAATACAGGAACCTCTAGTTACAAAGTGTTTGAGAAGATAGCTACAACCTGAAACCTCTGTGTGACTGGGACTGAATGAAATAAGCTGCAAATGTAGCATGAGGAAGTATGGTATCTGAAAAGCATTTAAAAAATGCAACTGCATGTTAGTGCAATTACTTTCAAGTGCAATTCATTGAAAAGAATACCAGTACAGTTAACAGGTACATTTAATTTTTCACTGAAGTCCAGTGTGATCACTGAAATCTGTCAGACTTAGAGTGCGCTGTCTTACAGTGTGTTCCTGCT
>NW_008824049.1:1709794-1718660 GCF_000699105.1 Pygoscelis adeliae
ACAGCTTCCACACATAGCTGACTTCTGCTTCTGTTGAACAGAATTTATACAGAAAATTTATATGGAATTCATTGGGAAAGTATGGAATTACCTGCAGAATATAAAGAAATACACCCTAGACTCAGCAACTTAATTCCATTGCTATTTTAAAACTAAGCCTTTCTAAGTGCCTGGGAAGGGTATACAGGGTATAGATGAGATACACGGATTAAACCCTGGACATGAAAATACTGTGTGTGTAACAGCAATTTTAATTATTCTGAGGCATTCTTATCGATGGGGTTTGAATTTGCTTAGCGTGATCGCACAGCTGAGCTGAGCTGAGGTTAGGAGGAAGCATCAGCAGGCTCCACCATGAAGACCAGTCACTGGGACAGTAACGTTCCTGCAGGCAGCAGGCTCAAAGCCACGTGGTTCCTGCCAACCTCTGCCGCAGCACCCTTCCCCTCAGCTCACCTGGGCAAGCCATGGAAAGCCCTTCACTCAGCAGCATGCTCAGTGTTCTTCATTTTGGAAGAGGCCATCAATTTTAGCCTGAAACCTCCCTTTTCTCTGTAAAAATATGGTTTCCCCTCACTTCTGCTACTGATGATTCATTACCTCACAGCAAACAAGAACCACAAAATAGAGTTTTTAGCTAGGGATAAATCCCCAGCATTTTATTATGATTGCTGTACGAATTAGCTTTGTTCCCTCTTTAGGGGTTTGGTCACACACTGGTCTTCGACTTAGGCTTTGGAAGTCCGTATACTACAGTGCCATCTTCCACTCTCCTTCTTGCAAGAACACTTCTTTACGCCAAAGGACACAAAAATATTTTTGATAAAATTAATTTCTGTAAATTGAGGGTGGGTTGATTGTGGATCTGCTGTATATTGCTACTTTAGATTCTCTCCCCTTAGTTCTGTTTGTGTGGCCTCGAGTACTTAAAAGCCAAGAGGGACACTGCTGTTTAGACGGTGAGTGTCTAGACGCACGAGGAGAGGGAGTATTTTCATATTTTAGACTGTGGGCACCTGTTCTTTTACTTCAGCCTGAGATAAGTTATTTTATATATTTGGCATATTTGTGCGGTAGATAATACGTGCTTAGATGTTTGCAACAGCAACTTAAGATGTTCATCTTCCTATACTGTCCAAACTTTGCAGCCTTGAGAAGAAGGGCAAATATCTACAGTACTCCTTTTCTGAACTAGCAAAGTCTTTCTGTAAAAGGAGTAGAGCCTAATTCTGCTTTCACTGAAAACTGCCACTGACACCAGTTACGGCAGTTTTGGGCTCTGTGCATATATCTCTAAATACTGTAACTGGAGTGTACTATTTTAGGGTTAATTGATAAAATCCAGTAAGGCCCAATGCAAAAGCGTGGTATGCTATGCAGCAAAATACTCTGAAGTTGCAGACAGACCCTGAAGTAATCCCCTCCTAAGTGAAGTGCTGTCCTTTACATCTGTGATCTGGTGAAATAATGGCAGTCTTTCCCAAGAGTTTGGATTACATCTTATGCATCATCTGTGGGTATTTTTCATATAAGGGACTATTTACTGAATACTCAATAGTGTTCAAAAAAAGCAAAATTATAACCTGAAGCTGGAAAGTTTAAATGTAACTCCATAAGACTGTTTAAAAGATGTACAACAGCAATATTAATCTTGGCCTGGCAATTAGTTTGCTGTTCACTTTGTCTCAGTTAATTTCAAAAAGCGTTAACCTCTGTTCTCTTCATTAACTTCTCTACATTTTTTTCATGGCTTTAAAACTTAGTAAGGCAGCTTAGAGAGTTTTATGTTGAATTTGGTAATGTAAATGTTTATTTTTTCAGATTTTGGATGAAACATAATTGTCAATGTAAAAAATCATACTCTGTTTAAAATGCTTTTACCAGTTATTTTAACACATAACATCTCAGATTAATTACACCAGAAAAAATGTTTTACTTTACTTTTCCAGTAGATTTAACTATTGTGATTTTTTTTTAATGTAGATTGTTCATGTATCATGAGGGAAAAAGAAAATATTTTTATATAGTAAAAATGCTTGTTAAAATTTTAAAAAAATTGGAGACACCAATTCTGTTTAGCATCTGAAACAATTTCTAACTTTTTGGTTTTGTACAATTGATGATCATGTTGACAATGATGTCACTTATCTAATTAAACACAGTTAATGAATTGGTTTTCAAATGGCATCCTACCTCCTCATTGTATGAAATATTTGACTTAATCCACATGAGACCTTCTCCACCTTGGAAGAGGAATCTCTGATACGTTTCCAGGTCGGTGGCGCCACGAGATGTCGCTGCAAAGCTACAAGAGGTTATCTACTCCCCCTCCAAAGTGAAATTCGGCACACTTGAAGTGCAGGTGGCCTGTTAAGAGCAAGGATATGAGGAAACTGAACTTGTTTTTCTAAAGTAACAGCAAAGGAGCTTGACTTGAATTCCCATATGCCAGGGATGAAAGATTGAAATCTGGTCCTGAAGAGTGTGACTATTTTTGTAAATGGCTCAGACATGAATAACACCAAAAGCGGAGAAAGCTGGGATGCAAACTTTGCAGTCTGGGACTACTTCTGCAATTAAAAAAACCCATATGATCCTTTGCACATACTGGGCTCTTCTTCCCAAAGTGACAAAAAGAATGACTTCATGGCTTCCTTTACTGGGGGGAGATGTGCTGGAGCAGCCAAAATGCAATAAGGCCTGGACTGCATACAGCCACAGAGTGAAATAGGAAGGAAAGGGATTTACCTAAATGGACATAATCAATTCTATTTCTAATTAAGGAAATACCACTGGTAATGAACGTTTCCTCTCCTACAAACACTTACGAGAGAATGAAAAAAAAAAGAGGGTAAAAACTAAAAAGAGACATAGAATCAGTAGACAGACCCATATTTCCAGATTTTGATGTGTTTTCAGGAATTACGTTTATATGTAAACATTGAGGCCTTACTGATTCTCAGCAGCTACATGTTCTTTTTTGGCTTTTAAGGCTTATTCCAGCTGCAAAGGGGTGTAGCTACCAATCACAAGTACACAAGAAAGCTGGCAGAACTGTGCTACTTAATGGTAACTGTGCTACTTTCCTGGTGCCTATGCCACCACTGCTTTCATTTTTTCTGCTATGCCACTAAAATCACAATGAGATGCAGATGATGTATTTTAATATGTGTGGCATCATTAGAAATGTTTCGCTTAGCATCTATTGCTGTATTAGTCTGTAATAGTGATGCAGTTAATGAAGAAGAGTGTTTTTTATGAGACGTTGTAGAAATATCTGATTTTGTCTGTATCTACACTAAAAGTGTAGGCTCCTAGGGACAAGGACTTCCATTTCTTTTTTTTAATAGGGCCAAGGTTAAAGACAAGGTAAATGAAAAGGTACAGCAAACATATAACAAAATTGTTCTGTACTATAAATAACAGATTTAGGAAAGTCCTGAAAAGGAAGAAATGGCTCGTCCTTCCTACCACAACCTGTGTTTCTGACCTCATGATTGATGCATATGATGATGATGTGGAATACATATTCATGTAGACCTAAACAGATAATTCTCTGCTCAATTCCCCAGGCGAAAAATCTCTAAAAAATGCTATGAATATACAACAGTTAGGCAGAATTCCCACCTGGTCCAAGTCAGGCAGTCATTCTAATCAAGCACACGAAAACAAGAACAGACAGCTAGGTTCACAAGGCAATGGTATTTCAAATCAACTCATATCCATGGCACCAGCTACTTCACAAAACTTAGCCTTCTAAGACCTTATACAATTGTGAATCCTCCACAAAATAGTTTTCAGAATGTTAATTTATCCTTTGAGTGTGAAACAAAAAAAATAATCACCTCCAGTTTTTAAAATCACCTCTATTTTTTAAACTAAGTAGACACTTCTCATATTTTAGATTTTCCAAATACCCTAATACAATGTTGATTGGTTGTGTAGTGTTTTGAGTCACCTTCAACATCAGACATTTTACAGAAAAGCACCCAAAACTAGATACAGCTCTTGTTTTGGCACCTTGCTCTGATAATGGCATAATAAATGTCCTATCTAAGCCCTTTATTATTCACTGGAAAATAACAAGTCAGCTCTATGAGGCTGGGTGTTCATCAGGGTTGTGCTACCTGTGATGCTTGGTTTTGACTAAGCCCTTCATGCTATAATAAATAGCTACAGCTATATTGCTATTGCAATTTCAGTATAATAAGAATACATGTTATGGTAAGGGAAAAACTCACCTGTCCTTTTTTGTTTGTTTGGAGTTGGGTTTTTTTTGTGGGGTGGGCTTTCTGCCTTTGCATTTGCCTATCTCTCTTCTTTCTTTGGGAAGGCTTTGCTCCTACTATCACCTATATTGAGGCCACAAGAATTATTCTGTTGACTTGGCCTTTACGCAGTCCTTTCCTTTGTCCCGTTGCCAAGTTTACCTAAGTCTGTATTCTTCCAGCCAGACATTAGTTCTGCTACTATCCACATGTTTTTCTTGAACAAACAATTTCTCTGTTGGTGAGGATGCAAAGTCTTTTCCCTATTCTGTAGAAAAGAGGAACCTATTGTCCATGTTGTATAGAGAATGATACAGTATTTTTTCCTATAGTACAGCAAAGACATGAATAGATGCTTTGCTTTATCAAAATTTAAAAACACATATAAGTGGCATCTGCATGTCTGAATTACTGAAATAAAAATCAATCAACCAAAATAGCAAACAGAAAAAGCACTGCTGACCAAGGGGAAAAAAGAAAGCATCAAGCCAACCTGGTTTTCATCTTTGCCGATTACCTTTCAGTTACAGGGTTCAAACAGCTGTGCTGGAGAGGAGGGCTGCTCACTCTGTGATTCATGGGCCTCCAGCAGTCTGTAAACAGTCTGCATTGAAAGACGGTTTGTAGAGCAATCGCCGGCTTCTGGCTGAATCTGTTAGTTGGAGAGATGTAAACTCAAGAATCACGTATTTATATAATCGATATTTTTAACTCAAACACTTGTAATCATAACAATGAATTTACGATTTTATAAAATAATAACAATTTGTTTTTCCTAATGCTATATCCTCAAATACTACCATTCTTCTCCTCCCTCCTACCACTGCCAAAAAATAGAGATACAAGCAAGCCTTTTTTTAAATTTTTTTTTCCAAAACTTCAGCTGGTTCTTCAAAAAAATGGATTGATGTATTTTCCATTTAACGTATTTATGTGTTCATCCCCAATGACTCCAGGACAGTCTGCTGGACCAGCAGAATTGACGGTGGTCTTTAGGAAGACCTACATGTCACTCCGCATCAGGAGAGTCACGTCTTTAGTAGAGTTCACCAGTTATTGCTAAAATAAAAATATATTCTTGCAATGAGAAAAGCTTGTATTTGAAATAGATGAAATTAATTACAGAAGGACCAGAATCAGGGGACATTCATTCTTAGTTCAACTATGGTTTTGGTAAGTTATATGTATCAAATAATTCTGAGTTGTACAGAAATGAAAAGGAACTTGCAGGAGTGGAAGTATTTAAGCTCCTTAGTGAAAGATAATTCTGGAGATTTGTCTAATGAATCTTTGTTGTTCTGCTAAATTAAAAGCTAAGTGGCTAACTAAATATTTATAAGCTTCTGAGATGGAAGTGACTCAGGATATGTCTACACTGGAGTGTGCTTCTCAGTAATGACTCATGTATTTGTGGGTGGATTTTAGCTAAACCTGCCTTGAAAGTATGTGTTGCTCTACAGTACAAGGCCCATATTCCTTATATTTTGAACCCATATTCAGTGCTGAAGCTGACTGGATGAAATGAGAGGTCACTCCAGAGCCTGCATGCTACCATCTGTGGATGATGTAGGAAATGGCTCCTAACATATTGGTGGGGAATTTGCCTATCCTCCTTGGATCCCTCTATGGAAGCTCTTTCCTTCCTTCCTACCTTCCCTCCTGCCTGCCTTCCTGCCCGTCAACATAATAGTTGAGGTAACTGTGATTCGAGTTCTCCCATCTTCCCCCAAAGCCAGAAGGATTAACCATGGGTCCAGTGAATAAGGTTCTTACAAGTGAATGGTTTGTTCAGCAGAACAGACACTTGCTCAGACTTCTAGCGTCACTTCAATTTCTGTATTGCAGATGTCAGTGTGACTCTAGAGATAATTCATGACACGCTTGCCAGTAATTCAATTGCTAACGTGTAGCCTTGCACTTCTGGTGCATATTAACTATGCCACAGCGGTAACACCACATCATCTTATGGATCCAGGATGACGGACACTGAGCCCAAAACAATAAGATTACCGATAGCACAAATGCCGATAACTTGCCAGGAATAAGTGAATATAAGGGTATAAGAAAAAATGTACCTAACTTGGTGTCTTGCCTCAGAGGCCAAGAGAGGATACCTAAAGCAGAGTAGAAGAACAAAGCAAACATCTCAGAATAGTCCCTTTATCACCAGGGACCTATCACACAGACAACCAGAGGTGATTTTTATATTTAATAGCTCACGATGCATTTTTGTTTCATGAATGTATCCAGCTGTTTTTTGAACTAAGTTTCCAGCATCCATACTGCCGTATTAGATCACCCTGTTGGGGTAAAGAGGAGGAGTAGGAGGAGGGAAAAGAGGCTAATGAAATGCCGTCGGTTTGGCTTCAGTTGAAAAAGGAAACCACTCCACTTGCATGCAATATCCTTCACAACAGTAATTTAAGTGATCATGATTCTAAAACCCTGCTCTAATCAAAATGGCAGTTGGCAGTTAAGGGCCTGTGACTTTACTGCATGGTTCTGAAATGCTTTTTGCAGCCTGCCCTGCAGCTGACATAGAGACTAACCTTAAACGCAAGCAGTTTGAACCTTCACTTCCACTCCTTGGCTTTCTTGAGATTCAGCCACTTCCTTCTCTCCTGTTCTCCCGCTGACTGCAAATAAGCTTGTCCCATGTAAGACTCAGTCTTGATAGGGTCTGTGCTCCATAATGGTAGGAAGTTTACCATCCAGTGCCTCACACTGGAGGACACGTTCCGTGGCCCACTTTCCATTCCTCGGTCCTTTCCATAGATCTGCTTGAAGTGATCAGTTTGCTCCCTGTGCTGCACATCAATCTCCTGCTGCATGCCCAGCTGTCCTGGGAAGAGCTCCTGCAAATTAGTGTTTCTCAAACTTCAGATGAATTAAAAATTCTGTGGAAAAAAAAGAAAATAGAGATTAACTAGAAATCCAAGGTGCTTTTCTGGCAGCAAATAGCTTGATATGCTGCAGGTAATATACCATGCCAAAAAAAAAAAAGCAAAATGAACAGCTAAGCATTAAAGGTGGGTTTATGAATCAGCAGTAGATTCCAAGATGCAGAAGGCATATGGGAAGTAAGGTCGTAAAAGAGCCTGAAAGTAGAGGTATAGAGGGATGATGATCTGGAATGAGACCCATCATGTGCCAATTGCACCCTTCACAATGAGGGTAGCGAGCAGACAGGAGCGCAGTTCCAAACAGCCTCTCCAAGAGAGCAGGATTTTCCCAGCTGAAGTTCAGCTTGTGCGGGGATAGGAGAGGGGCTCTGAGCTACATCATGCTAAAATCCTTACTGCAGGCATTATGTATTATTAGCAAGCTGTAAGTTACAGATGGCTAAAACTTCTGCTGGAAAGCCTCCATTTCAGATGTGCTTTTATGTTACTGTAAGTTAAGCACATGAAATAACTGTTAAAATGATTGCCAATTTAAAAAATGTATTTTTGAATAAATGCAGTTTGCCTACTTTTACCAAGGCTTTGTTTTGTTGTAACCATAAAAACTTTAATTCCCTATACCTACAATTTTATCTTTTGAATTATACTTTTATAGTTCATTCACGCTGCAGTCAGTCAGCTTAATTTATAACTTGTATAGATATTCTGCCCAGCAACAGCAAGAGGAAAACATTCAAAGGAAAAAGATGTCGTACCAGAAAAAGCACAAAAATTGGCACAGTGACTCAGGGGCAAATATGCTGCTGGAAACAATTTTAGGTTTTTAATTACCTAGTTTTCAATCCGAGAGGTTCCAAAATCATAGGAACAGGAAGGGGCAACAAGAATTGAAAGGACTGGACAAGACAATACAGCACTGCACATACTTTTCCATCCCAAAGTGCCAGGGTGTGGTTTGGTAACATGGAGCCAGGATAAACCATTATATTCTTTGCTAACTTGAGTGACCTCATAGCGAAAGCATGCAGGACAACCTCTGACAAAAGGCTATTTTTCTCTATATAGGTTGCTTTCTGAATCTAACTCTGTAGGTATATAAGAAGGTCCGAGCAATCAGAGTCTGTTTAAATAGGTAACAACTAACAAAGGCCGGCTACATCGAGCGTCTTTAAGGCCTAGCATCCTATTTAGGAGTATCAAAACTAAACATACGGATTTTTACTGCCGAAGAGCTGAAGCACTTTTACTCCAGCAGGATGGGCTAGCTCTTCAGTACCAAGTGACCCCTCTGAGCGCCAACGGGCACCCCAGCTTTGTCTAGCCTGCGGATGAACATGGCCAGGACGCGGCTGGATCGCTGCCTCCTGCCTTGGGTAGACCCTGACACGCCACCTCAGCTGCCCGCGAGGGAACCAGGTGGCGAGAGGCCTCCGTACCGATCTGGGAGTTGGACTTCAGACGCTTGGGCCTGAGCACCGCGGGGTGAGGCCCGGGCACAGGAGCAGGAAAGGCTGCATCTCCCCCACGGGAAGTTTCTCATTAACCGGACTGCTGTAATGGGGCCTGACAGCCCGATGGGGGCCCAGACCGGCCCCTCGGCCCGGGGGCGGGCAGCGATGCCTTTGAACCGGGGCGGCCCCCCAGAACGGCGACCCGGCGCGGGGATGCTGCGAGCCGACTTCCCGTCAGAGCCCG
>NW_008824049.1:1719218-1733001 GCF_000699105.1 Pygoscelis adeliae
CGGGGAGCGCCGCGCCGGCGCTCGGTGAAAGCCCGGGCGGGCACCGCGGGGACAGGTTTTCATCAGAATTTTCTGGCAAATTCGTAAACCCTAGTAAATATTGAGAAAAACTGGAGCCCGCTGCGGGGCGGCGGCGGAGAAGCGCAAGTAGGAGCGTTTCGGGAGTGCTGCAGACGCTGCCGCCCCGGCGGAGGAGTGAGGGGCGACCGGCGGGGCACCCCGGCCCGTCCGTTATCTGAGGGCCCGGCGGTTCTGTCCTCTCGGGGTCTGTGCCCTCAGAAGTACATCGTCTTTCTCGGTGACCAGAGAGTGAGATTTCGAGCTGTTGCCTGTTTTTAATCGCCATGTTATACTTAGAATCTCACCTGTTACCAGTGTCGAACAATAGCTTCATGTGGTAAGAGCAACGTTCAGAACACCCAGGTGAGCAGTCACCTTAGCCTAGAGCTGACACCCAGCGTGTCTGTTCCAGTGATTCATAAGCAAAAGACATGGGACAGATGGTATAAGCATCTTAAAAACAAACTTGCCACAGCCAGGAAATGATGTGGTGAGGAAAAGAAATTTGTTTTTAGAAAACATAAACAAAGAACTGCATCTAAAAATAGACCTGATAAGCTTTGAGATTATGTTAAAATGTAGTGATAATTATATGGTATCACTTAAAGCTAAAATGATGACTGCTTAGGTATTTTCACTTACCTGGAAGTCTGGACTTCTCAATATGTAACTTTAACAGTGAGTTTTACAGAGTTTCTAATGCAAGTTTTGGGCATAGTTACAGCATCAGTTATTATAATGCCTGTTACTGTTATGTATCATTAACTCTAAGCCTAAATAATGTTTGGTTTTGGATTTATTGCTCTGCTGTTAAGTGGACATAATATTCATGAGAGAAATCATACAGCCATTCACCAATGTACACATCATATGTCATTCTTCTGCTTGGTTGCCCTCTCTCCTTTCTCTTCCTTTCCCTTCCCAGCCCACTTTCCCTTCCCCCAAGAAGATGGAGACGTGTCTGTACTTGTAATGGTTCCTTTCTTCCCCTTTAATTCAGATTACTGGGGAAGGAGAGGCGGAATGCAAAGAGTAATTAATCAGAATCTTGTTAAGCAAGCCTTATCAATCACAGGCATTCAATGAATTATCATAAAACATTACAGCATTATTCTCTTTTCATAATCATCATAGACTGTCCCTTACCGAGGATGATAACAGCCCAATAAAGCATCCATCAAAACCAAATTAAATGTAATTTAATGTTTTGTATAATACCCAAGGCTGTGGTCTTGCAAGCACTTAAGCAAATGCTTAATTTCCAGCCTCTTAGCAGTAAAAGTATTTCCCGGATTGTTAGTAATTAAATCGATGTCTGGGTGTTAACACTTAAGGTTTAAGATTGTGGCCTAAATTTGTGATATAATTATGCAGATAAATGTCTATTGCATCTTAGTAGTTTCCCAGTGTATGTCAACAACAATGGCAAGACAAGACAGTGAACAAAGAATACTGTTGAATGCCCGGAGGGAGTTCTTAATTGGTCAGTGAATAAAACGACATGTATTTTTCTTAGTAGTTGGTTTTGGGGTTTTTTTTTAAGCTTTTTGAACTTTATTGGCATAGTTACAGTATGATTATCATGTTTCAGGATAATGCTGCAAGTTTATTCCTTTAAAATGGAAGTGGGGGATGTTTATTTGTAGGTGTTTCAAGTGCTTTAGACGTGTGTACTTATTTTAGGGTGATGTGTTCCTCTTAATAAAGAGACTATTACTCTATGCAAGTCTGACATGGAATACCCCATTGTCATTAAGTAGAGCTCTATTTCTTGACAAGAGTAAGGTTCTGAGCAGGAGATGGTCTATTTAGCTGTGGAAGAGGCTGATATGAGAGTTCAGTTATAACTACTATATGTACAGAAACTGGTTTCTGAATAATTTTTTGTAGGATTTTGTGTTCACCATCAAGTTTGGAATCATGGTAGTTAGGTCAGCTAGCTAAACATGAGATGGGACATGAAAAAAGTCTCAGCAAAATAGTTTAAAGTTCTGTCAAGCCTACTTTCTGTGTTTTCCATCGGAAGTGATAACAGGAAGGATGTGTTTTACAGAATGCATTTTCATAAAAGGACACATTGCCCAATCCGTATTGCATAGCTTAGACTCTTCCTCTGGCAACAAGCTGAAAGTTTGGAAGTTGCAGAAATCTTAACTTCAGAAGTTTGAATAAAGACATTTTAGAGGTAAAGTTTTCAAAGTGTCATTCCTGATGGTAATTTAACTGTAATTAACATGGAGATTACTTCAGGCATGCGGTAGCGAAAAGAGACTGGTCTGTGGGATGCAGATTGCTCGAGCCAGTGGGCCCCCACATGATTCAGATTTCTGAAATCAAGAATACTTGCTGTTTATAAAGGACTTATTAAAAGAAAAACAAGATAGGTTGTCTGATGACTAGTTTAGTATCTTTCTTTAGACAGAAGATGGGGGATGTCTTTGGATGCCTGTTACTCCAGCAACCTGATCAAAGCTATTTCATCTCTTGGGGGAAAAAAAAGTACGATTCCGTACATGTACTGAAATACTCACTTAAACACAAAATCTCCACAGTTGGTTACTTTGACAAACATTCAGCTGGGTAACACATGGCAATTTGTTGGCAGATCTGCAATTTGACTGTTAAGTAGGCATTAAGTTTTAATTACATTGGTTGGATTCCATTGTGCACGGTTTTATTCTGCCCATGTGAAGTTTTGTTTATGTTTGCATTGTGATTAACAGCACTTGCATAGCACCTTAGTGCTGTGTCCTCTACTCTAGAAATGTTAATGCATATAAATACTGCTCTTATAAATAGAGAAAGCAGTTCTTAGGCAAACGTCTCAACTGCAAATAGATGGCTGAGGTGGCATCAATGCTGCGTACATGCCATTAATGAGACACACCTTCCTTCCTGACTTTTTTTTTGTCTTGAATCACTGGATTCAAGCTTTGAGATTCTCCTGATGAAGGATGTATACTAGTCAATATTAACTGTTGTAGCCTACGGTTCTGTCGTGTCTTGATTTGGGCTCCGCTGGAAGGAAAATGTGCAACAGCTGCATTGCTGCTTCCTGTGCTACAGTTTTTTGTGAATGGGCATGGAAAGGATCTTCAGAAATGACAATGCAACGGTTTTCCAGTAATGCAGATTTTAATCCAGCTTGCCCGTTTGACTTTATTTTCTCATAAATTCTAGTAAACCTGAGTGGGATGATAACACAGAATGGCTAAATAACTTCTTCAAAAGTGACTGGTATCAGGTGATAGAGGAGGAAGAATTGAAGATTGAGGGGGGGAAAAACGCAGACAAATAGGAATTAAAAGTAGCAGCCCCACTTGTCAGTAAAACCAGATCACTGTCTTTTGAAAATCTGAGTTACATTTTTGGACGTGGGAAGGGAAAAAGTTGAAAAAACTGGCCTAGGGTTAGAAGAGGACTGAAGCTGGCATGTTTTGGCTTCAAAGTACTGTACATTTGCTCCTTTGGCATGTGTTTTAGAATTCTGTATGTTTACAGCTTTTGCTCAAAAAATTAGTGATGGCTGAAAAGACAGAAGGAAGAAAACAAATACTTCATAGGGTATGTATAGGACAAAAAAAAATCTGTTCATCTTTCTGTAAAGAAAAGTTAATGTCTTGTGGCTAGCACATAGCCACAGTAATCCAGAAGAACTAGTTTCTCTGCATGGCTCTGCCACAGTTTCTTTTAAGAGGCCTCGGGCAAGCCATGTACTGGTCATCAGTGCAAGAGTTGGACAATTTTATGTTTGTTAGTCACTGAAGAAAATATAGATGGAGTCCTAAGAGCAAGTCCTAAGACCCTAACTTGTTTGTTCCCCCCCTACCCACTTCCACCCAGTGATCTATCGAATTATGCTAATTTGTGTACTTTTTCTCTGTCCTACTGCACTTTATTTTAGGTAAAGTATAAATGTTTCAGCAGAATGGGGGAGGATTACCCACTCCCCTGCCACAGAACATCTTCTAGTCTAAGGTCCTGAGAGTCAACAGGGAAAGGAAAAAGATAATTTTGTGATTCAGCCCAAGCTGTGATGTGCTCAGACCATCTTCAGAGAAGATAATGCTAATGCAGTTGTACTGTCCTTATAATATGAGGAGAGGTATGAGGAATGGAACATGGGTTGACGTAGTGTCATTTTTGACGTAGCCTCTCAGCTTGAAAAACAGGCTGCACGTGACAAATGTGCTTAAATTTCTTCTTTTCCTTATCTGAAAACTGTATAAACTATTAGGCTTCAGAAGTCTTCTGTGAGGGACGGTGTTCTGAAAATCTAAGTTCTCAGATGTAGGAGCAAAGAAATAAACTAGATATTCATTTTATTGAAATCAAAGAATTTTGATGACCCCTTTAAAACAGAGGAACATAAATCATTGTAATACGTTTGCACATGAAATAACTTGTCTTGTTAGTGATAGTCATCATTTACTCTGTTCTGATTTTCCAGAAATCTTGTTTACATTACAGTGCTGTGGAGGGAAATCATCCTGTCTTGGGTCGTGCCTGTCTTTTTGCAGCTGTGATGCAAAGGAGAAAAAAAAAGAGTGAAATTTCAAACCACAAGTATGCTCTGGCCTTTTGACATCCATTGAGTGGTTCCAGGAGTAAGAGAACCTGAATTAAGTCATACTTAGGTAGAGATGAAAGGGAGGAGGAAGCTCATGGGCACGCTAGTTTTAATAGCTCAGTTCAGATGTTTTTGTTTTTGGTGTATACAGGCTTCTTCGCTGCTGCAGTCCCAGTTGGAGGTTGAATTAACTGGAACTACATCAGTGTATTGAAGGACGTTCAGAATGCACTGTGCTATACTTCCATTTGGGAGATAGTGGTAAAAAAATAATTTTATTAGGGTTTTCCTTTCACTTCAGTGGGTCTGGGAGGTTCCTGGGTTTGAAAATCTCAACGTTGTTTTATGAATTCATATAGGGCAGAATTTTGATAGGAATGCTTGAGAATTATTCTTAAAAATTTTAAAATGTCAGTGCATTTCTAGTAAGTAGGTAGGCTGAGCACTGCTTTTCCTGTCTTCCTGTAGATGGAGTTCTTCTGTCTAGATAAATAAGAAATTTGGTTTGATTTTATTTTTAATGGCATTCTTCCAGAGTTTGTAAATTATCAAGGATCATAAATCTCTAAATTTTACATGCTATCTAGTGACAACATGCATTTTTCAATATATAAAATTAAAGTAGATGCAAGGGCCTAAAACAAAATCTAGAGCAGAAGCATTTGGAAGCTTGACACTATCCTAATTTTTATTAATTGAAAACAGTTTAATCATAGCATTTTAATTGAGAAGACATTTTGCAACATTCCAGGAATATATTGCCTGAGATGGTTCTTGAATCTTTCTGTCTTTCCTATAAGAGCAAACTTTAAATATCAGGAAGTTTTCATATTGCTTTTTAAGGCTGTGTCGTCTGTTTTAAAGCTTTATAATTTATTGACGACCCCTTGATTCATTTGTATAATCTTTTTCTAAATGTATAAGGAGGCTTAAAATGCCTGGGTTTTGGCTATTTTTACAACCGAACATAAAGATCAGTTGAACTGCATCTTTAAAAAGTTGTGCTTAGGATACTGAAATTTTCAGTGCTTTTGTTGATTTCACTTTATGATTAAATGTAATATTGTTTTCTGTCAGTCATCTGTTTTAATATTTTAACAGAAGCCTGGCTCTGCAAATAAAGGGATGAAAATAGGATGAAAAATGGGGATTAAATTGCAGGGGAAACTTTCTCAGAATGAGCGCAGTTAAACTGTGTCAGTCTCTCTCACAGGGAAGCTTTTTTTGTTTGGGATGTTATGAAACTATCCCACAGAAAAGGGCAAAGCAATAGATAGTAAGGAGCAATCAAAAAAAAAAAATCTGGTGCCAGCCACTGCCTGTATAGCACATCACATGACCTATCAGAATCATAAATATTTTAGAAAGAAAAAAAAATCCTAGCAGAGGAATCAACATCGATGTGAATATCTATAGCTTCTCTGACTGTTTTAGAACTGTGCTGTGAAGAACAACATTTGCCCTGTGAGTTGTTGTTCTAAGTTTAATTAGCTGGTAGGAAATACTAGAAAAGCATTATTTTGAAACTCAGTTGCTACATAGTCATCACTCTCCATGGTACCTTGTGCATGTGCCATACGATAATGATGGTACACATTCACTCATTTTCTTTAAATGCATTGTAACTCATTTTGTTGCTATTAGACCAAATCTGTTTTGGTACCAAACTTGGTAGTATCACCAGTGATTTACAATTACTGGTACAACTGCACCATATAAGGGGACATCAAACCACAGTATATAAATTATGTGCATACATGCGCTGTCAGTGAATAGTTTTCCACGAGTTATACAGATTTTTAAAATTGGAAAGAAAAAAAAAAGGATTGAACATGGAGAAAGAGTTAATTGAATCTATATGAGGACTGTTAGCATCATCTGGCTTAATTTAGGTACATGTTTTTAAAACTGTCTAACTGGTGAGTATGAGAGCATATGTCTGCCTACATATAAAGAATTTAGGCTTTAAAAATGTCAGTAACCTCAGAACTAACAAACTACGGAGTGCTTTTGGTCATTTAGATATCTTATGTCTGTATTACTCTCTTGAAAATTGTCCTCAGGTAGGAAGAGCAACAATCCCATCTAGAAGGATAATTCATTAACCAGTTGATTTTGAAAGCTAGCTGTGCAAACTGTTGAAAATTAACAACTCTCACCATCTGAAGTTTTTATTCTGGTGTAACAACATCTATTTGACCTTGCATTTCCACTTGACATGCTTCTTGCGATATTACGATCATACATCTTAAAAGCGGTAATAGAGGTTGTATATGTTTATTGACTTTTAAAAACATTATGTCTTTAAATAGGATCTTTGAATTATATATATTCCTGTAAATCACCAGTCTGTTTTGTGGCTTCTGTAATCTACTTCTTTGGCCAGCATGAGAAGAATAGGTACAGAAAAGTGCTGGCAGTCTGAAAAGATGTCCTAGCATTTCTCTGTTATTGATCTGTGAGTAGCAGGGGGGATTTGGACAATTAAGCCTTACTGATTAAAAGTACTCTTACAGAAAGCAATTTCTGAGGAAGTTTGCATGAGTCAGTGTAATATGCCAAATGTTTGTTTCAGATATGTTTTTGTGAAGCAGGAACGTTAGAAAGGTCTTCCTTTCCTGCTTACAAATATTAAGTCTTAATTTTACATAATTGAAAATGCCCATCTCCATCCTTCTGTCTTACAAATCTTTGAATTCTGCTACCTCCCTGCAAGTTGGTAAACATACAGAATTTATGAATGCATACAGACTAAGGGCTCCCTTTTCCTAAAGCAGGTGTTTTGATGTTCACGTACTTCATCCTGCAGTGCTTCATACTGATGTCCCTAGTCTCTAGATTGGAAGAATCTCCTCAATGGTACTCTGAAGTTAGTCATTTTGTAGTCAATTTCAGTGGTACTGCAATTTTCTAGCCAAATCTTTCAACTTCTTTTCAACATGGTTTTCTCCTCTTTCACGTGAAATTCAAGCTGCTTTGTATTCTGACAATATGCATTGCTGTCATTTCATACATGCTCATTCCTCACTTGTTGCTTTTCTTTGCTCTCAGCTTCACAACTGTTTTCATCCAAGCTTGTATGCCTTAAGCAGCTTTCCATGTGCCCAGTGCTTTTCTCTTAGTTCCTCCTTTAGTTTGCTCTTTTTACAGAGCTGTTGAAGGAGTTCGTAAAGGAATGCTTTTTTACTTTATGAAGGCAAAAAGTTCTTGGGGAAAAATTACTTGACCTATTTTCACATCTTTTACATTTTATTTGTTATGTATCTATTGCCATAAATAATGAGGACTTTGCAATATCTGATTTTTGAGCCCAAATGAGTGTCTTTCCCATGTGTTTAAAACTGTATTAATTTTGCACTTTTACTATTGTAGGAGGTTGGTGAGCCATTCAAGGAGGAGAAGGCTGTTGCTAAATACTTACGTTTCAACTGTCCAACAAAATCCACCAACATGATGGGCCACCGAGTTGATTATTTTATTGGTAGGGTTACTCTTAACCAGAAAATAAAACTTTCTTCTTCTGACATTGTACTTGGGGGGTGGCTGTTTTGTTTTTATTATTAGTGCTTTATCTAGTAAGTACTGATCTTACAGTTTGGTTTTGACAACTTACCTAGGCATTAGATAGCCATAAAATTAATCTTACCAGCCTGAAGTAAACACAATAAACTTTTTGCTCTGTGATGTAAAGGTGTATAGTTGTCAAGAGTGCTGTATTTCAGAATAGTGTCTAGTCTTACTTGAAAGATTGAGAGGACGTGGAACATCACTAGAACTTACTGACTGGTTGGTGTGGTTCAAGGAATGTAGTCTAAATGTTAAAATAAATGTTATTAATTTTAATGCATTTTTAATTCCATTTTTCCCCTCTAGCCTCAAAAGCTGTGGATTGCCTCCTGGATTCTAAATGGGCAAAGGCAAAGAAAGGAGAAGAGGCTTTATTTACAACCCGAGAATCTGTAGTTGATTACTGCAACAGGTATGACCTAGCCTAATTCATCAATTTTATTAATGAGTATAGTTGTCAAGATGTCTTAGTTATTTAGGAACGAATTTCACTTAGGCTTCGTGCATTCTAAAACGTTTGTGGTTGTATGTAAAAATAATGAATGTATTTTTATTACTGTGTTTGAGGGTGGAAACAATGTAGGTTCATCATATTTGTTCTCAAAACTCTCATGCTGTCATTATGCTGCTTCGGGCAGCAAGATGAACAAAACAATTTTCCTAAATTTTACAGTTATTTTAAGTTAGTAGGGTCAGAGTTCTCAAATCTCTCCTTCCCGTGAACCTAGTCTGCTATCATGGCAGAAGCTGGACTTTGAGGTTCAATTTATGCTTCTCAAATGGTATGTCCCTGCTGTTTAGTGTACTCTTAAGTGCTTTTTTAGATGAATGGCATATTCTGACTATACCTCATTTGGGACAGACACATAGGGTTAAGAGGACTGTCTACACTTGGAGAGCTCTGCGAAAGCTATTTAGAAATGAAGAATGTGGCTAATATTTAGTCTTTTTTTTTTCTGGCCTCTTTTAGATAGCCATCCAGGAAGGTGAGATTCTTCCCCCCCCAGTTCCAGGGCTGAGGCAGGGCTGATTCTGTGTTTGAACTTGAATCCTTTTGCTGATTTCTTCAAGAAAGTTTAGAAAAAAGCATTATTCTAATGGAAGCAGAAAAATAAGTTTTCCCTTCCAGAGTCTTTCGACTGCAGTAGGAGTCTGTGTGTTTGTTCTTCAGTTACTAAAGCATCAGATGAGTCAACAGCTGGTTGAGTCCTTCAGCTCCAGCAGTGTAAAGAATGCCTGTGTAGTGTGCAAAGAAAATCAGTTCAACTCTCTGTTCTCTGGCTGTGATTTTTATCACCACTGTCATTTCGTGGCCTGATGATCCATTTGGCACCATACCACGTCTGCAGTTTGGTTTCTCTTGCTCGCTTCTATATTGCTAATAATGCTAAGGCCACCTTTGGTCACTGAAGCTGTTTTCAGAGTTTTAAGTATTAGCACTGTCTACTTCCTTTGCCTTTTGGAAGGGATGGAGGATTATCTTAATACAAAAATAACCCCTTCAGTGTAAGAGGCTGCTTAGGCTCTTACTCATATTAAAAACAAGTACCTTAACTCTCAGTGTGGCTATTGCTTGTTTTACCTGCCCTATCAAACAAAAAACAAATATCAGATCCTGCTCCTTCATCCTGTGTCAACTGCATTGTTCAATTGCATATTTAAAACAAGTTACTAACTGAATTCTTAATGCTGTTCCAGTACGTAAGGTCTCCCGGTACACTTGTATATTGATCTAAGTTCAGCAAGTTTTCTTTTGAGGGGTTTTGTTCACAAATAAGCTACATCAGTAATGCTTTTTTCAGCAGATCTATAGAGAGTTAACAATTCAGGAATCAGCAAGCAATCCGGACTTCATTAGTTATGTCAAGGTCTGTCTGGCTTCAGGACCTGGCTGTTGGCTGCACTGATGCCATGGCTCCATGCTCTGAGCAGTAGGTCTTGCACAGTCCCGTCTTTTTATAGTCCATCAGAGGCACAGGTAGCTCCTGCAAGTGAAAGAGCTGTCCTGCAGACCAGACCTGTCCTGTGGGCTGCTTAGTACCTGAGTCCCCTAAACTTCCAGCTGTGAAGAAAAGTAGTTTCTCCCAAACAAGTGATTTTCTGTTGCTAGAAAGAGGATCCATGTCAGCGCTTGTCTGAAGGAAGTTTTTCAATATACTTGAAACAACTCTGCTTGATAGTCAGCATGCACATAAGCTTAATTGGTAGAATGACTTCTCTCTCTTTAGCGAGTTTTCCTAATTTAACAAGCAGTCCAGCAAAAGGATTTGGTCTGCAGCAAGAGATGAAGGAAATCAAGGACCAGTCAAATCAATTTGATGCATACGATCAGGATTTTCCGTGTGAATGTGTGCTTGGATTTCACATCCCACTGCTTCCTCTCAGTCTGAAGAGCAGTATTCTATACTGCTCTTCCTACTCTGAATTTGGCTATGATCCTTTCAAGGACATTACTTGTTGGTGACAACCTTAAGACTACCAAATAACTACTTCCTGGTGCCCCGCTGGCCGTATATGTACTTGCTATAAGGTATGTTTGTAGCTGACATGAATGGAATGCTTGCATATGTACCACAATTTCAACAGGGTGATTTTCTTCATCGTGCACCACTTACCGAGGAACTTGATAAGCCATATGTCCACTTTCTTATTTTTGCTATGAAATACATTGACATGAACTTGAAAATTAATATTGGATGGAGTTGCATTAATGGGAAAGATAATTAAATTGACCTGGTGGCTTTCTCCGTCCTACATCTTGTGTATTCATTTATATCTACGCAAAATGCTGCCACGGAAAAGTATGGGTTTTACCCAGTTTTGAACAGATGAACAATAAAAGCAAAGCAAGGGGTGAGACACAGGATAATTAGGTCTGGAGTATTTATTTGCAAATAGAGCAGATGATGGTGACCTCTGTCTTTCAGTCATGCTATTCATGATTATATTAGATAGATAATCTAGAATGGTATCTAACAACATAATTGAGTGTAAACGTTGTTATCACAGCCACGCTTAAATGTATCATTTAACGTTTTTCATTTTAAGACTCCTGAAAAAACAGTTCTTTCATCGAGCATTAAAAGTGATGAAAATGAAACCTGACAAGGATACGAAAAAAGAAAAGGAAAAAGGAAAGGCCGAGAGTGGGAAAGAAGAGGAGAAAAAGAGCAAGAAGGAAAGTGGCAAAGATGAAAAAACTAAGAAGGAGAAAGAAAAGGAAAAGAAAAAGGATGGTGAAAAAGAGGAGTGTAAGAAGGTAAGTACTATCTGTAAGAGGAGAGACAAACCTGTAACTAATTGTTAAGATTACATTGGCTTAAAAATACGGTTGATTGGTCTAAAATGTGACATACCTTTTTTGCCTGTTTTCATCTCTAAAATACGCTTCTTCTCTCCTTGTTTTTTTTAAACTTTGGAGTTCTGATTTTGATCTAGATCAAAAAAGAGGCTTCAGTTGGGCCTTTGTGTACCTCATCATCTTCTAATGTGGACTGAGTTAACTAAAAACTACTTCTCTTCAGCTGCAGCGGGCAATGATGCTTTGTACAAGTGTAGGTTAGCATAGAGTGACACATATGCATGGGACCTAACATCTCAAAACAGTGCAGCTGCACATGTAAAACAAACAATTTTGCGATGTTTGGTAAGAAGAATGTTTGGAATGTAATATTTGATACATGGTGCTTGTAAACAGCTCTGTAATAGTGGACCATTTTTCTGTATGACAGCTCCATTACTAATCTGTATACTGTCTAGTTTTCACAGACTTCTGATTTACTTTCTTTAAAGTTCAAACTATTATTACTGTACAAGTTTTCATGTGCTTTTTCACGTTTTTATTCCTGATTTCTTTTATTAGCAGAACAGAATTCCTAAATTAAAATGTTAGGAATCTGCAAGAGAAACTTGATGAAGGGATGTGGTTTTTCTTCTATATACAGTGGTATGAATGCAGTGAGAGTTAGTAGGATAGTGCTCAGAAGTTATTCCCATTCAGACACTCCTAAGTCAAATAATGGCACATTTAGCAAGAGGTATGGTCTGTGTGCAAAGGTCTAGATCTCAGAAGAAAGCTACATGGCTAATAAAAGAATTATAAACAAAACAATCTTGCTGGCAGCCTAAACATAGAAGCCAGGGTAAGATTACCTAACTCTTGAGGTACTTTAAAATGCTGATTATGAACATTATGAACTCCTCCAATTCCCTGTCATCTGGAGAATTAACATTATTAAATGTAATGTTGATTTTTAAACTAATCATTATTTATTGAACTGATATTTTAGTGGATTATATAAGCCAGTGGGTAGTAACTTGAACAACAACACAGGACAAAAATTAGGAAGTTAATTTCAAGCAAAGAAATAAGCAAAGAGAAGGAAACAGGAGACAGGGAAGAGGAAGCACAAGATCCAGAAAGAGATTGAGGAGGATAGAGAATAAACAGGCAGAAACTGATTCTGAAAGGATGCCCATGTGCTAAATATGGCACCAAGGTACCAAATAATTCTAATAAAGTTAGTGATTATGAAGTGTTGTACCCTGTTCTTGATCTTTGTGCAGGCTTTCTGTTAATATCAGTGGAGCTTCGCTATGCATTTGAAGACATAATGCAATCCTGAAGTCATAGTCTAGTCCTTAGACACTAACTAAAAATAAAAATTTCCCTTTCCTTACAATTTTCCTTTATTTTTGAGGTACCCAGTTGGCAATAAATGAGAACAGGAGGAAAGAAAGCCTCTTTACTTTAGGAAAAAAAAAGTGTGAACGTGATCTTAAGTTTGTGAAAAGTTATCAGACTCAACATAAAAATACTAGAAATTAAAGCCCTCTTAACTTTTTTTTTGTTTTTTTTAATATATGTAATTTGTGTTTGTCTTCAGGATGAGATCCCAGGAACACCCAAGAAAAAGGAAACTAAGAGGAAATTTAAACTTGAGCCACACGAAGACCAAGTTTTCTTGGATGGAAATGAGGTAGGATTTATGGGTACTTTCTAACTTTTAGTGTCAATGTACTATTGTCAGATAATAGGTTAATTTACTGGATTTCTGCAAACTCTTAAACTCTTTCTTGACATGTTGAAAGAAAAATTAATGGCAATGTGATGGCTGATCGTGAAACATCAGATTTGTAGATATTTGCAAGGAGGCTAGGGGGAGATAAATGTAGGACAGTAACTTAAAAAAAAAAAAATCTAAGAGGAGACTTAATTACCAGTAATTTACATGTTAGCGGCCATGAGGTGAAATGTTTGTCCTCAGGGTGCGATGGGACGTTGGAGCAGGCTGCCCAGAGCGCTTCTGCAGCCTCCGTGCTCAGAGGCTTTCAAGAGCAGACTGGGTGAAGCCGTGAGTAACCTGGGCTGGCCTCACAGCTGACCCTGCTTTGAACAGGAGGGTGGGCTAGAGACCACCTGAGGTCCCTTCCAACCCAAATTATCCTATGGCCATTGTCATGCTGAAATATTTCTAAACAAAAGACAGGCCTTTTAGAACATGATGTTCAATCACAGGAGGGGAAATAAAAAATACCCGCCATCCAGAGGCTGCCTGACTTTGTGATCTGAGCAGAGAGGGGACA
>NW_008824049.1:1733047-1749257 GCF_000699105.1 Pygoscelis adeliae
TTTACCACTGAAACTGTGGTCTTAAATTCTTCTCTGTACTTTGCTTTCCTGGAAGACAAAGAATTTAATTCTTTAACAGCTCTGTAATGTACAGAGTCGTATTTGTGCTTTTAAGATTTGGGGTAAGTGGTAAGTTTTTACTTCAGCAAAATTATACTGTGCTGTGTTGATGCTGTGTGTCACCGTTCTGGAATCTCCCCTAAGATTCTTGTATATCTTTGGTTATAAAACATACATGGCAGTGAATGCTGTGAATAAATCACTTGTGTGGAAAATGTACTTCCTTTATGTATCTGTATTTTACTCTTCTCAGTTCTTTCACAACCTGCCTTGCTCTGTTGCATCCCTCCTCATACAGAATCACACCTCCCTCTGACCCTCCCTATTGTCTTTTACATGGAGTAACCAGAGTGGCATGCAGTGTTCAAAAGGAGGGTGCAGTACTGTACTTGCAGTATAACAGTACTTGCTTTTTGTCTTAACAGCATTTACTTTTTTGTTTATCAATGAGCTGACAGTTTTTTAAGAACTGCAACTCCTAACATCTCTCTTAAGTAGTGGCTAATTTAGAGCCAATCCTTGTGTATTTACACTAGAGCTGTTTTTTCCTTTTCTTTGTTATTTTGCATTTACAAACACTGAACATTACACACTGTCTTATTGCCCAGTCACCAGTCACAATCTTCAGTTTGGTTGGGCTCACAGAACAGTTGACTGGCAGCAGAGTTATGCCTGCATGTAGTCAACTTTCATACCCTGTGAGAAGTAGCATATTAAATACTTGTTGCATCACACCGAAAAACTGTGTTGCTGCCTCTAAGGTGTCCTCCTGCTAGTTCGTATTAGCTCATCTGCTATGAGGGTTGCTGGTTTCTAGTAATCAGCGGCTTCTTTTCACAGTTAACAATAGTTAAGATTCAAACTGTTTAGTTTGGTAAGAAAAAAAGTATTCTAATTTTACTAGTTCAGAAAACTCGGCACTTTACCAAGAAGCTTTTTGTCATAAGGCTGAGCAAATCTGATTCAAATGGATCCACAGTTCTCGCGCAAACATTTGGTGTAGAGTGTTGCAACTGTAGATAACAGCGCGCTGTGGAACAGAGGTTGCAATTCTACTTATCTGAGGCCACCAAATGGGACTTAAGCCAAACGGAGCATTTCAGCTGGTTGCTTTGTTCCGTATGTTCAGGCTGTTTTTTTCTCTTAAGGGAATCTCTTCAAAGCCAGAAGTATTTTTTTGTTTCCACTTGGTGGACCTGAGAAATTTTTTCCCAACAAAAGTTTTTTGGCTTCATGCTGAACAACATTAATGAATAAAGAAAGATAAAACCAAACGTTGATTCAGTGATATTTCTGAATCTTTCATTTCCCCATCAGTTTTACTCTCTGATTGTTTTCCCCAGGATTTTATATTGCCTGTAAGTTACTCTGGGTACAACTTCTTTCATGCAGTAATTCTTTGAGAGATCCAGTCTGAGATTTCCACTGTTGTTCTTACACAGCATGGAAACTCCTTCCCTTCCTTCGTCCCCTCCCAGCTGGAAGCCTCCAGCACAGCCAGTTCCCTGCCCAGCTCTGCACTGCGTCCTGCCTGAGCAGCACGCTGTCCTTAGCCCCCCTGCCATGAGGCTCAGATTATGATCAGCACACGGCTCAGGTAGTCAGTGTGGGCACGCAGGCGTGCAGCCCCTTGGCTGGCTGTCTCCTTTTGCACCTCTTTCTCTGGCAGAAACCTGTTTCCAAGTCCTGTTCAAAGTAGAGCCCTGCCTATGACACACGACCCCTTGCCCTGCTCCTCTGCCCTGATACGGTACTGACCGCAGGGCCCTTTGTTCAGCACCAGGTGTTACAGCGTGGCAGTAAGCATTTGGATGAGGGAATAAATGAAACCGTTTTTCAGAGAGCTTGTTTTCCAAGTGTAAACCAGATTATTTCTGTTGCAGGTGTATGTGTGGATCTATGACCCTGTTCACTTTAAAACTTTTGCCATGGGACTTGTACTTGGTAAGTAAGAGTAGATATTAGCGAGCACGTTGTACACGTAGGCGTAGTATCAACAGGCCTTTTTTCTGGACAAAGCTTTTGCTCTTCAGTTTCAGCATGATTTGACACCAATCATATTATATGAATTTTGATCTCAGGACGGAGGGGCTGCACGTGTTTCAAACAAAACCAAACCTGAAACATGCTTTAGCAAATGGCTGAACTTGCACAAGTTTGCAAGCTGTTTATTTCCATTGCTTTAAGCTAACGAGTAAGTTGTCCAATAGGCAAATGTGGTGGATTATATAAAAATGTGAAAGATGTTAAAGGAATTTTTTTAAACTATGAATGATACCTTTCTGACCTTAGAACTTGTATTTGTGTAGGATAAGCCAAATCAGTTAATTTTTCTTTTTTTAATCTAAATCAGTATCGGTGTTAACTGACATAAGTGAGCTAAGAGATCGTTGTACTGCTGGTCTCACACCCTTGACCTGTACCTTCCAGCTTCCTTGCCCTGAAAGAACCACCTTTTCTGAGAATCCGTGTCATCCCTTGGGGCTGTATTCAGGCCTTTGACCAGTCCTTGGGGCCACCATGATCTCCACCCAGCTCCCTGCGCCTGTGTCCTGCTGCACTGGTTATAGGCAGCTCCCTGCTCACCTGTTTGCTCGTGCCCTCTCCTCAGAGGCGCTCTCTTTGTTCTGTTGACTAAGCACAGCAACTCAAGAGTTGCTGAATGTGGTCCTTGGTGTCTCTCTACCCCGTGTGAGAACAGGAGCGGTGGGACTAGACAAGGTTTCAGTCAAGGCCTAAAATACTATCAGTAACTCATACTATGCTAAGCCAGTACCTTGAGTAAGTTGTAAGCCTGGAACCTTTGTACACATACCGGGAAAAACTAATCGCGCTTCTCACGCTTTTCATCTTATCTTTCTATTTAGTGATCGCTGTTATAGCTGCAACTCTGTTTCCGCTCTGGCCAGCAGAAATGCGTGTTGGTGTTTATTACCTCAGTGTAGGTGCAGGCTGTTTTGTCGCCAGTATTCTTCTTCTTGCTGTTGGTAAGTGTCCGTCTTCATCACTTTATCAGCAGGTGAAGTCTAAAAGGGCAGAGACAGAGCCTACTTCTTCAACGTGGTGTGAGAGGTGCGACTGTTTCGCTTCCTGGGCCGTTGTTGTTAGCAGTAGCCGGACTGATTCCCTGTGTGCGTTTCCCTCCTGGCCACTGGGTGTCAGAGTTGCGCCACAGAAAGCAAGCAAGCAAGCTGGAGTTTGTGTCACCTGCTCGTGTGTCCTGTATAGTGGAGATTTGTTTACGGCCTCCATTTAAAAAAAAAAAGGGGCAAAACAAACCCGAGAACTGTATATAAGAATAGATTCAGTAGTGAGAATGGTGTAACCAGGATTTTAAAGCTTTCTTTGGCTTGTATTTCTTTAGCAGGGGGGATGAAGAGCTAAATCATAGATAAGACATAAGGTTAATGCGGTGGGGGAGGCGTGGTGAGAACAAACTGCTCCACAGTGCTATTGCAGGAGGAGAGATCTTCCCTCAAGGTCACCCCTGTCCCTGGCTTTGGGTGGGCGTTAGTAGTGGGTATCTCTTACACCATAGTTGTAAGAAAAAAAAAAACCAAACAATTTCCCTTTTTCATACAGCTCGCTGCATCCTTTTCCTTATCATCTGGCTTATCACTGGAGGACGGCATCACTTCTGGTTCCTGCCAAATCTTACAGCAGACGTAGGATTCATTGACTCCTTCAGGCCCCTGTACACACATGAATACAAAGGACCAAAAGCAGACTTAAAGAAAGAGGAAAAGTCAGAATCCAAAAAGCAGCAAAAATACGACAGTGAGGAGAAATCAGATAGTGAGAAGAAGGAAGAAGACGATGGGAAAACAGAAGCAACGAGGAACTTGGGAACAGACGGCTCAGGAGGAGAGCGACATTCAGATACTGACAGTGACAGGCGTGAAGATGACAGGTCCCAGCACAGTAGTGGAAATGGAAACGACTTTGAAATGATCACAAAAGAGGAACTGGAACAGCAAACAGATGAAGGGGATTGTGAAGAGGAAGAGGAGGAAGATACCGAAAGTAGGCCTTCACATGAAAAATCATAACTCACTGTGGTTTTGGGACTAAGTATGTGCAAATGGTTGGATTTTCTTTGTTGGCTGATCACCAAAACGTAGACCATACAGTAGCATCTTTGTTTGCTGAAATACACGTTACCAAACAGTTTTATATCTAGTTCCTTCATTTTTTTAACCATTAACTTGATTACTTGGTACTATGTTAATCATTAATATCCATTTACAAAGTTTTATCAATCTGACAAATTTTCTATTGATTGATAGATTGCCCAGATCGTCCTCAAACATACTGAAAACCATAGTTTTCTGGTACTTGCATAACTGGTCAATTAGTTTAGCTTCTCAAACTTGCTTTTGTAAAACAGGTAAAAGTTGAATGACCAAATCTCAGACTATTCCTAGTTATACCCATTTGATAGCTAGTTAGGTAAAGCCCTTCGTAGCCCACAGCTTTCTTGATATTTTTCTTGATTTTATTTTCAAAAGATTGTGAAAACTTTCCTAAGAAAACTAGTTTTAGCAGAAGTATTTTGCTGAAAATGTAAAAAGCTGGTAGTGCTGAATTTGGCTGCAGCGTTCTCTGTTTCTCCAGACTGTGTGCCAGCAACTGAGGAAATCCAAACTGGTTTTGTACATCTGGTTCAGAGAAAGATGTCATCTCCAGCAGGTGAAGGAAGCAGCACGGTTTGGAAATCATGGCTGTTTTCTTTCTCCTGCTCCATCAGAATTTAAAAAAAAAAAAAAGTATTCTGTACATAATTCACAAATAAAGCAAACCATTTACTTTAACTGCTACTTATTATTTAGAGATTTGATCCAGCATTCAGTTTGTATTATTAAAGCCATTTTGTGGTGTATCTATCAGAGAAACGCAAGTCAAGAGGACCTCACAGAATATTTGTGTATGGTTGGTAGCTGTTCCACAAGAGCTTTAGTTTTGTGCCAACATTCCATGTATTTGAGTAAATTGATCTTTATTAAATGAAAGCAAACAACATAGCTGTATGTATGCCTTAATGTTAAAACTTTCTCTATTCTGGAACTGGAATACTTTTTAAACTGAAGAGGCAGGAGAGTATTTGTCTGTTCAGAAATATAGGTAACTCAAAGCCAATATGAAGTGACAGTTAAAAATGTGTTTTTAAATATCTTGGAGTAGTCTGTGCAGTTTCTCTTACGCATCCCTTTCTACTGAACGTCTGGAGGATGTACTGTATGTTTGGTTAACTAAGCACTGAAGAAAATGAGGCGTGGCATCATTCCTCTAGACCACTTTAGCAGTAACTAGAGATTTGATCGTCTCCCGAACCCACTCAGAGAAGGTAAGGGTAAGCTTGACGTTTTAATAACGGACTCGGAGAACTTTTTTTCCTATCTAAATTGCTTCCCCTTCCTTCCAGCATTGGCATTTTGGATGAAGATACTAATTTTTCAGATTGTGCAAATATATACATCATAATGGGTGCGTTGATAATTCATGGATATGGTGTATTTGCTTCTTAAATCTTCTGAATATTTGCTCCATAAGGAAACAGATAAATTGGATCACTTTTTTTATTAAGATAGCAAAAAATTAGAGGAGCCGTTACCTAAACGGATTGACTCCTGGACACTTGCGTGTTACCACCGATTAAAACGGCTAACGAAGTCCTGTCGCTGTCTTCAGTACGTTACTCAGATATGCACTGTGTGATGATGAAGCGTCTCGACCAACAGCTGCCTTTTCACTCGTTTCAGCAGCTGGTTTAAGACACTCTGCTCACACAGAGGCTAGCGTCCTTCGTGCTTGCGTTTCACATCTTCATCTCTAGTGTTGAGGACAGAGCTGCCTGCCTTTCTGTGCAAGAATCTTCAGCTCGCTGGCTCTGTAATTCATGGTACCTCTGACCTGAAGAGCTAGCATGACAGCTTGCTTGGTAACTTTCTGTTTACCACCCAAGCGCAGAGTTCTAAAAATCTTTTCTGTACTGAAGACATCCCTGCAGTTCATCCGGTTAGATTCCTGCCCATTCCAACAGGAGCTAAAGCAAGCGTGGCTGACCTTTTGCGCACGTATCTTCCAGAAGCCACTTACAAATCGGAGAGCACTGCTACGCATCGGATCCAGCAGAACACAGCCACTGGCAGCGTGTCCAGCAGCGGTTCACAGCAGGCAGCCAAGCTGCTGCCGGTTTTTGAAGAAAGGAATGCAGAGGATTTAAATTGTTTCAAGTATGTTTCCTCCTAAAAGTGAAATAACATCTTAAGGGCCTTGCTGAGAAAATAAAGTTGAAATGGTCAAATAATAAATACTTTAGCAATGTCGCCATCTGTTTCCTGTTAAGTGGAGGTGTATGATACGCCAGCGCTACCCACCTGCGGCCTGGGGACAAGTGTCTAGGCCTCAAAATTAACCATCAAAAATTGGTACCTTCACTTTAGTAGAGCTCCAGGCTCGCACAGCTGTAGACACTGAATTAGCCTTAAACTCTTTCACTTGATCTGCAGTGAACAACTCTGAATCTTGAAGAAGTAGTGTGAAAAGAGAGATCTTGTTGGAGCTGTTCAGTGGTTAAGGAAAGGACGTCATGACCCATTCCTGTAATCCTGCATTTCCTACAAATATTCCCCAAATACTTCAGAATTATTTTGGAACGAGATAATGAGAGAAGTGACTACAATATGCCAGTAATAGTAAACTTGTGAGTGGATTTACGGTATCCCGGCAAATGCTTCCAGTTCAAAGAAAGAGAATCACAAAGGTACTTGGCCAGGTTTAGCTATTTACCAGGCCCCTTTTCTAGCAGGTATTTCAAAGTTGTTCTTACTGCTTTTGACTTTTAACTTCCAGAGTCTAGGGTCACCTTGTGGGAACAAGTATATACTTATATATATTTAGTGGAAAGTTATTTAAATAACTAGTCTATTAAAATGTCCTTCCTGCAATAAAATTTTATAGTGGTCTTACTGATGTTCCTCCCAGTGTTTTATATACCCAATATAATTTTCTGATTATTTTTCTTAGCAAGAAAATAATGATTACTCCTAACTCTTTTTGGAATTAAATAATTACTGGTAAAACACAAATGAGTATTTAATGCAGATCAGTATTTAGCGGAGATGTTGCACCCAAGTGTGCTCCGCTCTGGTATAGAGCAACACCACAACCTCAGCTCACTTGTGGTGTTCCGGTGTTCTTCAACAAAGGCAGATCTTTCTCTAGCGATTAAGAAATAACTAAAAATCGTTCTTTGACAAACTCGCATATTTCTTCACCTGTAGAAATGTTACAGCGTTGGTGGGGATGCTTGTATCTGTGATGATATGCAATTTTCTAATAGCAAAGTACCTTTGTAGCAGCTGCTCGGGGGGAGCATTTACTTTCACCTGCTATGTATCATATAGCAGATTTTTCTGATTCTTTTTTAATACATGTATTTTATAGGAGAGAGAGAGATGTATATATATTGCTCGTTTAGGCCTGTTTCAGTTTCTGTCTGAAGTCGATAACCAGTGGAGTTCACAGCATCACACAGCATGAAGGGCAGAGACAGAAAAATGGAGAATGTCTCAGTTCCTCAGTCAGCTCTTAAATTACACTTCAGCCAGGACTTGCCTTCCTTTTGTTAGATCAGGAGAAAGGTCGATAGAAGCATCTGCCTTATGTAAACATCACGTGTAGACAACGTAAACATTAAATGTAGAAATATGGAAAATACACCTGCCTGGCTTAGCCCCTTATTTTCCTTCCTGCAGCCACCTGCGTTTCTCTCAGCACATAATACGCTGCGGCACTAAGCTGTAGGAGCCTTGCAGGGTTGCTCTCCAGCTCCTCTGAGAACGTCATTCTTTTCTAACAGGGTCACAATGACAGCAACGCAATAGTCAAACCTCACAGTTGGCGGCAAAAGCACGGGGCAACAGAGAAACATCCTCTCCCAGCTGCCATTGTTTTACTGGCAGCAGCTGGAAGTCCCTGTCAGAATCCCCCTTGGATCCGTTGGCAGTTTCAGTTCAAGTGAGCTCCGTTCACAGAGTAAACCCTTCTCATCCTCATTGCTCTCGTCCCCTGCCCTTGTCCTCCCTCCTGCAGTTGCTGAGCTGCTTACCCCTTGCTGTCCATCTGCCACAATTTATATACTCCAGCCACAAACCTAGGCCGTTTACCAAATACAACACACCTAAATACCACCCGGAGGAAAAGGCCGCTGTGGAAGAGTTAAGTATCAGTACGTACTGTTCTCTTCCCTGGAGACGCCACCGTGAGGACAGAAGACCGGCTTCCCCGTTGCTGGGGGTTCCACAGCCTGAACAAGCTCTTGGTCTCTGTGGACCTGACTGCAGACAACACAGTCCAGCTGTTCGTAACAGGGACGTGTCCCTCCCTGCTCCCCGTCCCCCACATTTGCCTTATTCTGATCTAGGTGCCATTAGCTTGGGGTAAAAGACAGGATTTTCAAGTAACGCTACGTCCTGCCTTTCACAGAACAGACATGGGCCCCGCTCTGCACAAGGCCTGGGGCCCACCCGGCACGTGCCCTTTCCTGGGCCAGCCCTGCTGGAGGAGCTCATGGCTTTGGCTCCAGGCACTAGGAAATTTTTGATACTGGCACCAGGGAGGTGTTGAGTCTGTAAGCCAGAGGGGTGCAGAATCCTAATACAGGGGTCCGATGGCAACAACTGGTGATTTTAAAACGGCGCTGGCCCTTAAGCACCCCACGAAAGATGCTCTGGCCTTAACTTAACTTACTTATTAAGGGAGAGCTGAGTCCTTTTAACATCCAAATCCACTTCCCTCTTTCACTCCTCCTCCTCAGGTTAGCGCTTGAGGAGAGAAGGAGAGACGGGCCAGCTCCAGGTGGCTGAAAACACCAGTAGGACGGGCTCAAAAAGGCTGGCTGTGAAATAAAGCAAAGTGGAGCAGATTGTACAGGATCCTAAGAGCGAGTGGTATCCCTGGCTTGACTTCATTCATGGCAGGCCGAACTGGGGATGCCAAAGCCATTCACCAACAACTGTTGGAGGCACACTGCAGCATGTAATTTCAGATCAACTTTTCAGATAGGAAGGTTCTCTACATGTAGATTCTATACATATAATTTCTTTGAGTTCTAGAAAGCTTGTATTTGCCTTACTTCCTTATATTTGAGTCTAAATTCTTCATGGAGTTGCACTGGGAAAAATTCAGAGTAGATCCACACATTTGTAACGTCACAAAAACGGGGCAGGAGACAGATGCTGGTGGCAATTTTTCTGCTCGCACCGGGTGGTCAGGCAGGAACGCTCCAGCAGGAGATGCTCAGGGACTGCGCGTCCTCATACTGCACGTTCTGCCCACAGGCGTAGCTATTCATTTCCTAGCTGCTGTGGGAAGGGAGGGCTGTATCACTCGCTGCTTGGCTGGCATTTCATCCAACGGCTTCCCATACCTTTTTAAAACCAAACCTAGAAATGTTTGAATCGTGCAAGTTTGAACAGAAGTCTTTATTATGCTATTTTTGCCAGAAAGTCTTTATCAAACATTTTCCAATATCCAAAACAGTTATGATGCAACTTCTTAGTGGTTTTAACATAAGATCTACTGTTCAGCATTTAGCATGGAGATCTTCTTTGCTAGGATTACCTTTTCTTTTAAATTAGGCAACTCTTGCTGGGAACTACAGTCTATTCTGTGAAAGAGTCTCCACCCACTTGCCAGCACAGCCGTGTGGTAGATAGATACACTGACTTTTAAGTACAGCAAAGGCAGCGAGATCAATTCTGTTAGGGACCTTTAGAGGAAGAGTGGTGATACTTAACTATATTGAACAAGGTTGACCCCCAGCTCACTCCAGAGGATTCCTCAGGCTACCTAGGTATTATTTTGTCTAATAAGAAGGGTTGACTGATTTGATTCTTAACGTCTCTGATCAATCCCTCTCTATAAAATCAGAATAATACAATAGATCTTCATGGGCTTTACCGCTGTGCTGTAAGGGTGTATAAGCTGACGTTTGCAAAATGCTTAGATGTAAGACCCGGGACACTGACTTCTCACAAACTTTTACAAGTCATAGGCACGTAGCCGCTGAGCATGATTTGTTACTGATTCTGATCAAATACTTCAAAGGGAGATAGAGGAAAGTGGTATGAAATGGTCCAAGGCTCTGCTGTACAGCAGCACGGCACTGCAGCTTTCTCGCTTAGAGCATAAGGAGAAGGACAAAACAATCCTATCAGTGTAAATGAACTGAGACTGAAGCAGCTGCTGAACGTTTTCAACAGACTTCCTGGTAATGGCTGGTACAATTTCATTAGGGCTTCTCATTTTATTTAATAAAACATTGGGTGATTGTCTTTGTAATACAGCAACAGGTGCAGGAAAACAAAAGGCACACTTCCTGATTGTGTCCACAAAGAGTCCATTACTTACTGGCTGACACAGTAGGCATTCGTTTTGCCATGCGTATTTTTTTTAATGTGAAAATAATGATCACTCAGAAAAGTAATTGGTTTACGATAAAAGGCTTTTGAGAGAGGAGTTAGTTTAGAGTTAGTAATAGCACTATGCAAATGGTTTCAGTGCAAGTTAAAGAGAGAACTAACAGTCCTCGGTAAACACTGATCATGCTTTAGATATAGATCAAAGTATTCTCTTCAGGTGGTAACCACCATTAATCCTCATCATGTAAAACAGAAACCGAACACAAAAAAGGCTACGCTTATGATCCCTGAAAGTACTCTGTAGCCTGGATCCAGTAAAGGATGTAGGTGCTCACGAGACGCACTTGCAGTTTACCTTTACTAGTCAATAAATGAAACTCGGAGAGTCCCGAGTGACTCTCACTAGCCTTAACAGTCAATTCTTATTTTCTCTTTCTGGCACGTGAGTCTTCAACCAATAATTAAGAATGGCTGTTTGTTGGGAATCAGAAGGTGTAGTTTTGAATTGTTCAGATTGAGGGTGGGATGGAAATTACATTTCCCCCCTTTTTAGCTTCCTTTTAAATGAAAGTGCCACTATAGAATTTGTTTAAAATTGAAGTCTACCGGGAGGTAGTAATATACTAAAAGGTTACAGACAATTACTAGCTCTGTTTCATTTTTTTGTGAGCAATATAATGAGAGTAGGATCACACCTTGCACTCCATGTTGGCTTCAGTCTTAACATTTTTAGTTTCTTGTCACAGTGACCAGCAAGCCATGAACTGGGTTTTATAAATTACTGGTTCATGTAATGTAGTTTACAGAGCCTTGCACTTCCCATCTTTCTTCTAGTTCCTTGAAAAATTCTTTGTGTCAAAGACAAGCAAAAAAACCCAACACTGCAGTGTCATCATGAGCGCCAGGAAAGGTTACACCCTGTACAGTGAAAGCATGGTGTGGTTACACAAATCAAGGAGAGACTACTTCTGAAAAATGCATCAGGACTGGCATCAGCTATGTGCTGCATTTACTAGATTTCCACTGAATAAGCAGTTAGAATTCTGTAACAAGATGCCTTCGAATTAAAATACTATGGAAATATTTATAGTTTCTTCTCAACAAGAACTGCCTAAGAACAAACTTCTTACTTTTAAGATGAGCAACTTGAATGATTCAAATCAAGATCCAAATGCACATTGTCTGTGCTTTTAAAAGATCCCTGAAAAGTAAATGAAAACGTCTTGTAAATGAGACACTGGTCAAGTATTTTCTTCTTTTTAAAAAAGTGAAATATTTTATTAGTTAAATATTTTATTAAAAAATTAAAATCTTCATAAACACCATACTGTCCTTCTGAGACATGCAGCCTTTCAGGAACAGCAACTCCTCAACTGCTTGCTCATCAGCCATTGCAAAACTCCAGTTGCTAATCCTGTGCTGACAAGGCATAACATCTAATAGAGCATTAAACATGCTCAGCTAGGCAACTCCCAGGTGAAGGCACATCCAGGAAAAAGAAAAGGATACAGCAAAGACTGTATCAGATTGGCACTCATCTCCACATACAAATACATTTCAGAGACAACATTCTGCTCTCACCACGGTCTACTGCCAGCTCTGCTCACGGCTGTTATGTCCGTTCATCCCCAAATTGAGTCGATGTTGTGGTTCAGAAGCTAGTTGCCAGCTACCCTTTTATTCAGTTGAGCAGAAGGAATAAATATAAACCTCACCTTTGTGTATTTCAAGAAATCTTATGTTGACATCTTGGACACCCCAAGCCATGTGGTCTAGCTTCGGAACCACAACATCTCAAACAGGAAGAAGTGGGGAAAAGTAAAGATTCAGTGCTAACAACAAAGGAAGCATACCCTATACTCCTTCATGTAATGGTAAAGAAGTTGTATTCATTATCTACACCTACCCCTGTCTGAAGGAAACCTCCTGGCCCTAAATCAGGCAGCACTGAGGATGAAGCAGAAGCAGCATACAGAAACTCTACTATTCTCCCACTGGTCTCTCTAAATGACTTCAGAAGCCACAGTGAACCATGGGGCTGCAGTGCTGAGCTCCATCACAGAAGGGAGGAGAGGGTGGAGACTGATCCCTGTTCTGTGAGGACGCTCACTTTGTTCAGTCACTCTGTTTCTTTCAGAAACTGAACAAGTTAGATTTGAAATTAGAGGTTTTTTTTTCTTGTTCCTTTCCCCTTTGTCCTAAAATCCTACCCTTACAGTTAAGTTCAACAACAGAACCCAAAGTATGAGCAACCAGCTCATAGCAGGAAACCGTCTTGAAGAAGGAAGGAAGCATCTATGCAAATATCTTGTGACTACGGAGACACAGAACCACAGCACAATCATCTGTAGAATACACAAACAGCTTTTACAAGAGATATGCTGTACCGTTTCATGTACCCTCCTCCTGGAGGAGGCAGTCTTCTGTCTTATTCTCACACACAGCTGCCTGCATGCAAACATAAATTAATTTCTCAAACCTTTCCATAGCTGCACATGAATATAAATGCACCCTCTTTAATCAAGCAGGATGGGCTCAAGCCATTATTTACAGAATATAGAATTCATCAGGTACCTGCAAGTCTTCCAGCGAAGTTGGAAACCGAGCGGATGCTAAAGAAGAGCCTGCCCTTATTCAATAGTGAGTGCAAGCAGCTGCTAACACAGCGAGAAGGACCTGCCAATGCTAAGCAATGCATTTGATTTCGAGGGCATCCCATCTTGCATTATCCTTTCTCTGAAAAACAGGAAGATGAGATGTGGTATTCAGGAGCAGAAAAGAATCACTTGAGAGTAATCAGTGAGTAATAAGCAAACTTTCAAGCAAGCACCACAGAGGGCCTTGGTGGAGGGAAAGGGAAGCCAAGAAGTAGTCCCAGCATTGACTCAGGATGTAACTTGGGCAGCACTGTGCTCCTGCGGGCCACGCTGAGGAGCCTGCTCGGAAGGCTCACTGAGCACGGAGCTGACATACTGTGCTGCGTGCTCTGCAGGTCACACGCTCATTAGGATTTTTATCAGCAGAAAAAAAGTCTTCAAACCGTGTCCTTCCCCTCTTGGTTGCTCATTTCCACCATCCAGGTACCTCCCGACAGGCCAGTACAGTAGTTTCTGCAGTCATAAAGAAAGCCATGATCAGAAACAAACAAAACCATCAGAAAGATCCAAACAATTCACTAGCTACCACTGGGAAAATCACTTCTGCTGCTTTACTTTGGATTAGAACTAAGAAGAAGAAAACTAGCTACTATTGAGGGCATTACCATTCAGATACTTGTGAGTGGGACCACGCTGCAGACTGGGTGCTCAGAATGTACAATACCCATCCCAGGTATCAACATTTTCCTGTCATATTGCAATTTGTGCAACAGTCCTAGTAAGTACTGTTTGGATAAGTAAATACTGCCAATGTGAATGCTGCTTGAGATTACTTTAAGCTCTCACTTTTTTTCAGACTATAATACCGATCACCTTCTTTATCCACAAAAAAAAACAACTTTTTTTTTTCTGAAGTTATTTAACCCTTGAGATGAACCAGGGAAGAAGAAAAAAGAAAAAAAAAACCAACCTCTACTTACATCTGAATTTAATTCCAGAGAGTTGGTTGCTTTCAGAAGAGGTCCTACCAGCCACTTGATACTTTTGTACACACAGATCACACACACATAGATCAAACATGGATTTGCAATCTACCCTGCAAGAAAAACAATAAAAAAGGTTTCCCTCCCAACGGACACTAGACACGCTAAAAATGTAGCTGCTCTATGATCAACGACGGAAGTTTAGACCCAACAACAGACAGGTTAAATTGAGTAACATACAACAAATCCAGAAAACTCCCAAAGGTTTACCTCTCCTCATTAGGTCCCAGAAATCAGGTGTTCTGCCTAAATTTCTCAGGCAGTCCAACCTGCAGGAAGCATCTAAAAGATGTCATTTATTCCTGCCAGTACCTAATTTTTGAGAGAGGCGGGACGTTAGACACTACCTTTTCCCAGATCGTCTAATGCAGTGACTCAGACTAGCAACTGCTGCTCAGTAAACCAGTTTGGAGGACCATCCCAGGATGGGCAACCTTGCTCTCCGGGGAGGCAGAGAGTGGCAGTACTGGGCTCTGGACTGTTCAGCACAGGGCAGGTGCTGCAGCGTCAAACTCACAGGCTTCCAAGGCTCTCATTAGATTTAGCACTGCATTATCAAAAACATAAAGGGAACAAATAAAGACGCCATAGTGTTACAGCTATATTGCCTACATGCAGCAATCGGGAAACCACTGCCAATGAACCTGAGAAGCACAGCTCAGGTCCCTCAGCAAGCCATTCCCGTGGTAGGATGTGCTCCTATCCTACACGTGTTGGTAGATGGGAATTACAACAACAAATGGAAAACTAAATTAGTACTTTGATCTGGAAGAGGCCAAAAGCTGTTACTGTGAATTTTTAAATTCTATTAAGTAGATTGCTACAGGATGGCCAAGCTAAGAAGCCAACACATTTAGAAGGTGTTATATATACTTTCAGGATTATCTACTTTAATTTATCATTTTCTTAAAACAAGTAATGGGTATTCCTTAACCTCCCTCCTAAACTTTTCTTAAGTGTTAAGAATCTCTGAGGAAGAAAGAACTGAGAGCACCATTTGTAAAAAAAATTTTTGCCAAGATAACATTCACAGTAAAATATTCCTTAACGTTTACTGTATAGCCCGTTAACTATATCATTGCTAGAATGTAGTTGCCAGTTAAATATTAAGTTCCCCTGTGGAAGAGAATAAATATACAGTATTGAGGGGGTTTGTGTTGTATTTCAAAAACAGAAGTGTTCTATAAAACCATTACATGATGTTAAAAATTTGAACTGTGTTGCAAATACACCTTTGGCTGACTTCTGCAATATTCAGATTTATTTGATGGCTTAATCAATGATAAAAGTAGAGATATGCTGCAAAAAGCTGATTTGTAACGTATTTAGAGGCACACTGCATTCAGTATGGGAAGGATAACGTGCATGTGGAAGCCCACAAATCCAGGGCATTTCAGGCGCTGTTGGGCCCCATGGTAAGCCACACGCATTCCCACGGAGGGCTCCGTGGACGGGGATAGGAGATCCGCGCCCAGAGTTCTTCCATCTGCGAGACCAGAAAAGAAACAGAAATTAGTTCTTCCGAAGTCCGCTGGGTACCGTCAGGGACATCTCTGGGAGGGGATCAGCATCCCCACTCCTCCTCATTAACGCTGCATGGGTGAAACTGGTGCCCGTTTACCAACAGGGCCGCGTCCTGAAGCCAACGTGGGCGGGTAAACACACACTGTGGGAACACAGGGCTTTGTAAACGAATACCTTGGGGTCGCTGCCACGCCACACGCCACTGCCATCAAGTACTGAGGGCGACGGCCCCCCTGCCCTGAGGGCCCGGGCTCTCACCAACACCCGCTGAAGCGCCCTCAGGGCCCCGCCATCGCCCGGCTGCTTTTTTTTCCGCACACGTCACACATTCAGAACAGAAAATGTTTATCCGCCACGTATATAATGACTTCAGCGGCCCCACGAGGGCCGCTCTGCTCTGCCCTCGCCGCTCAGGTAACGACAGGCGTTCACCTGCCGCGCCCGGAGCCGTCTCACGTCCCTCAGTCACAGCGGGCCTGTGTGTGTGGGGAGGGATTAAACACAACGTATTTAACCCCCTTCCTCAGGGCGGTTACGTTTCCCTCAGCGTGAGCCCCTCACC
>NW_008824049.1:1749561-1752113 GCF_000699105.1 Pygoscelis adeliae
GAAAGGTCCCCGCAGCACACGCCGAGGAGGAGCGCGGAGGGGCGGCGGCCGCAGCAGGTGGGTTCCTGGGCGAGGAGGGGCCGGGGCCCTGCAGAGAAGAACAGAAACCCGCCGGAGGGGAGCCCCTGGGGACGAGGGACGCGGAGGCGCTGGCAGCCCTCGCCTGTTGGCAGAAGGGTGTCGAGGAACGCGTGTGCGCCAGGACGGCAGACGGAAGTCCCCTCTGTGCCCGCAGGATGAGCGCTCTTCCAGCAGCGATATTAACGACGCCTCTGCTCTGCCCAGGTCTTCGTACAGCAGATGAACATCCGTCCCCCTGCCCAGCTGGACAGAAAGACCCCGATGCTTTCTGAAGGAAAGGAACACGGTCAACTTTATTTCCTAACTTTTCCTCGGGACAGTAGCTAGAAAAGTAACTTAGGTCTATGTTGACCTTTTAACTCTCAAGAATGTAATTCGAAGAACATAAAATTTAGGTACTTCTTGACAATTTAATGATGTGTTAGTGAAGCTATTTACTCTTAATTAAGGAGCCTGGAAAATTCAGACGTAAACCTGGTAGTTGCTGTGATGGAGAATTAGCTAATTGGTAGAGGTACCCAGAAATAAATTTCTACAAACTTTTTTTTTTTCTTTCCAGATATGAACACTGTGCTGTGTGATACTTATTTTGCTGGTTCTCACCATTGGAGGATGGCTGCCATACTCTGTGAAAATTGTTCTGGCCAGTACCCCTACACCCAGGTCAGCCAACCTCTTGAAATCAGCTGCATGTTGCTCCTGATCATGCTCGGAAAAGTGTTCCTTGATTTCTTCATGTTGCAAGTTAAGCAAAAAAAAGTGAAAGTTAGTTTTATGGGATACTTCTGTGTTTCACTGGCACTTCTCGATTTCATACTGCTGATGAGTATATCTTTCATTTTCTATTTTGAGGACTTTGCACTCTGGGGTGTGCGATTTACCAAGTACCACATTTGCCTGTTCACTCAGATAATTTCTCTTACCTACGGTATTTTGCATTACCCAGTGTATCTTGTGTCTGGTCTTGATTATTACATGACTATAGCCCAAACCTCTCAATTCCCTAAAAGAGGTCAAAGATTACTTTATGTATTTGCTGTGGTTGTTATATGGATTTCAGGGTTTTTTTGTATTCTGAAAGTTCCCGCTATCCATGAAGAACTAGAAATTCAGAACCGTTTTTCACCTTATCAGTGTCCTCTCTATGCCAGCGTGCAGAGCTACTCAGTCTCATGTGCCATGGTGCTGCTCATAGGCACGGCTGTCCTAGCTTGTCAGAAGGAGGTTACAACCATGCTGCTGTCTGTCAGGGTAGTTTCCTTTGCCAGTGAGCCTGTTCTGATGTTCTCCAATGTGTCTAACAACAACGGCACTTGCTTTAAGTGGCAGCTCCTGACCAGACTCCTCATCTGTTTTCTTGGCACATGGGCACCTTTTGTTCTTCTTCAAATTATCATTTTGTTTCTTGGTGCTCGGATTCCAGCCTACATGGAGATGAACGTCCCCTGGCTGTACTTCATCAACAGCTTTCTCATCGCAGTAGCATACTGGTGTCGACATCACGATGTTGAATTGACAGAGGAGATGTGGTCTACAGATCCATTTGTCAGCTGGAAATTCTGCTTTATGCCATTTAACAATGAAAACACAGAGCCATCTGATAAACCAGGCAGAGTAATTGTAATCTGTTAATGAGCTGCTGACTGAAAAGACTGCAAGTCAGTGCTGTGCGACAGAAGTGTGTACTCTGATGTTCTGTGACCGTGTCCTTACAGATAATACAAGGAAACGTCTCCAGAGCTACAACCCATGGAAGAAAGTCCATCATCCTCCCATATTGTAATGAATATTGCACCAGAGTGTGGGACACTGCACAACTTCCGCACTGGGTTCCAGTGGGCAGTAAGCACCTGCCAGTTCAGAGAATTTAACTTGAAAGTACGGGTTTAAGAAAAGACCACTACTTACAAAAAACAAGTTTTCAAGTTAAACCTTATGTTTAGTACTAGAATTTTACACTTGCTTTAAATTGGAATGATCTTGGGGTTTATAGTACAAAATGCAATAAAGTAATCTTCAAAGCTGGAGCCCTTTTATCAGTTATGTACATGTGTTAACCTACTGTCAAAGGTTCAAACAACTTCTGTGATTTATTTGGAGTGTGTTTTCTTGTTAAATGTGACTTTTTGTCAGTTTAAGTTAAACAGACAACAACCCTTAACAAGAAATAAATTTTTAGTTAATGTAAAGCTACAACTCCTACAGAAATATAAACTTTGTTTACATAGTACAAAAATAGTACAAGATGTGCAACTTCCACAACTACAGGAAAGGTGGTGATGTTTCATTATTTCTTTGCTACTTCTCCTCTAATGTATATATTACAAATTAAATAGTTACAGTCAGAGCAACAAGGTTAATTGCTATACATAAATATATGCCCAAAGTTAAAGAATGGCTTAAATTAAAACATAATTTATTTTGAAGTGAAAACTTCTTTAAAATTAGTTAAATTTGAAGTGGGACTGCTT